>NC_081207.1:21065550-21396139 GCF_902713425.1 Acipenser ruthenus
CTTGGGCCTAGCACAGAACACATTTCATATATTTTTGTTTGGATGCAAGGCAAACGTCCTTCTAGTAATGTGATCTTCATTCAGAGAGGCACTAGACTACAGATGTTAATAGCTGTATGTCAAATCTCTCCCTCTGTATCTTTCCTCCTCCCTCTCCTCTACTTCTTCCCCTGTCTGGCTCTCTGTACCCCTCTCCCTCTCCTTCCCAGCGGGCGCCTCCCAGGTGAAGTGGAACAGGAAAAACCAGCACTGCCTGGCCAGCAGCCATGATGGGGATGTACGCATCTGGGACAAAAGGGTGAGTCCTTATAAAAAAAAAAAAACAACTAAGAAACAGTTTTGATGAACAAACATCTGACTGATCTGGTTTTGATTTCCACAGAAACCCAACACAGCCGTGGAATACGTGGCTGCCCATCTCTCCAAAATCCATGGGTTGGACTGGCACCCCGACAACGAGTTCATACTGGCAACTTCCAGCCAGGACAACTCTGTCCGGGTGAGGAGATTCACTTCAGTAATTACAGTTGTAAAGAATTATAAAAATCCTGCTTGTGAGATTGTGCAGTCAGCAGCTTTAGGGTACATTTATAAATGTTCAGGAAATCCTGCACTGAAAATTGTTTATTTTCCCTTTTTCTCTTCACCCCATGCCTATTTTTATATGTATCTTAAGAATCGTACATCGAATCCTGTGGACATTGATATGGGCATTTCTTAGCACATGATTATCCTAACTGTTAACCACATGGGCCACTATGGTATCCTGCTCTGTGGAGTTCCCGGTGGACCGTTTTTGATGAAACTGGCTGCTCGCGCCCCAGGTTGAAATTTGCAGTCAATTAATCTGCAGTTGCTTGCCTGTTTTGCCGTGCACTTCAAATTAATGCACGGATATCACGATCCTGGAGTATGCGCTTCCGCCCACTGTTGGCCTTTGCTGATGATGTCTTTCCCTCGGAGTTCCATGCCGACATTACCTTAGACACCGTTGCTCATGAAACATCTGCAAGTTGAGCTGTCTTGGTCACTGAAGCTCCTGCCAAACGCGCCCCAACAGTCACCCCTCTTTCAAAGTCACTGAGGTCTCCTCTTGCAGCCATGCTAGCCATAATTATAGGCAACCAGGCCTGTCCAGCATTTTTATACATGACCCTAAGCATGATGGGGTGTTATTTTCTTAATTAACGCATGAGCCACACCTGTGTGGAAGCCCTTGCTTTCAATATACTTGGTGTCCTTCATTTACCCAGGTGTTTCCATTTTTTTGTCCACTACCTGTAGGTTACTGATATACATTAAAACGTTAATTCCTACATAATAAAAAATATCCCTCTGTCTGACTGATTTTTGTCTGTGCAGTTCTGGGATTACCGTCAACCCCGTAAATACCTCAACATCCTGTCCTGCCAGGTACCTGTCTGGAAGGCCCGGTATACGGTAAGTGTTACATTTATAGAACGTTTGTTGTCTTATATGGGATCAAATTACTGTGCCTGTCCCAGTCTTTATGTTGAGAAATATTGTGGGACTCTATTTCAATGGGTTACTTACTGTCGTGCTTGTCCCCAGCCTTTCTCTAACGGCCTAGTGACAGTGATGGTCCCACAGCTGCGCCGGGAGAACAGCCTGCTCCTGTGGAGTGTCTTCGACCTCAACGCTCCCGTCCACACCTTCGTGGGCCACGATGACGTTGTTCTGGAGTTCCAGTGGCGCCGGCAGAAGGAGGGTCAGCCACGTCCTGCAGCACTTTGTTTAGTTACAAGGGATCAAAGAATGAGCAATAGTGTATTGGTCTTTTAGAAAAGCAGACACGTGTAAAGGTGTCAAATAAGGAAATACATGCCAACATCCATCTCTGAGACCCCTGCCTCGGTTGACCACAGTCCACCAGACGTGTGGGGGGCCTCACATCCCGTTAATATAATTTCTGTAATAAAACTATTCTGTAAGGACTAAAGTTGGGGGCTTAACCCTCAATCTTTTTGTTTACCAATCAATGGGTTTGTGTATCATACATGTATAACCTTTCAGTCACTCAGAACATTGGTCCAAGGTCAGCAATTATAGATTTTATTTCCATAAAAACATAATCTAAAAATGGCAATTGACTGATCTCAACAGGTTTTCATTTAAAAACCCAGGAATCAAATAGAAAAAAAGGAAAAAGGTTAAAATGTGATTAAGAGAATTTACCACCATTCATTTTAACTCCCTTATTCCATTCTTTAAGTGACTTTATCTTGGGATCTGTTAAGAGTAACAGGTGAAAGTTATCAGATTATCATTAGTCCTATTGGCATGGAATGATCCATGTACAAGCAGGACAGGGCTTGGATATACAGAGGAATTTTTATATGCTGAACAAATACCAGACAGAGCTATTAATTTTTTCTGCTGTCTAGGCTCCAAAGATTACCAGCTGGTGACCTGGTCCCGTGACCAGACCCTGCGGATATGGCGTGTAGACCCACAGCTGCAGAGGGTAAGAAATGGGCTGAAAACGTACAGTCGCACATCGTCAAATTATTAATATACTCCCTATGGTTATACTTACTGGTTTAGGTGTCTTAAGTTGATTGCAGAAAAATAATTCTGAGATGGGCAATTGAAGCTAGTCTGTGCATCTGTATTTTAAACCTGCCTATGTTGAATCCTGTTTGCTGCACGGTAATATTTCAGCTTCGCATCAAGATCAAAACACCACTTAATGTTTTATAGGTTGTACACTGTATCAACCTTTGTTTAGCAATATGTTTATGATGCTGATCTATAGCATTAAAAAAACAATTCTGGAAAAAATCATGCCTTGATTACCACTCCTTTGATAACTTGTCTGGTTTCTTTTTCTTCTTAATTTCCCAGCTGTGTGCAAACAGCATATTGGAAGGGGTGGATGAGCTGATGGATGGGATGTCTCTGGAGTCAGACAAGACACTCCTTTCCCAGGACTCAGAGCCGCAGCAAACTCCAGGCCACGGGACTGAGGAGGAGGAAGGTGAGAGAGAAGCGAAACAAAAAAATAACAGGAACAATTCACAGTATTTGGACAAACAAAGCAGTAGCCTGGAGCCCAAGATTCAGATCATCAGCCTTTATGAAAACCAAATGATGCCTCCCTTTAATTCTATATTAATGCCACAAGTGTTTTCCTACAGGTGTTTTTTGTGGCCCTGATTAACTTCACTGAATACAATATTATAAAACAAAAAAGGTCTTTGGTATGTCTTAAGAGTTTTTGCATCCACTGCTGCTAGATCATTAAAACAGTATGTACTAAATATCAGATGGATGGTAGCTATCATAACATTGCACATTTCCAGAGAAAATAAAATGAAAGCCTTATTTAGAAACTATAAAAGGAATCACAAAAACTATGACAGAGCTTTAATCCCTGTTCATGACTGTACGCCCTCATCTGTAATGCTGCCCTGTTCCCAGCTCAGCGAGATGACCTCCAATCCAGTATGACACCCACTGGGAAATTGGACCAGCTGGGGCTGCCCCAGACCCTGCAGCAGGAGTTCTCATTGGTCAATTTGCAAATACGCAACGTCATTGTGGAGGTGAGAGGTCTATTTACTCTATGTGCTCTGAGAAAGATCTTCTTTTGAACAGTACTGTAGCATACAGCAGCCAGAAATCAGGGCCAGAAGGTCCTGACTTCAGGAAATGTTGTTATTGCAAAAAAGAAACCAGCACATCATAATACTTCCAATCAATTTTGTGTCAACTCCTATGTGCAATAATTCCCTATTGTTAAACAGAATATAAAGTGAGACTCACATTTTTTCACATATTGTATCAGGCCATTTTGTCAAGTATCAGTACCTAGACCAGTTACTGTATTAAAAACTGCAATTCTATATTATGTAAATTATTTGTATTTTCTAAATATGTTGGATTTAGGAGGTTCTCCTGGACTCATGTTAAACAAGGAGCAAGTGTTGTGGTTATGTTAATCCAGGTGTCTTTCTAGATGGATGCTATGAACAGAAGTTGTGCAGTTTCAGCCCACTGCGGTAGCAATCGGGTGTGCATGCTGGTGATGTTCCCTGCACAGTACCCCAACAACGCTGCACCCTCCTTTCAGTTTGTCACCCCCACCACTATCCCCTCCAGCATGAAAGCCAAGATACTCAAGGTAACAGGACCATTTCACCCTTTCCTTAAAGAGCAACTTGGTATGGGTATGAAATATCGGTTATTGGTCGTTTTATGGTGCAGTCAACACACCCTGACTTTAAAACTCTTCCACCAGTTCATGTAAGAAATACCTCATTTGTTCTATGCGGTATTTCTTACCATCACAGTGGGACAGGTTAAAGGCTACACTCTGGTGTTCCAGCTATACTTGCAGAGGAACACGTTTGAGGTGATGACTGAAACAGAAAATAATATAGAAAGTCTGTGACATTCCATAACCGTGTTCTTTAACAATGAGCAAAACACGTGACTCTCAGCTGTCAGTGGGCACTGCCTGCTATCAGCAAGTCCTGTTTACCTTGTTCACTCCTGCGTTTCAGATCCTGAAGGACACCTCACTGCAGAAGGTGAAGCGGAATCAGAACTGCCTGGAGCCGTGTGTGAGGCAGCTTGTGTCCTGCCTGGAGTCCTGTGTGGTGAGATCCCTGCTGTCTAATACACAACCTCACCTCTGAGGGCACTTTCACTCTCTCCATCTCTCTAGGTTTACCTCTACCCCTTCTCTATAATTATCTTTTCAACCTATACCTTCAACTTTCCACCACTCTTACCTTCAGTTACCCTTTCTCTCTCCACTGCTCTATCTTTATGTCCCCTTTTCCTGCTCCTCAGACTCAAAAAGACAGTGGTCCTGGGAATCCCTATGTTTTGTCTAACACTATGAACCAGACGCTGCCGGCCTTCCCTCGCGTCACCAACACCTACGGATCGTACCAAGATGCCAACATCCCCTTCCCTCGCACCTCAGGGGTACGCTTTTGTGGGGCAGGTAAATTTCACTGCCTCTTTGTTTTAACCTGTGATCAAGTCCACAGTTTGAAACAGTGACTATACAGTTGATACACAGCTGTATTCTGTGAATAAAGTTATTTTCTTTCAATGTGGCTCACAAAATTAGAAGACAGTAATACGTATGTTTCTAGTTAACATTAGCCAAAATGAAACAAAATAAAACATCATAAAAATGTTAATAAACTGCAAACATGTGCTTACTCAGTTTGGAATGAGTACAAATGACACATAATGCAATTAAAAGCACTAGCTGTTGTAATTGCATGTCCTGTAGCCAGGCAAAACCTCACTTCAAAAACTGAAACACTTTTAGGTAAACTACATTTATTTGGGCTTGGATCTGACAGGGAATTGGAGTAACTTTAAAAAAAATCCTGTGTTTACTCTTTGCAGGATATGTGGTGTACTTCACAAGGCCCATGACCATAAACCGGACATTGTCACCCACGGAGCCCACCCCCAGGTAAGCATGCAGGGGACAGGAGATTCGCTCTATATTAATACTGAGCTGCCCAGGATGTAACTCTTTCCTTGGTCTACCCCAGGTCCCTGTCAGCTCTCTCTGCCTACCACAGCGGAGTGATGACCCCCATGAAGATCCGCAGCGAGTCCCAGAGCAGCCTGCGCCTCTACAGCGGCAGCCCCACACGCAGCGAGAAGGAGCAAGTCTCCATCAGCTCCTTCTACTACAAGGAACGGGTAGGGATGGGAGGGGCTTCACACAGCTATGGGTTTCACATGAGGGTGTTACTTCATTAGAGCAGGTGCTTTACCTGAAGTCGGGGCTCTTTTATAGGAGAGTTCACTGGGGTGAAAGAACATGAACCTAAACTGAGTACTAGATATTTTTAATTCTTAGCCAAAACCAAACCTGAACCCCAAAACAAGGTCAAAGCCTTTAGTTATCTTATCCTCAAATTGATTAATGTGAAGCTGTTTGGGATAAATCTTATGGTAGTTGCAGTCTGTAAGATGGACATAGTGCCAGAAGCAAGATGGACAAATTATTTGCGCACAGTTTCTCAAAAAACCACAATCATTTTACAGTGCTAATATTCTGTAATTTACAAGTCTATGGTACAGGCCATCGTTTGTTTAACTGGCATCGTTTTCTTTGTTGGTAACTGACTCTTGTGTGCCACTAACAGTTGGTACAATCCCCTGCTTATCTTTTTGCAACTAAAGGAAACATTTTCAGGTTCTGCAATTAAAGTGGTCTGTGTGCATGAAAAGTATTGCATTAATATGTGGACTTAGCTAATTTACATAATAAGGCTGTGCATATGGGTAATTCAAATTCTAAGCAATTTGGCATGCTTTTTCTATACTTTAAGAAGTATTTTGTTGCTGAAAATTCAAATGTTACCTCACCTCTGCAACCCACTACCGATCAGAAGGAATGAAGATTAATGAATGACTGTTCCCACTGTTGAGCCAATCCTGTTGTCCACCTTGCACTAAATCAATGGTATATACAGTAGTCATAATGTAACACAGTTCAGTTAAGCTTTATTTTATGTTAAATGGCTACTAGTCCTGCTAAATGCACACAGATTGTTTCAGTTGTATCCCTCTGTTTGTAATCTCTTATGTGTATGTAGATGTCCACTGTGCTCCAGGATTGGTCCCACCTCTACCTGGCTGCATGTTCATGGAGTGTCAGTGTAACTGGCAGTGTTTTATGATGCACAGCTGCAGACAAGCCTGGCTGTTTGACACGGTGGTTGAGATACCTGCTTGCGGTGTGCATGGTCGCCGGTTCATGTCTAGCCTGTTTCATATTTTTTGTTCGTTTCATCCTGATGCTTTGTGTTTTTAATGGGTATCTCTATTTATGTTTTTGGTGTTTTGGCTTCCCTGCTCCTCCCTGTGGTGTGTTCTCTCCCAATCAGAAGCCTCCATTCTCTGCCCCTCGCCGCTGGTCCATACAGGCCATTCACGACTGCCCGGTACTGTCTTCACTCTCATTAGCTACCCCCACTGTCCTTTTTCCTCATTGTATCCAGATGAGGATAAAAATATTTCTGTTTATCATTGACTGCATAGTGCTTCATTTCTCTCTGTCTCTTTGTCATACCATTTGTTGTATTTAACGTTATATTTAAGCTGAATTATGGCTTACTTGATGCTTGATTACATCTCAGAAATAATATAAAGCCACTTGACGTATATCCACACATGCTGTGGTTTATCTACTTCCATAAACACAAGGACAAAATGCTAATGGGGAGTGCAGTTGAAATCCATAAACCCATAATTCAGCACTCTAGGTCGACTGTATGCGCCACAGCATGTGTGCCTATACCCCTTTATGCCAGCCCTGGACTTCACACATAAGTGTGTTCAGTATAAATGCCCTTTCCCCCTCAAATGTATGTAATGTGTGTTCTCATTTCTGTTACTTGCTAAATGTAACACCTAACTTTAATATGTCTTTTCCTGTATTTGACACATTCCTTCTCCTTTTTTCCTGGCAGTGTTGGGACTTGGGAAATTACACACTAATTCTTTCCCTAGGAACTCTCTTTGAACTGTTTCAAATTTAGGAACGATACCCCTTGGATAATTGACTAAATAATTTTGGTGTCATGTCTGTAAAAAGAATGAATATGTTTGGAAATACATCAGATTAGTTTGCTATTGTTGAGTTATCTTGCCTAGACCAAGCAAATTGAAAATTATTTTAATGATTTGTCCATCAAGCTTTGTTACTTTGTAGAAGTGTGTAATATTTTAATATGTGTTTTTGTTTTGTTTTGTTTTTTTAAACCCTGGTTCCTTCTGGCAGCTGGTCTTTAAATGATGCAATTGTGAATCTTGTTTGGGAGTGCAGCAAGTTTCTGCTGATCTGTGGGAATATAGCTTTTAACATTAATTGAACCAATAAGTTTTGACTGGTCCATTCAAACTGGCTGTTTGTCTACTAGATGTGTATTTCCTTTCTTATTTTCATTTTCTTCTTTTTCTTTCTTTTTCTTCTCTCTTTTTTCTTCTCCTTTTTCTCTCTTTTGCTTTCTTTTTTCTTCTTTTTCTCTCTTTTTCTTTTTTCTTTATTTATTTCTTAGCAGACCCTGGCAAAAGAAAAACTGGTTTGAAAGATACAAACTTGGCTTAAATTCATACAATTAGGGTTAGTGCACACCTTCAGGTGTCAATCAGTTTATGTCGAATAGACTGTATCGATCCAAACTGTTTAAGGCCTGCCCACTCTGCAGAACCAGGAGCTGGCTGCAAGAACCAGCAGCAGTGGCTGTGGGGGAGCTTGGGACTGCTCCAGCCCACCTCTCCTCTCCATTCTGCAGAGAGAGGTGGTTTGGAGCCATCATTCCTGAATCTTACTAAATCTTCTGTCTCTCTTTCTCCTTTGTCGGTCTCTTTCTTAGAAATCCCGACGCTGGAAGGGGAAGCGCGAAGGAACGGACTCAATTAACCGTCCAATCAAAGCTGCAGGGAAAGTGATCATTCAGGACATATCCTGGCTGCTTCCTGTGCACAAGCAACTGGGAGAGACATACGTGTATGGGCTTGTTCAACATTTCTTCTTTTATATCTTAATGCTTTCCAGGGCTCTGTCTCCACTCTTACCACTCATTCCATGAGTTCTAACCACTGGTCCAAGCTGCCTTCCAGTCTTCCAGTTCCACTGCCTCCCAGTTCTTGAGCTATAACAAATAGTGACAAGGTTACACTGTCTGATAGTTCCTCAGTCTTAACTATACAGCGTATGCAGGAACTGCAGTGTTCTTATTTTACTGTTTAACCTGTTTAAATCCTTTGTGCTGTTTCAGACTGCATGCGAATGATATCCAGGACACCTGCCAGAA
Source organism: Acipenser ruthenus (assembly GCF_902713425.1). Taxonomy (NCBI): domain Eukaryota; kingdom Metazoa; phylum Chordata; class Actinopteri; order Acipenseriformes; family Acipenseridae; genus Acipenser; species Acipenser ruthenus. Next base: position 21,074,373 of record NC_081207.1, read on the forward strand.
AAATGCAGCAGCGGCGCTGGCTGTTGGCCGCCGAGACCTGGCCAAGGTTCAGTATCAGTTATTGGAAACTAGTTTTCAGTTGGTAATAAATTGTTTTTTCCAGCTGCATGTAATGATTGTTGTAAAATAGATTCAAATACTTTTTTGCATGGCCCTGAGCTCTTTTTGCATTCTTTTTATCCAATATATGGTCTTTTGGTGTTTTTGTCGCTTTTTAACTACACTGTCAATAAATGACGGGACACTGGCCATCATACTGCTGCTTCTGTATAGGTCTTGGAAAATGGTGGATTTGTTCTGTTTAAAACAGTTCGATTTTCCTTTCATCTACTAGGTATGGGCATTGGCTTCTGCAGCCACAGGCTCTGATCTCAGCCCCCACTCCGACCCTGATGAGAGCACCCCCTGGGCACGACACCCCTTCGGACGACACCTACTGGAGACACTGTAAGTTCTGATTGGAGTGGCGGGGAGTGCAACATCTTTGTTTCTAGGGTTTTCCTTGTCAAGTGTCGTTGCTCTTAGGTTAATTTTTTTTTTTCTCTCACAACATATGAGAGAATGCATACAATTGAAATGGGCAGCAGAACACCTTGTGGGAAGTGAGTAGTACAATAACTGTGGTTCTGTCTGATCCTCCCCTGCTCTCACCTGGCCGCCTTGTGTGTGCGTTTTCCCAGGCTGACTTACTTCAGTCAGATTCATGACATCCAGACACTGGCCATGCTGTGTAGCGTGTTTGAGGGGCAGAGCAGCCCCCAGGACTACCTCTCTCTCTACGGACAATTCCCACACCGCACCTCCATCTTCACACCACCCAACAGATTTGTAAGTCAGCTTCAATCTCACAGGGTACAGAGGTCTAATGTATTTAGAAGTAAAGCTGCCACACAAACATGTAAACTAAAATTAATTTAGACATTTAATGATTGTTACCAGATTAAAAGTACATACTTTAAAGACTGCCTTGCACAATGTAGAGATGAAGAACTATGGGATTAAATTCTAAATTGCTAAAGATTTTTTAGATATTTGTAGATGTTTTTCTAACGTGTTTTTTTTTTTTTTTTTTTTAAGTAATATGAAAAACATACTTTCTATAGGGTTAGTTTATCAATCAGTCAATCAATCAATCGCTTAAGCATTAATGTAAAGCGCTTTGAGGCATTGCTTTTGTGAAAGGTGCTATATTAAATAAAGGTTGATTGATTGGTTAGTTTAAAAAAAAAAATGTACATGCTTTCACATAATTAATTAATTAATTAATTAATTAATTAATTAATTAATTAATTAATTAATTAATTAATTAATTAATTAATTAATTGGTTGATTCATTCATTCATTCATTCATTCATTCATTAGATAGTTACAAATGTAATGTTTTCTTTCTCTCTGTAGCCTAGCTACACCTCATCTGGTTCCTGCTCCAGTACCTCAGATTCTGGCCTGAACACCAGTGGCTGGAATATTGGTAAGTGGAGGGCAGGTATCTATCACAGCTAGCTTAGTAGGTTACTGCTGTGTGTAGGGAAAACATAGTAACTTCTAAGTCTTTAGAATACCACATTAAATGTTGTCCCCATTGTGAAAAACACAGTTTCCTATTGCAAAACATCCTGTTTTTCAAAATTGCACTCAAGCTGTGGTCATAGGTGCTCCAGTTTTAAAGGATGGTAATAGAGGTTCTTCTAGCCCAATGTATCGTAGGTAGCAGGGGCATCACATTAGGGCTTCCAGGGGCTGCATTAGGAGGACTTCAATTTGCTGCTTTTCAAATATACTTTTTAAAACCCAAATATGTGGTTGACAAAGCCTTTGCTTAAATCGTAAATGGAAATGTAGTACTAATAAGCAGGACTGAATAAAGCACTGGTGACATGCGGGTCAGCTACGTGATTTCACACTGTACTGAGGCATCTCTTTCTGTCTCTGTTTTGTTACAGTGGGCAGGGACCCTGAGCACACCTTACCCTGGGGGGAATCCTCTCCTGATGACTATCGTTTTGGAAACCAGGCGCATGCAGACCCCAGGGAGCGGGAGAAGGAGCAGCATGACAAGAACAAACGGTAACAGTGACCCATTTCTGTGTGAGAGTTAAATTCATCTGTGCTCCATCAGAAATAACAAGGAGGCACAAGCACATATCTACCCTTAATGGCTTGTAACCAAAGCAAATGATCAGCTACTGTATATGTAAAAAAATGTATTATTATCATCAATCAATCATAATAAAACCTTGTGTTGCTGGGAAAGACGGGGCATTAATTAAGCATGAATGTCGACACAGTGGTCATTACCTGCTAGATAACTGATGGCGGCGACAGGTGTCCCAAATTGATCTCAAAAGTTTTGTTAGCTCTAGAGGGCATCTGCAGTAGAACCCGATTTTGTCTGATGCAAGCAATGGATGTTTTCAATGTATTTATCATTTTTATAATATATTGGGAATAGCCAAAAACAGACCCTTGGAGATATACTTATTCTTGAGCTTTACAGATACAGAGTAGTAGTATTCATTGGGGTCACTACATATTTTTACAATTTAACTGAATAATGTAATTGGCTAATATTTTCTGTGTGTGTGGGCCTGACTTCACACAGCCCTTTTAGTGTTAGCATACATGGAAGCTCTTTCTTATTATTACCCCTGAGTTCATTGTGTTGGGCTTTGCAGGCTGCTGGACCCAGTGAACAGCCTGCAGTTCGATGACTTTAAGAAGTGTTACGGGGAGATCCTGTACCGCTGGGGGCTGCGAGAGAAACGGGCTGAGGTCCTCAAGTTTGCATCATGCCCCCCAGAGCCTCACAGGGGGATTGGTGAGTTTGTGCAGCTGCATATGGGAAACTAGATGGAGAAATTATTTGTTGAGATGCATAATCTCATAATGGAAGGTGCCCTGCACTGGCCCATTTTAATGTGTGACTGAGGGAAGAGTATTGGTGTTAGATAGCCATCCATTTAATTTCATGTAATCTGTTTCATGTACCACAGTATTTATGATACTTAGGCAGAACAACAGTGCACACAATTAGAGAGGGTCCTCAAAACCATGTAACAATGCCACAATACCTGAAAGTTAAAAAAGTAAAATGACTATAGGAGGCTAGGAGTGTATGATAAGTTTAGTGCAAAATGAAGGCAGTTATCATGTTCACCTTGTGCTAGATGATGACACTATCAGCTAATAAGCATCATAAAAACTGTAAACTCTTATTACAATCACAGCTCAAACACATTCATTTTTAAGGGATTGAGGGTTAGTAAACCAGGCCTTGGAACGAGTTTGTAACTGACTGTTTCTCTTGGTGTCCTGCAGAGTTTGGAGTATATTGCTGCCATTGCCGCAGTGAAGTCAGGGGGACACAGTGTGCCGTCTGCAAGCAGCTCACTTTCCAGTGTGCCATCTGTCATGTGGCTGTCCGCGGCTCCTCCAACTTCTGCCTCAACTGCGGCCACGGTGGCCACACCAGCCACATGATGGAGTGGTTCCGCACGCAAGAGGTCTGCCCCACAGGCTGCGGCTGCCACTGCCACCTGCAGAGCACCTTTTGAGAGGGGGGGCAGCGGGGGGGAGCAGTACTGTGGTCCACCACTAGGAATCACTGTCTGACTGACTGAAGACAGGCAGCTCTTCCAGCTGCTGGATGTTTTTTGTACATAATGGCCCCTATTTATCAAAGCAGTTCACTCCAGTCTACAAATATTAAGGAAAAATATTAGTAATGTTACAAAATAACCTAGGTGGACTGGTTTTAAAGTGCAAACTAGAGAAAACCATTCTGGTGAGTAGTGGCCAGTGTGTATGTATGATGGAGGGACTATAAAGCGTGAGGAAGCTGACTTTCATGAAAATGCATCATCTTCATTGTTCATGAAGAATTGAAATCTCCCACCTCAGCACAGTAGAAATGCACTGTAGAGATGCAATTAACAGTGTGACCACTAATGTGATATGTACTTAGAATGCTGGTGTCTGGCTGGCTGTGAAATGTGTGCACCAGGGAGAAAGAAAAATGGCGATGCAGTTACACACCTGTAATTTGAAATGTGAACTTTTTAACTGAATAGTGGACTGTAGGTTTGAAGCTCTCAGTCCATTCCTGTGCCACCTGAATGAAGTGGACACTATCTTATGTGAGTGCATGACACTGAACAACCACATTTAATCTCATTTTCATTAACACTGGGTACTGAATGATGCAATGTTTGAGAGAAGATGAGATCAGGAATGTGTCTTACAGTAGGGTGGGGTAAAGGTAAACAGGGTCATCGAGAATAAACGTCATTATATTTATAATTTCCTATAGATAGACAGAGGGCTTCGGTCTCCATGTTTCAAAGGCAGCTTATTGCATAACAGAGCTGTAGACCTAAAAATGGATCAACACATGGTATTTGTACAGAGGACATTTTGTCTAAATGTAAATTGACCTGTCTGTACAGAGAAACATTTATAAATAACAACAATATATGTCAAATAAACATGCTTGTTTAATTAACTTGTATAGGGTGTTCTGTTCAGGTGTGGTGTTTTTACTGGTAGGATAAGAATGGGGTTCTCTAATCAATAAGGGCTGAAGGCTTCAGAATAATGGTTTCTCCCTATAGCATAATTTGTGACACTACCTTCCTACATTATTATTAAAAATAAAGCTTCATGAGTCACATCATGAAGCTTCCTTATCCTAAGTCTGTCATCTTGGGTACTTTTTTATTGTTTGCCAGTAAATTACCATCTGTAAAGTAACACATGCTTTTTTTAATGATTAAAATTAATTCATTTGATAAAATGTTTGATGACTTGTACTTGACCTATAGATCTTTAATTTGATCCTTGTAACATTTAACAATCTTTAATGAAATCGTATGCATGAACCAATATTCTTTTGTTACAATCATCCAATCATCTTTTATGGTATTCACTAATCTTGCCCCCTTTAAATTACCTTTCTATTTTGCATATTGGAGGCCTTATTAATTTGTATGTTCAATATACTATAAAGGTTTAGTCAGGCATGGGTGACATCCTTCCAAATGGTATTTTGTTGCTAGTCTAGCTCATCCTACATATGCATAAATCAATAACTGCTTCTGCAGTTTTATAGGATACTGATATACAGTACTTTTTAAACAAAAGTAACCAAAAGGTTTTAATTTTTGTTAAATAAATGTAAGATTATAAATAAATAAATAAATAAATAAATAAAAATCTGCTGCACAGACTAAATAATTATGTCAGTGTAAAACTCAAAACGATAGTAGGTACTGTACAGTTGTTTAAAAATCGTTAAGATCCACTCCATGTGTATTTAGCGCTCACTATGAATGTTTTGCGACTTGTTTCCAAGTCTGTGTTGTAGTTGTGCAGATGCTTTCAACTAAACGTGTTGTGTTAGTATAGTCACGTGGCTGGGGAGCCATAGTCTTCGCGTCTCCCGGTTGCCATGACTGCTCATCACGTTGTCAACAAAGCAATGTTCATGCGTCTACCACATATTCGGCATAGAGCCATCCGCCGTGAAAGTATTCCGAAAATAGTTCCATAGTAACACTTGTATATTTAATAAACCAGGTAGGTATTGTAGAACTCAATTATCAGTATTTTGTTTACCTTTAAAAACATGATTATTAAACTTGCAAGCTGGCAGTTCTGTGTAGCTACTTGCTTTTGAAAAGTGTCTGGCGGAGGAATTTTGAAACCTTGTGATGCGCCAATCACCTGTGAATCTGGGTTGAGTTTTATGTTTCTGTAGCGAAGACACACTCAAAGACAAGCATCACTGGTCTGTAGAGGGACTTAAGGCGGTTAAGATCACATCATTTTCTAAATTAAAAGGAAATGAACTTGTAGATAATTAAGAAGATTGTTTTTGCTATTTTTAACTACAAGCAGAAATACCTGGAACATTTTCTCTGGAGATCTGGTACAAATTGCGTTTTTTCCTAGTGGGTTTAGGTTCTGAAACAGCTCAGTGTTTCCAAAAGACAAGAAACTGAGGAAATAGGAATTTTATGCAACATAGTGTTGTCTGCGACGTCTTGGCCAGACCATGTTTAAAAACACGTTTCAAAGCGGCTTTCTTTCTATTCTGTACAGCATCGGCAGCAAACCCCTTCAGATTTGGGACAAGAAGGTAAGATTGTGGCTCTGTCTGTAATTGTTGGCTGTCTTATGACTGTTCTGTTTGTAGTGCTAACTTTGATCTGTCATTCTATGTGGTGCCTGTGGAATGACTGCCATCACCCACAAGATGCTGCAAAGTGTGTCTCTGTCCAGCAACCACTCCTGAAAGTGCTCACTTGTCATCTATTTCTATTGTTGTGGAATCAATTTAGTGAAACCAAGACAATAGTTTAAATTACGGTTTCTGTACCTCGCTTTGTTGAAGTGTACCATATATTGTATATTTGTAGATCTAAGATAAACATCGACCTTTAAACGAAAAATCATCTTCAATGGTTCCTGAGATATAGGGGGTATTAACATAAAAATCCAAAGGATAGATATTGAACAATGTACTTTAATTCACTGAATGCAGGTTATCACAAACCCCACTCAATGACACTGTGTTTTAAAACTAAAAAATACTTTGCTGTTGTTTTAAAGCCCATTTTAAAATGTATTAGTAATACACACCTTTCCAACAGTTGTGGGAGTTGTCCAGAGTAGTCTACTGTTTTTAATGATATTGCTAAAGAAAGGCATTTTGTGTTTTTATCTGTAACGTGTGCTACTTTATATATATATCTGATTGTCGTCTGTCATCATGGCTTCAAAGCATGTAGACCTTTCTATAGCAGATAAAGTTCGGATTCTGGAGGCACTACGTGAACCCGACTGGCAGCAGAAAAGTCTGGCATCTCAAAATCTGTTGTGTCCCGCATTTTTAAATTGGCTACGAAGCTGCACGCAAAATTGAGAGTGATTTACAGCTGGAGGTGGCGAATCGTAAAAAAAAAAAAAAAAAAAAAAAAAAAAAAAACATTGGACAACTGCTTCTTTTAAAATTATGCTTCTGTATTAAATGTAAGTCCTGTATACCAAGTTTGTTTACTGTTTTTAAGGATATTGATAGTACGTTGTTGTTCTGCTATTTGGTGTTTTTCGTGTTTATTTTTTAACACTGTAATGAACCAAGACGTGTATTTCAGTGCTTTGTTTCTACAACTATAGTATACATCGTTTTTCCATATACATACAAAAAACGTGGCTTTTTGAGAAGCACTGTTTTTTGTATTCAGCCGATGAAGGACTTGTAGTCCGAAACGACCTGGTAATTGATTTGTAATCAATTATTCTACCTTTTTAAGTACCTGAAATATACTTTAATTTTTTTCTTTTTTCTTATTGATCATTTTGGTACACATTTGTTTGTCTGTTGCCAGGTCCGAAATGGCCACATCAAAAGAATCACAGACAACGACATCCAGTCCCTTGTGCTGGAGATCGAGGGTACCAACGTAAGGTATGGCCAGGCTGTTTGCCATGTGTTTTGATGACAAGATTCTTAGTTATTTAAGTGAGACGTGAGCTTCTCTTTCTCTCACCAGTACTACATACATCACCTGCCCTGCAGATCCAAAGAAAACCCTAGGCATAAAACTTCCATTCCTGGTGATGATCATAAAGAACTTAAAGAAGTACTTCACCTTCGAGGTGCAGGTAAGTGACCTCCCTCACTCAGAATGTACTTGTACTCATAGTGCAGGACCTCTGAACAAAGGTAGCAATGGGGGTATGTATACTGGAGGTGTAGTTTGTCACACTTCCATATTTAGATCTTGAGAACAGCTTATTTGTCATGAAACCTGTTATGGACATTAATGAGTGTAACAAAGTATCACAGAGACCTACTTTGGTGATTTGGTCTATTTTTATTTTAAAGCAATTTTCTAATGTAAAGTTTCTAATGTAAGAATGAGTGTAAAATCTTTAAAAAGTCTTTGGAAATGGGTTGATCCCCTGGAGACAGACCACTTTGTACATTCTCCATAGATGTGCTCACATCACAGGAGAAGTATTTCGCATCATTTTACAAACTTTAATCAAAAGTCATAACTCTCAAACTTTTTTACAGCGTGTTCAAATAGAGTATTTTGGAAACCTTGTAAAACGTAATTGCTATAAAAGCTTGTTTACCATTTATAGGCCTACTGAAATACATACATTAATAGCTTGTTCCGATGAGCCCTACTATACTATGTGTGGAACCAAAAATCTGAAATATCTTTGTTTGGAATAGAAAAATAAAAAACACCTGTGTCTACGTGCTTCACTCAAGCCCATTTGGTCCCCAGAATTGTAAATAAAATAGGAAGTTGAAGTTTTGAAATTGTTAATGTTGACCATCCAAGTTTATCAAGCCTAACAGGTTCCAAGTCTTATGTTTCATGTCAGTTATGTATGAAGTAGTGCTGCATGAATCAATTATTACATATGTTGAATATTCTATCAGTTATTACCTCAAATAACTAAATTTAGAAGTGCCTGGAGAATAACAGGTGTTATTAAATTCAAAGTGGGGATGTATTCTTTAAATGATAGAATTATGACTTCTATGAAACACAAACTGGGCCTTTCAAACCAAGCATAACTTAGAATCTTCCGTCAGTGGTGTTGTGTTCTGTGATGTACATAGCAACTGGGTTAGCAACACACACAGCACAGCAGAATACTCCAGCCTTATCTTAAAGTGAATTACAGTGCCTTCATTCTGTGTGCTGCAGGTCCTGGATGACAAGAACGTGCGGCGGCGCTTCCGTGCCAGTAACTACCAGAGCACCACGCGGGTCAAGCCCTTTATCTGCACCATGCCCATGAGGCTTGATGATGGCTGGAACCAGATCCAGTTCAACCTGTCTGACTTCACCAGGCGTGCATACGGAACCAACTACATCGAGACACTACGTGTACAGGTATGCTGGTGTTCCATTCTGTCTCTCAGCTCTAGCCTAGGCATGACTGCCTCTAGCCCCTTAGCTGTAACCTCTAGGCTCCAGTCCCTCAGCTCTAACCACTAGGCTAAAGTGCCCGTCACTTAGTTTGATCAACTAGCTCACATTGCCTCCCAGTCCCTAAGTTCTACAACTGGTCCTCAGCCAAAAAACAAATTTATACTGACTCTTCAGTGATAAGCATCAAGCTTTCCTGACTATTTGTGTAATTTGTTTCATACTTCATTGATTTTTAGATTCATGCAAACTGTCGGATCAGAAGGGTTTATTTCTCAGACAGACTGTACTCTGAGGATGAGCTCCCTGCAGAGTTCAAACTCTACCTCCCAGTGCAGAACAAGGTGAAGGTAATGAACTTTCCCGTGTTACAACCGAGAAGTGTTTTTTGTGCTGGAGCACATTAAGATGTGCTAAGTGTTTATTATGGGGTACATCTCTAAAGCTGACACTTTTGATTAGCATGTTCTGCTGATCAACTTAGTTAAGGTAATATTCACAAGCCTCTCGTGCCTCTGGTGGTACAGGTTAGAATCTGGCTGGAGAGGAGCGGAGGGGAGTCCCAGATTTTCTTATTATATATATATTTTGTTATTGTGTGAGACTGTAGTTGTAGCTCAGCTGCTCGTATTTTCTAATTAAATGTCCTTTCATCCCCAGCAATAAATATCAGCATGTATCTCTTGACCAGCAAAGGCCTTAAGAATGAAGAACGAAAAACCAGGAATAAAAAATGAGGACTATTGTGTTTATCTGTTAACATTAACTTTATTTAATATATATGTTAAAAAAATAAAAAAAATACATTAAAAAAATTGGAAATTATTTTTCATTTGTTGGAAGTCTGTATAACACTGGAGAATGTATTATTTTTGCTGTTTAGTTTTGATGATGTGTTTAAAATGCAGTGGGTAGGACACCGACTGTGCTCCCTATAACTGAGAAAGGTGCCTTCCAAGCCAGTGGGACTGAGAACTGGAAGCTCATTGTGTTCCCCACACTCCTTGAATACTAGGACACACTTGATAGGCCATTTATCTTACCTTAATTAGTAAAAAAAAAAAATATATATATATATATATATATATATATATATATACACACATGCACACACACACACACACACACAGTTATATAGTGGGAAATATTCTGCTATAGGTATACCAATAATGTGATCAAATGCCTATCCAATAATATACAGGGTTTGCAAATGTGTATGTTCATAGATCTCCCCACCAGTATGAAGGGGCATACTGATTTTCAAAGTAATCCTTTTACAAGTTATATGACTCGCAAGTTTTCACAGAAATAAACATTCAAAAAGCAAATACTGAAGAATTTCTGGTTATGAATGCATTGCATGTAAACAATGGGTATGATAAAATGTACACAGCTTCTTTCACAGTTTATAGGATACCAGTTTGATTGATTGATTGATTTTTTCTTAACTTTCTTGACAGACCAAATAAAAGCTTAATATACTTGTTAATAGCTAATTTTTATATTCAGTTTGAATATAGTCGCATTGGACATAATGCTGAAAATTGCGTTATGCAAAAAATGGCTCATATACTTTTAACAAACATTCCCTGATTCACTTAAAAAAAACTCAGCTTAATATAGCTAGGATTTTTCCAGATTGTTAAACAATTACGCTATGTATTTATTGTACCTGTATACATCTTACTTTTGAACACATTGGCTATTTTTGAAATATGTAATTCATTTGAGAGTTCTTCTAAAGGAAACATTTGAAAAGACTGTTATGTATAATAAATGGCAATCTTTTAATAATGAAATATGATGGTTTATACAACAAGTGTTGATAGTTCTAGTGTTGAATACGTTTTTTGGAGTTAAGTGTTACAGAGTGAATATTGTTTGTTTACCAGATCTCATTTTGGAATCCTTTGAGGACATGTTTGTGATTCCTCCAATTCTCAAATGTGGAATAACTACAGTACTCCCTGAATATTAATTCTGTATGAAGTAACTGAAAAAGCATTATTTTAAATAGTTGCGGGACTGCAAAAAGAATGAACCTGTAGAGCCACAAAATGCATACTAGTAAGTTGTCTCTTACGTCAACCAACAAAAGGTTGGAGCTGGAGATATTAATGCAGCATCTTGCCGCCCTTTTCAAATCTGGAATAATATACTGATTAAAGTCATGACTTCAGTACTGTCTTACTAGGTTTCACAAACTAGTGATGGGTCCAGTTACTGACCATACTGACTGTGATCGGTTTGTAAACACTGATTTTGTAGCAGATAATTTTGTAGAAAGTAATTTTGTCCTAAAATATTCACACTGAATTTATAATAAAATAAATATAATAAACCTGTATTATTTTATTTCAATATTTTGATACTTGGATGGAAACATCAATGTTCCATCTCCTGTTCTGAACCCAATATGGATGGAGGTTGGTATTGACTGGTGGTAAAAGATAGCCATCCTCTAGACATATGCAAAAATACTGTACTGTACATACAGGAAATGGGTGTTAGTACTTATGGAAAGACTTCTCCAGTCCAGAGAGATTAGTCTAAGCATGTTTAGATTTGGACAACATTTGGATTAGGGCTTGCTATTCTTAACTTGCTTTGTAGTTGAAAATGTGGTCATTATTCAGCTATTTGATTAGCAGCACAGCCAGCAAAGTGATTAATTGTTTGATTATCTGAAACCACAGGGGGTTAATATTTTTGGGCATCACTGTATATTCAGTAATTGAGTGTATAGATCTAGATACCAAGAGACAGATTAGGCATACAAATTGATAGATCCACAGGCAAGACAACATCAATAAAAGTAACATTGACAGATAAACATATATAAGGAATAGATGTAGAGAAATGGATGAGAAAGAGTTAACATATGTATAAAGAGGACAGATCATTACACATAATCAACGAATCATCTTAACTAATGTCTAGCCAGCACAGCTGAATGCACTACACACAAGCAGCCAGGTTTCTGCTAGAGGGTTGTGTTTAATACCCTGGAAATGTTGCTTTGCTCTTTATATGTTAACGGGCCGTTAATATAAACTCCAGGCATTGCTTTCTCTATTTAGCATGTAGTAATCGTGCAAATAGGTCAGCACTGCTATTGGGGGGCCCATGAGAACGCACAGCCACACCAAGCAGTTCCCATAGTTACCACTGAAGAAACGGCCCAGCAACAAAGTCATTTTGGCCTGGAAAATACATACAAATAAAGACTACGTTAGACTAAATAGAGACTGCATAAATAGAGAGTGTTTACATGCAAGAACAAATCATTGTCATGCTGTCATGTTATTTTAGAGACTGGATTTCTTAATTATGTTAATGCAGCATTATTTAATTTAAAGGATGAAATTAACTCATTTACACATGTAATCTTATAAACTGGCTTTGGATATAATAATAATAATAATAATGATTATTATTTTGGTAACTCATGAGGTAATAGAAAAGACTACCTTACCTGTAGAACAACTGTCGCAAAGATCCAGAAACGGAACATCTCCAGTGGAATGGCAATGACATACTGAGGAGACAAGACCAGTTTAGACCAGCATCAAGAGCTAGTTCTTTTCTACTATAATGCACACATTCTGACAGAGAATACTATAGGGTTAGGGTTGCTCCTCAACATTCTAATTGGAAATTCATACACCTAGATTGCTGTATTTTTAATTGGTTGGTACCAGATAATATACGACTGTGCACTTGATTTGTTCTGCTGGTAGTTTTTACACAGCTGTTGTGAATAAAACTGAACACGTATTCGCTTGTAGGTGAATCAGAAGCAGCCTTGATTCGATATAGAATACAAGCAAGCTTTTTGGTTTTACTGTATTACAGCCAATGGTTGTACTTGAATACTTCCATAGTTCCACTGTGTTACAACAAATCCTTTGCAGATCAACTGTGACAGTATTTGTTAATGCTCTTTTTCCAGACCAGCACTGTTGTTGAACGTTTCAGAAAATGTACTGTACCTCTACCCTATTGACTGCTTGATAAGATACTGGAGTGATGTTGTTTGAGTTGCCCAGCTATTTAGTGTCTATCCTTCAGTCACTGTGAGACCCCTTGTCTTGAACACAAGTTCACTTCAAGAAGGTCTAGATCCTTGCCCCAGAACAAACTGGGGTCAGTAATATTAAAAATACAGAAACCCACAAATTTATAACCCTCGAATAGACATACCTCACATAGAGCTGCAGACATCATGTAGACAATGACCTGAGCTTGCCACTGAGGAAACCCTTGCAGGAGAAGGGGCCTGTAGACATGCCTGCAGAAAACAGCAAGAAGCCAGTCAGACTGCATCTTCTTACATATTGGGTAGCTGGATATTGCAATACCAAGAACCAGTATGAAAAAAACCTATGACTTTTAATAATTGGGTGTTATGAAAAAAAGAAATGCACGGTTAGCAAAATCAACTTGGCTAACATCTAGCAGTGCTAATTATCTTAATCAACAGTTCCTTGAGCTATCTATTGGGACTTTTTTTTTATATATCTGCTTAAGTATTTAGGTTACCTTGCTTGTTTCATTAATAAACTGCATGACAGACACTCCCTTCACAGCACCTACCTCAAACTCCACTTGTGGAATGGGAGATTCAAGGTAGTCCAGAACCTGTTAAGGTTATCAGAGTTCCTGCATTCAAGATACATTACTGTTAGTCACTACAAAGGCTACACTGTAATGTACTTCAGCTTAATTGTAGTGCATCTCAACAGTGTATATCAAATGTCAAGATTAAAATATTAAAGAGATTAACAGCACAGAACAATAAGAAGGGCAATAGGGGTTATTCAAACACAGAGCATGGCAGAATAGTTTGGTCATGACCACTGTACAGCAGGTAGATTTTGTCCAAACCAAACGATTCTTAATGACCAGTTTGACAGCCTGTCACAAAGACGGCCAGAGTGGGTGGCGTCAGACCAGAAGCAGGAAGGAATACAGAGACAGTGGTTGTGATGAGCTGAGTGCAATGGCTGCACTCAGCGTTTATTAACAAAATAAAAGGTTTCAAACAGCACAAAAACAGGACACGGCACTATAGCCAAAATAAACAGACAGACAAAACGGATTAACACTAAACAAACGGTGCACGGAGAGACAAACAAACACGGTGAGTACAAACAAAACACTTCTCTTTACTTTTACGATCTTAATTACTCCTCTCTCTCTCACCCGTTCTCCTCTTCCGAACACCCAACCCCGACTGAATGAAAATGTGCCTCTATATATACTGTTGTGCTGGGATTCAATTACTAATTAATTATTCACTTGAATCCCAGCACGTGAATTAATTCTGTGCAACCCCGTGCTCGCATATTATATTTTAAATGCACGTGCGTGATGTGCAATCCCGTGCCTAAATACAAATATACAATTTAAATACACGTGAAACACAGACCCGTTTATATCCCGTGTACCAATGACTATACACCAACATTAACACACGCACGCATACATACAACATAGAACACACAAATGCACACAGGGGCGGGGCACTTTGCCACATATACCCCCCCTTGTGCGCAGCACACATGGCCTCAACGGCCACCTCCCCCCTTAAAAATCCAGCAGTCCAGGACAAAGTCTCGGGCTGGGAAGGGAGGCTTCAGTAGGCCCATGGCTGGCAATGCTGTCAGCTCCCCTGCCGGTAGTGGCACGGCTGACAGCATGCTGGTCCCGTCCTGCAGCGAAAAAGCTGCGGGGGCGGGTGGTCCCCCGACCTCCCCCTTCTTCGTAGCCGGCAGCTCCCTCCTGTGGGGCTCCGGCCACAAGAACTCCTGCAGCGAAACTGCTGCTGGGGAAAGTGGTCTCCAGACCTCCTCCCCCTTCTTCGTGGCCGAGGTACGGGCAGCAGAGGCAGCTCCTGCTCCTCTGCTCCGGGCGGTGGCGGAGGCAGAGGCAGCTCCAGCTCCTCTGCTCCTGGCGGTGGTGGAGGCAGAGGCAGCTCCAGCTCCTCTGCTCCGGGCGGTGGCGGAAGCAGAGGCAGCTCCAGCTCCTCTGCTCCGGGCGGTGGTGGAGGAAGAGGCAGCTCCAGCTCCTCTGCTCCTGGCGGTGGTGGAGGCAGAGGCAGCTCCAGCTCCTCTGCTCCTGGTGGTGGTGGAGGCAGAGGCAGCTCCAGCTCCTCTGCTCCTGGTGGTGGTGGAGGCAGAGGCAGCTCCAGCTCCTCTGCTCCTGGCGGTGCTGGCTCCCTCTGCTGTGGCGGCTGGGCATGTGCGCGCCGTGCTGCCTTCAGCAGCATAGCGAGAGGCTGCTGGGGGACACCAGCATCCTGCCCTTCTCCCCCCCAAAAATTTTCAGGGGGTTGAGCCTGTAACCCCTCCCCTTCCGGCTCTTGGGGCTGAACCAGCAGGCATTTTCCCTCTGCTGGTGGCTTGGGTCCCAGGGCTGTGGAAGCCCCGACTTGCCTCCCTTTGGGCTGTGGACGCACCGACTCCTCCCTTTTGGGTTGTGGACGCACCGACTCCTCCCTTTTGGGCTGTGGACGCACCGACTCCTCCCTTTTGGGCTGTGGACGCACCGACTCCTCCCTTTTGGGCTGTGGACGCACCGACTCCCCCCTCTTGGGCTGTGGACGTTCGGGCTCCCCCCACTCAGGCGTAGGACGTTCGGGCTCCTCCCACTCAGGCGTAGGACGTTCGGGCTCCTCCCACTCAGGCGTAGGATGTTCGGGCTCCTTCCACTCAGGCGTAGGACGTTCAGGCTCCTCCCATTTGGGCTGTGGACGCTCAGGCTCCTCCCGCTTGGGCTGTGGACGCTCAGGCTCCTCCCCATAGCTGCGGAAGGGACAGTGGGCGAACAGGTGATCCTGGTCGCAGAGGAGGCACCCCGGCGATGGCTTGTTACATCGCCGTGGATGCCTGGCCCTTAGGCGGCACTCCTCCTCCCTGTCCTTCACCTCTTTATCCGTCTCTGCCTCCCGCTTGGGCTGTGAAGGCAAAACCAGCAGGCATTCACCCTCTGCTGGTGGAGATGGGGACAGCAGGTACTCACCCTCTGCTGGTGGAGATGGGGACAGCAGGTACTCACCCTCTGCTGGTGGAGATGGGGACAGCAGGTACTCCTCTGCTGGTGGTCCTGCTACCTGGGCTGCTGTTCCATTTATGGTTGCCTCCAGGTAGCTGAGGACAAACTCCACACCTTCCTCCAAGGTGTTTGGGGTGTGTTCCTCCTGATAGGCCTCCCATCTCTCACTGTCCATCATCCACAGGGCCCGGACGACTATGGGCAGAGACTGGGCCTCCAGCCCAGCATTCTCCAGGAACCAGCCCCGCAGTTTGATGGCGTCTTCTGCCATTGACTTTTTTTCTTCTTTTTTTTTTCCCCCAAAAACAATATTTGTAATCCTTTATATATATATATATATTTTTTTTTTTTTTTTTTTTTTAATCCAGACCCCTCCTGGTCTGACGCTTGGAGGCGCGGCTATCCCACGAAGACACCACGTGTCACAAAGACGGCCAGAGTGGGTGGCGTCAGACCAGAAGCAGGAAGGAATACAGAGACAGTGGTTGTGATGAGCTGAGTGCAATGGCTGCACTCAGCGTTTATTAACAAAATAAAAGGTTTCAAACAGCACAAAAACAGGACACGGCACTATAGCCAAAATAAACAGACAGACAAAACGGATTAACACTAAACAAACGGTGCACGGAGAGACAAACAAACACGGTGAGTACAAACAAAACACTTCTCTTTACTTTTACGATCTTAATTACTCCTCTCTCTCTCACCCGTTCTCCTCTTCCGAACACCCAACCCCGACTGAATGAAAATGTGCCTCTATATATACTGTTGTGCTGGGATTCAATTACTAATTAATTATTCACTTGAATCCCAGCACGTGAATTAATTCTGTGCAACCCCGTGCTCGCATATTATATTTTAAATGCACGTGCGTGATGTGCAATCCCGTGCCTAAATACAAATATACAATTTAAATACACGTGAAACACAGACCCGTTTATATCCCATGTACCAATGACTATACACCAACATTAACACACGCACGCATACATACAACATAGAACACACAAATGCACACAGGGGCGGGGCACTTTGCCACACAGCCGTACCAAACTGCCTGTGAACACATCTACTGCAACTTGCAAACAGGCACATTTGTACCCGATTTTCACAACACAAAAGATTGCGAACACTTTCTGCAATCTTATTACATTTTCCCAGCACTATCATGCAGTTATTTCAGTTCTCTACCTCACAAAAAACTGAAGAAGACTTTTGCAGTTTTACTTTTAAAGTTTTAGTTTAGTGCTGTTTTCTAATACAACTCTGTAGATTAAAAGATGAAACTGCCTCTTTCTGGAAACTAAGGGCAAGTAATGAGTAGGTACCATTTTAATATATAGCATGGTACTTGAAAAATATGCATAGCCCTTTTAAATTAAAAGAACAACATCTACCCATTTGCCAATTGTCTCTAAATGACAAATGAATACAATTTAGGGAGAAATTGGGGCTCCACTAGTGTCACTACTATCAGCTTACTTACCACCAGTCTGCATAGAACTCCCGGTCTCCAAACTTTAGCAACTCGCCCATGAAGTTGAGGACAGAGTGACAGAACCAGTAGAACAAGATGATCCAAATAAAATTATTTGGAGCCTGGAAAAAAGGGGTTCTTCTATCAAAGGATTTATGCAAAAGAAACTGCCATTTTTTAAACCCCCTTCCTCCTTTTTGTAGATAAAAAAACAATTACTGGTATAATGAAGAGTAGATCACCATTTCCAAAAGAATGGCATATTTATTAATGTATTGGTCAGACACTAATTAGAAGTCTAACATAATTTGACTTCGGGTTTAAGGTATTCATTCCCCAGTGATGTTGTTGAAGCTGACACCCTGGGATCCTTCAGAAGCTGCTTGATGAGATTCTGGAATCAATAAGCTACTAACAACCAAACGAGCAAGATGGGCCGAATGGCCTCTTCTCGTTTGTAAACTTTCTTATGTTCTTATGTTCTTAATTAAAGAAGAAATGCTTTTAACTTTGGACATCTCCAATTGAATACTTTTATGTCACAAACTTTTCCAATTCCATGAGCTAAGCTATTCCTTGCTTGTGCATGAAAAATATCTTAACACTAAGAGCGATAAACTCACCACTAACTCCATAACGTGCTTAATTTTTGCAGTCATATCCATTTCCTAAATAAACCAAGAGAAAGAGTAAGGAGTAGAATCATTCAAAACATGGCCCATGTTATTTCCCTCCTATCTGGAGTTGCGACTCCTCCCCAAGGGTGTTTCAAGCTGACTGGCATTCATTATAATGTAAAGAACTCTGAAAAATAATTGATCGTTAATAACAAGGTCAAGTACATTTATACATGCAGGTAGCTGACCTTTCTGACTGTGTGCTGATTGGAGTTAATGGAGTTTGGGAATTAAATCAGACAGTGACTATGCCCACCTTTACAGAAGTGCAGCCTAGTGCAGGGGTACACTTTGGATTCAGCACACAATTAAAAGCCACAATGTGAACTAAAAGATCCCTATAAAATATATCTGTCCACAACATACACATTACCTGCTGACAATGTTACACATTACAATGGTCAGCACCATGAAAGGCACTATGATACCAGTTCACAGCATGAAGAGTAAGTGAAAGAATAGCAGCAAACAGAAAACTTACTGTAAATAAGCGCGATGACTTCAGCATGAGTGGGCAAATTAACTAGGACATCAAATAAATACAAACCAAAAATTATTAAAATAGTATCAACAAACTGTAACCAATTTTATATATATATATATATATATATATATATATATATATATATATATATATATATATATATATATATATATATATATATATATATATTTCACACATTGTACAGATTGCTTTTTTAAAGATTGTCTAGTTACCCCCTGGAAAGATTCATTTTTCCCTGTTTTGTAATGAATTGTGCATTTGTAATGCCCAATTCAAACATTGCCTCACAGCTGCAACCCCCTTTCCTATTAGGAGGATTGAAGATCAATGGACAACCTCTGTTCCTGTTGCCAAGCCAAGCCCCTCTTTTCCTGTCAAACCCAAGGCAAACCTGGGAGGTCTCCGCCTGGACTTGTTGGGTGTCTGACCAGTAAGGGTCCATGAATCGCTAAGCGAAGAACTATCCCCAGCTGATCTTTCTCTCTAACCCTGCATAACTGGGCTTGAGTGGGATTCAAACTATGCTTGTATGACTCACCCTGCCACTCAAAGCAGAAATGCCCCTCCTTTGTTTATGAAGTAATATGGACAGGTACCAAACTCAAACTCACCTGCTGAATCATTGCTATCATGAGCTGACTGAGTAAGATCTGCAAAAACAAGACTGTTGCTGAACCACAGGCATATTAAGTGGCAGGGATATTTAAAATTGACCCCCATCCCTTTACAAAAATAAGTTTGGGACAGGAGATGTACTGGGGAAGTAGCTCCATATTAAGTTTTTACCACTGAAATGGGTTAGTAGAATGCCCGCCTTACAGCCAATATTTATCCAACAACTGATAGCTTGACTTTTCTGTTTCCCCCCAGATTCTAACACTATCAATAATTTCTGCTAAATAGTGTCTTTAGTTCTCTGAAGGACTTCAATTATCCACGCTAAATGAGGGGGAGACCAGTGCAGTAAATGTAAAAACATTTAAACAAACAACCTCTATGACAAACGCTTGACACACACTGCACCTTTAAGACAACAGTATGTGAGGGAGAGTGAGAGAGAGAGAGAGTGCAAACAGAAAGATGCAAGCAGCATGGGTTGCATAGGTAGTGGATGATCATTTATCCATCTTTTATTGTTTTAATTACAAAACATTTATGTAACCTAATTGCAAGATCCTTAAATAAACCAGGATGTTATTTACAAGTTCAAACCCATTTTGGGAAAATTATCTATTCAGCTCAATCAGTGAAGATTTTGTTTCACAAATTCTTTCAACCCACATAATGATAACAAATATATTTTAAATCACTGTAATAAATTAATACCTAACCTGTAAACAAAGTGCTGAAAAATATTCCTTAAAAATGTAATATTCACATGTAGGCATACAGTAGAGGATCAATCTGGTACCAAGGAAAAATGCATTTATACTACTGGCATTTAGATGGCACGCTTCAGAAATCTTAGTCACTGCTCTGAATTAATGAATTATGGCTAGAATCCGATCCAAGCACTGCTCAGTCTAATTATTTTACTATTTGTTCACACATGTAAGAAAACTTACTTAAAGAATTTAAATGTAACTTGTGACAACAAGACCAATAGACAGCCATCCTTCATACACCCCCAGATTATCATACACTTGATGACTTAAGCTCCTTAACAAGTTTCATTGCAATTGGATTTTGTAGATGTGTGCAAAACCCTTCTGGCATGTCATGAACTGTCACCGTCCGCCCCCCCACCCCCCTCCAAACCCTGTACATCTCTAAGGACCCCAAAATAAACCATTCTCACAATTTCCAGGGCCCTACGGGCCACAAACCATTTGCGAATGATTACATTGCGAGGGAAGTTGAGCTGGTAGCACAGAGTGGGTGCCAGCAAGAAGTAATAGAGATCTGTAAGAAAAGATAGGAAAACATCAGTGTTGTTAGGTTGAAAAGGCAGGTTGATCTAAGTATTTAAGGCAGTGTGATGTAAGTGCTTAGTACTGAGGACCTGGGTACAGTAGAAATTAGAAGTACACTTTCAGCTCATAGGAGTACTGAAAATAGTGTACGAGAATGTGAACATCAAAGCACAATTTGTAATTTAACATAAGACATACAGTAAGTGAGGTCTCCTTACCTCCTGTTGTTAAGTTGTTTGGATACGTCACCCATTCCTTCTCGGATTCATTTTTTACCCCAGTAACTGTATGGAAATATTAAATATAAAAAAGGAAGATTATTTCTACAGAGATAATTATCATAAAAAACAGATAAAATTCCATCAAAGGTGCAGTTTGCGATAGTTTTCCCAATTGTTATTATTTGTCAACTATCTCTTAACATGACATTTATTTTCCTGTTAAATATCCTATCACCTGGGTTGTTTATCATCTCAGCTTCAGTATAACAAAAACTCAATCTGGGGAAAAAAAGACCTTCTGTAGAATCACAGCAAAACGAAATAATTTTATGACTAGATATACCGTACAATTATTTTCACCACATACACAGGATACTATTATAGGATACTAGATGGTTAGAGATTAGATAATACAATTTAAGCCTGATTATAGAAAATGTAATCTTAAACGCATGAGAGGAAAGAAAACTGTATAATCCAATCTCATATCTTGTTCAGACAACATGTCCTCGCTGAAGATTTGAGAGTCAGGTAGTCCTGTGATACAGTCCTGTGGATACATTTAAGGTGTCACTGCAAGCACACACCTACAATAGTTTGAGAATTGAGCTCATAATGTTGGTCTTATTCATCAGAAAATGAAAAAGTCACACGGCCAAGATGTTTATATACCATTGAAAATATGAAGTCTGTATTTACATTGGTGCCTGAGATATGAGCTGTTGAAACTGCTGTACTGGAGGGTAAAAAAACAACCGTGTCAATGTAGCGATTACTGTCATTTTTACTGGAAGATTCCCAAAATCAAACGTGATCAAGAGAATCCCGGAATACATGAACGTTAAATGACCTGCCATATTAGGTCAAAGGTCAGAGGTCATGTTCATTTTAATTTTTGAGGTGTTTAATGTTAAAAATAGGAATACATTCTGAATTAGGGCTGGAGGACCATAGCAACAATAAAAAAAATAATAGAATACAGCTGTGTACAAAATGAGTAGGTGACTCTGTCTGTGCTAAAATTCAAAAGCAGGTGGGGATGCCTAATTCTTGAGTGCCAACCTGAACTGGTTTGTATCCCCTGACGAAACCAGCTGTTGACCTCATGGTAGGAATAGATCTTGAGTGCAGTGACGGTGTAAACTAGGAGAGCCAGCATTGATCCACCTGAGGACCAGAGAGAGAAAGACATCTGTTCAGATCCCCATGTTCCTGGAATACACCATAACAACCCATTATCATTGCCATAATAAAAAATGTGTTTTAGAAAGAACATGCACTTTAATCCTTTGAAAACAAGATGGAATGGTATGCTCACTGTATTACTCATTATCAACTGTTGTGGGGAAATACAACTCATTGATGTGATAAAGCCGAATGAAGGCAGCAAAACTATACTTCATCAAACATCAAATAATACATGATTAATACCAAGCACTGTCAAAAGAGATGCACCTTGAATCCAGAATTAACAGTGTGTTAAAACTTTTGAAAAATGGACAATTAATGTACAACTCTGATTAATGTGGAATCAAACCCTGTAACAAGTTTGTACATTGAAAAAGAGATTTCATTCCAAGTTCAATGATCTGAATAATTCAGATGAAATGATTAATGATTAAAACATACGTTTCAAGCTATAGATCAGGGCCCGTTAAAATATTATGCGTGTGAACCAATCATGTCAAATATGTTTGCTAATAATCTGGGTTTAATTAATGCTAATTACAGAGCCTTGCTTGAGTCTAAATAGAGGATATGTCCTCTATTTGTCATGCGGGGGGATAACAAACCAACCTAAATACATTTTTCTGTGAACATCCTTTCAATTTAGTGACCTACGATGGATGCTTATAAACAGTCTCTCACCAACAGATAAGGAGGTTGACTCGTGCAGTATTACTGCTGCAGGAAAAAGCAACATAGCAGCCAGATTTCCAATCTCTAGAACTTTTCCTGTTGCCTCAGTTATATAGTCCTGAAATACATTCAAAGGGAAACAAACAAAATGGACAACTGAACATACAACTGAACCTTTTTTTTACTTTTTTGACTAACTGTAGTACTGATTTTAAACCATTCATAAGCTTCAGGTGTACCGTGTTCATTATAGAGAGTTTTCATTTCTCAGAAGGTTTGTTTATAATATCTCCATGCTTGATTCCATAGTGTTCTTGTGTAGCAAAGTGTTAAAACATTCCCCCTCATTCTTACTCGGAACACTCAAATACTTAACACAGTCTTTATGTTTAAGGCAACGGTACAGAGAATAACAGATTACTTTATTGTTTAGATTAGATTACAATATATTTCTGATCCTTTAGTCATGTTTTACAGAATACATTTCAATAACTGTGTCTTACCCATTCCTGCCATCTCTCGAAGAACAGAGCGGCCACCACAAACACGTTGGAAGCTGTTAGAAAACACAAAAGAAAAAAGAATGACCCAGATTTAGTTTTTTCAATAGTGAGCCATTCTGTATTAGCAGCCACTGGTCATAAAAGGGCTTTATACAACATTTTCAGACTATTACATTTCTTCCCTTTTTTTATATCCTATTATTGTTTTTGCTTAGTTCATTATTTACGAGGCTTTCTAAAAAAAGTTTCACCATTAGGGGTACAGTATGTTAATATCATTTCTGATCCCACTGCAACAGTTAGTTAATGGAAAATATCTATAAAAAATCTAAATTACACAAGGATCAAGATCACCAGCTGCACACCCCTAGAGGTCATTTTTCAAACCACATCACTTTAGAAATGCAGTATTTAGGAGTCTTTTCTGAAGCAAACTGGTTGAAAAAAGGACATTTTTAAACCTTACTTTCTCAACTGTAACAGAGAATTCAGATACAAACATTCCAGATTCTAAAACAAACAACACACCAGTCTTGTTAATTATAATTCATAATGTGTATCCACGTGTACACTACATTTCCCATACAATGCCATGCTCCTATTGTGCTTAATTCTAACCATCACAACCATGAAAACTAAGTATAGTATATTATCATCATTTTCTGGAATACATTTTGCAACCCCTAAATGAACATTCTTACCAGCAGTTACTGTCCTTTTTTAGACTTTCTACACTAGTTTAGAGGCTGATTAAAAGGAAGGAGGGGACAGAAAAGATAAGACAGCATCTTTGTTTGCTTACCAAGAATCAGGTAGGTGGCCGGCCAGCTATAGGGGTCCTTCAGGAAATGGTAAAACACCTGACCAAGATCCACCCTGAGGCCATACCTGTGAGGTGGGAATCACAAAATACATGAAGACAAACACTTCTGCAATTCCAGAAACATGCAGGACACCAATCCTGCTATCTTATTTGGCCACAACTGGATTTTATTTTTATAGTGGTCAGCAGTTGACCGGACCACATCATAATGTCTTTTCCAAAGGATGACACCATCCTATAATAGGATGCCCTATGAAAACTTACAAAATGCTCTGTATAGCTTTTGAGTTCCATACCCCTGATTTATAAAGTGTGTGAAAAATGAGTATGCTCTGGTAAACCACAGACTCAAGTGAGGTCTCTCATCCAATTACAAATGTTAGTTTTAGTGCAAAAAAATGAAACATATAATCTAAAGGGAATGTCATATCAGATAAAATGCTGAAAGGTTTTCTCTTTTTTTTTTTTACTGGTCGACATCAATAATGCAACTAAGAAAATCAGAGAATACAGCTGTGTACGAAACATTATGCAATACCTCATAGTGTCCCAGCTCTTACATTATCTAAGATATTAGCTGACATTTGTTAAGTTGTTTTCTACACTAGCCTTAAACTCTAGAAACACGTCAGGGGAAAACTAAGGGGAACAGTATATTTAACTTAATGTGGTTTATGCAACTGGGTACAAGTATTACTATCTCATTCCATTAATGAACAAATAATATAAATAATGTATACCCCATCCTACCACACCTAATACAGTGACTGTGTTTGGGAGATGAGAGGCTGCAATGTAATCCTGTTTAGTGTCACACTATAGGATGACAGGGTCAAGATGAGGTCATAAAGAATGAAATCCACTGTTACATGACCACTAAAAGAAACTTCAGAAATGTCAATGGAAAACATGTCGACGATAAATATTTCTGAATTTGTCACTGAATTTGTTACTAATTCATTTAGTACTACTGAGTGTTCACTAGCAGTTTACTCAACAAATACATAGTCTGTCATGACTGTCTACTGAGAGTGCACCTACTCTATGTAGTTATCCAGGAACATGTGCAAATTAGTAAGCATCTGGAAAAGAATCAGAAATACAGTATAAATATACTAATACACTCTAGAACCTAATATTAAACTAGCTAGTAACAGACTCCAATTAAATTTACCTAAACGGAAAACAAGTGTGTAGGCAAGCAAACCCTTATTGTTTAAAAGTACTGTATACGAAGATCTCACATACATGTTTACTTCATGTTGAAGATATGAATATTGTACACCACTGTGAATAATAAAAGAACGTAGAGATGACATATCAATTCAATTCGGCAGTTGTCTTTTCACTGAACGTAATTTTCATTTCACTTTTTATTATACATTTGTTTTTAGATCTGCACATAAAAAATATCTATATGCAATAAAATATATATATACTGTATATAACCACACAGTATAACAAATAAAATACTGCCTTCCAGCTATGGTATGCTCCTTTTAGGGTAAAACGGGCTTTCTATTTGCTGATGGTGGGAATAAACAGGTGAAGATTAATTTTTGATGGAAAAAGGGTGTTCTTCTAGACCCCTAGATCTACATTATTGTGAACCCTAGCTGACACAGTAAAACCCAAACCGATCCCAGTAAACCGCATAGGCAAGAAGCTAGTAGATAAAGTAAAACCTACCAGCATGATGATGCACCAGTTGAAAATGCCGCGATAGTCAGAGAATCTACTGTTAGAGCTCAATAGGGAATCCTGAATTTTGTGATCGCTAAAGACAAATGAAACCTTTTAATTTAGACTGTTACTGAACAATGAAATGCAATACTTTTATTTATTTATTTTTGGTTGTAAAAGCAGTCTACAGCTATGGCCAAATGTTTTGCATCACCCTGTAGAATTAACTCATTTTGCTTCATAAAGCCGAATGAAACCTGCTGAATATGTTACGTCAACATATTGAAAAACTGACCAAAATTGAAAAAATGGACATGTCGACATCTAATATGAAATACAGTATTACGATTATGGCTTCCAGTAGACTTTTGCGATATCATTTTGTTGTTTCTTTGATTACATGATGTTAAATAAAATATCTAAATTATGTTCATATAGTTTTATTATTTTTATATTATGTCTTAATCCTAAAATTCTAGGTGATGCAAAAACCTTTGGCCATAGCTGTACAGGAACTGAATAAAAGAAAAAGAAACAAACAAACATCTGCCATAACACTAACAACAATGCTTTGACCTGACAGGTCTGCAAGGTTTCTAAATGACACCTTTTATATATTACAGAATTTAAATTACAGCTGTGTAGCTCATGGTGAGAATGTTTCTTACGTTTCCAAAAATGCCTGTTTTGATGTCTTTGGACCTCACTTTGTGCTGGGGGGATTCAAACAAAATTGAAATCCCAGCACCTCAATAAGCACCATGATTTTATTCATTTGTGCTTTGCATTCTGACTTGCTTCTCCTAATTACTGATTGTCCAGCCTTCATCTCTAAATCAAAAGAGCCCTATTGAGGAGCTACATGAACCATATATGTCTCAAGAGCCATTCATTGAACTGGGCCAAGTTATCATGAGAGAGCCAGTGATTTGCTTGAACATGTTTCAATCATACCTCTCATTTTCCTGCATGTGGGAAAGACCTAGACAAACACTGCAGTGTCATTTTAACGCTTGTTTCAAAGGCTTTTCAACAAACTAATTGAGCAACTTGAACTGGATAAATTCAGTTGAGCAATTTAACTAGGCACTAAATACTAAGACAAAGATGCCTGTAAGTATTGTTTATGTACCTTAGCATGTCTGGATCAATATCCATCTTGGTGTTGAAGGTATCTTTAGCCCTGTCTGGCCCAGCTAAAGTTCGATTTCTGGAGCTGCTTGGACCTGGAGAGCGACGAGAAGCTCTGCCTCTGGTTCTTCCTGACATTCTCTACTAAAGGAAAAATACATTCATTGATATCCTCTGAAGAGGGTACTGTACCTAAAACAAAGGTTAGGGGGTAGGGAAAATGTCTGGGGGATGACAAGCAAGGAGCACATGAAACGAGGAGAACTTGTTTCTAACAGAGTCACCACTTTCAAGTTGATTTCTTACATTTGAATTGTTTTGCATCACCCTATAGAATTAACTTATTTCGCTTCATAAAGTTGAATGAAACCTGCTTAATAATGTTACGTTAACATATTGAATTATATATAACATAACAAAGAACTGACAATAATTTTAAAATGTGACATTTTGAAAACTAACATGAAATACTGTACTACTGTTATGCCTTCTGGTTGACTTTTACACAGTCATTTTGCAGTTTATTTGATTACCTGATGTTAAATAAAATATCTAAATTATGTTCATATATATATATATATATATATATATATATATATATATATATATATATATATATATATATGTTTAGAGGTGTATTTTTTTTATTGTAAAAGGTAATACCCTTTATATATATATATGTGTGTGTGTGTGTATAATGTGTGTGTGTGTGAACAAGTGTTTGACTCTTTCATAAATACACATATTAGCAAAATACTGTAACTTACTTTTCCTCCCCCTCGCTGCTTGTGTTACTGGAGTAGCTGACGCTCTGTTTACAGATCACACTAGCTTGTCTGGTACTGTACCTACAAGATAGAATATATTTATCATTTTTCAAATAGAACAAAAATCGCCATTGCCTTGACATTCGACAAAGAAAAAATCTGAAAATATTGTTTTCCCTCAAAATAAAATTGAATTAAATATCATAATGAAACAAGAAGAATTTGTGGTATGTCGGTTGTTAGATTTGCATAGTGTTTGTATAATTAACACATTTTGTCCCATAAACAGAAATATCAGAACGTGATTATCTACGTCAATTTACCGTAACAAGTCTTACCACCACAATAGTTGAAGCAATATCGTAATTTAAAGTGCGGTACCTGGATACCAGTCACTGGGAAGTGTCAACTGACTGAAAAAAGTTACATGTTTCAACTTACTAACTAATGACGTGTTTCATTGTTTATTTACGCATTGGGTTTGTATTACATCGTCGCTGCACAACGGAAAACACCGCGTAACACAACAAGCCTCGTTTTCAGATTAATTTATAGGCCAAAGCAGGGCCATCGCGATCACGCGAAGAAGTGTAGTCTTCGTTAGAGGAGTCCGCTGTTTATGCTGCGAGCTATACATTATGGAAGATATTTTATGGCAACATTTTAAATAAAAAAAATGTCGAAATAAATAAATAAACAAATACACAAATAAATGAATAAATAAATATAATATCAATATATATATATATATATATATATATATATATATATATATATATATATATATATTATTGTGCAGTACGAATGGGTTACATTGCGTTTTTAACTATGTGCTGGTATTTCTGTATATTTCTAGTAATGTTTTAAGATAACGTCCATCAAGAAAATGTGAAGATGTTTTTAATGTTAGTGGAAGCACTTACAGGTCGCGCAGTTTGCTGATATTTACCTTGTATTTGTATACAACCAAATCATTTATTATAAAAAATATAACTGTTTAACTGTTTTACATGATGAGTAGATTAGTTATAGTGGACTCTCATTTACATGGCAATAGGTTGATAAATGAGCACATTTTTGGACAGTGGAATGAAAGCAGTATGTCTGCCACTGCTGTGGAACACAACGCTCATGTCAGGTGACAGGGGAGAGTGTTGCATCGGCTAGGGCTGCTTATGTAACATGGCTGCCCCCATATCACTGATGCTGCTTTAATTCATTTGCATGTCAGCCTTCTCGTAGCAGAAACGTGTTTTACCGAGCAGACCAAACCGAGACAGACAATGAAAACATTCTGTGGTCGAGCTAACCCAACCACCGGGGCCTTGGACTGGGTGGAAGAAAGCGAGGAATATGATTATCATCAGGAAATCGCACGGTACAGACAGTACAGTTCAGTGAATAAATCCGATGACAGCAGCAGCAGCAACAGCAGCAATGTGAAAAAGCGGTCTATTGCGCTGTGAAATGAAGGTTTTAGAAAACAGATGTGCAATTTAATTCAGATTTGTAATAAAACGGATTGTCGGTGTTTAATGATCTGTACTGATTTAAATCACGATAAGATTACATTTAGCGGCGTATACTACTTGTGGTTGATAACTGTTCTCAACATTGTAAGGGGTTAACAGTTAAATATCATACGTTTCAAAATTATTTCGTCAATTTCATACAGTCTGTTTCATGGTTTATTTATTTATTTGAATTGCATAAACAGAACAGTGGATTCTCTTACCATTGTATTTGAAATTATGGACAATAACAAATAATGTGCGTGTATTTTTCTTGTATTACTAATATATTTGTTTTTTGCCATTGTACTGATTTGTCGAGTTTTGATCAGTTGCCAGTTAAGTTACTTAAAATGTAAGTATAGCCTATGGGACCAAACCCTCTCTGCCACTTCAGGAAGGGTACAGCTATAGGCACCACAGCATGCCTGATCCTATAAACCTCAACACTTTTCAACAGTCCCTTCTCAAAGCTACTTTGGAACACTGCTTGTATGCCTTGAAAAACACCATTCTGGTATTGACACATCACTTATGCACAGGACCAATCCTATTATTGTATTTCAACACATTGTTTGTTCAGTATGGTTTCTGACTGGAAAACTGTACAGACTGGTATTATGTTCATTTTATGGAAACGGTTTCTAATTTGAAATGGAATTGAAGTAGCCTGTATTCATTTATTTTCTTTGGTTTTAGGTCGTCTTATGCAGATATGCTGCATGACAAGGACAGGGTGAGTTATGTAACCGGTTGAACAGGGTGCTTTAGCACTAGGGGTGACCTGGACCCAAGTCTACAACTGAAATACATGGAGTGTTAGACATTATCTTTTGAACCTTAGACAGTGTCACTCTCGTATAAATGGGCAATACATTAATGGCCAAGTTACATCCCATATTTTACCCCCAGTAATTCATTTGTTTTCCAATTCAGCTGAAAATGTGGATTAGTCAAATAAACCCCAGTTGTCAATTGCTACAAACATGTTTTAATTTCTAAGTGGATGGCAATCAGTGATCATTTTGGCAGGGGCATTTTGAATGATTATGAGCTGAATGAGAAATGTGTGGGAAACGTGCGATGACTTAAGTGTAGCTCATTTAAAAGATCATGGTGAGCTCCTCTCTCCTCATGATAGCGGATCCACTCCCTTGTCCACATGACTGTGTTCCTGTACTTTACCTCTTTTTTACAAAGCACCACTCAGTACAATAAGGCTTCCCTCTGTTTTTGAAGCATGCAGAAGGAATGATCACGTGCTGCTTGAAAAATGTTTCCACGTGAATGCTGGGCTTAAGGCCTTACATGGTCTAGACATTTTACCTGAAGGAACTTGTAAATCCTTCACACCCATGCATACTCCCTGTGCTCTGGAGTCTGTATGACTAAAAGTTACACCCAGAGTGCCAGGGCCTTTAGCTGCTGTGTGCAATTGCTCCAAGTGTGGGATAAACAACTCCCAACTCAACACATGGTGTTTATCAATAACCTAAACACTTTCCAGTGCCAGGCTTCCCTTGCCTCCTGGCTCTCACCAGCCATCCTTCCTGTCCCTCTGCTCAGAATGAGAAGTATTTCCTGGGTATCCGCGCTGCAGTGCGCAGGGTGAAGTCTCGGGGCCAGCAGGCGGTGGTTCTGGATATCGGTACAGGGACGGGCCTGCTGTCAATGATGGCAGTCAGTGCTGGAGCAGATTACTGCTATGCAGTGGAGGTGAGAGAAAGAGAGAGATTGGAATATAAGTTATTCTAGAGGGTGAAAGAATCAATGCTGGGTGCATTGCTGTTTTAGTAATAGTTGAATCTGATTTCAATGTTTTGAACACTGCTTTATTAATTAATTAAACGGCCCCCACTCCTTTCCTCAGGTGTTCAAACCGATGGCCGATGCTGCCGTCAGAATAGTAGAAAAGAACGGCTTCAGGGACAAAATCAAAATCATCAACAAGCACTCCACCGAGGTGACTGTGGGGCCAGGTGAGCAGTGCGCTCCTATACAGTGACACAGGGGAGGAATTATTACAGCTTAGTTCTGTACTGGATCACACTGCCCACACAAGTCTGACCTGAATGATCTGTACTTGAAACATACGCCGTCTCAGATGTAATGCCTAGATGGAACAATTATTTCTTTGCTGGGTTAAACAGTAATGTGATGCCAAAAAACATTTTTTTTAAACAATGCAAACCAGGCTTGAAATAGTGAGGATGACTTTTTTGAAACTCATAATACTTTTTGTAAATCATTAAACAAGTAGTACTGTCTTGACTATGTCCACTCTCTTACTATCGATGCTAGTTGTATTAACTAAATATTTAAATGTGACATCCTTGGTAATTTAACGAGAGCTGTTTGTTTCCTGTGCTGAATCTCAGAGGGTGACATGCAGAGCCGCGCCAACATCCTGGTCACAGAGCTGTTCGACACCGAGCTGATTGGAGAGGGGGCACTGCCCAGCTACGAGCATGCTCACAAGAATCTTGTTCAGGTGAGGAGGGGAGACTGGGAAGCAGAGTGTTGTGAAGCTAAAAAAGGAATGGCTGAGAGACACACAGGTCTTTTTTTGTTTTTAAAAATATGTACCAAGTTGATCAATGGAATAGTCCCTACTGTCTGTGATTGCACATGATTGCGTGTTTGCCTGTAAATGGAGGGAAGTGCTTTAAACTTTTTTGATAAGCCCTGCTTCTTATTAAAGTGGCCAGAATTTTGTATTTCTCTGTCGTTAAGTAATGCAGATGCTATCTCCATGGCTTCTTTTTAGTTTGACCCCTTACTGAATGTGCTTTTTTTTCAGAAAGTGGGGCCTCTGCAGGTTAATTCGAGGAATACCTAGATGTGTCTGTTTATTATTATTATTATTATTATTATTATTATTATTATTATTATTATTATTATTATTATTTATTTTTTAGCAGACAACCTTATCCAGGGTGACTTACAATTGTTACAAGATATCACGTTATTTTTACATACAATTACCCATTTATACACTTGGGTTTTTACTGGAGCAATCTAGGTAAAGTACCTTGCTCAAGTGTACAGCAGCAGTGTCCCCCACCTGGGATTGAACCCACGACCCTCCGGTCAAGAGTCCAGAGCCCTAGCCACTACTCCACACTGCTGCCCTGTTTAATTAGTGTTAATGTTTATACAATCTAATTTTCCACCCAGTCTGCATTGTACTTGCTATATCAGATTTGCAAATAATTGACAGAATCGGATTGTTCTCTATTTTTAGAACAACAGCATTGAGGGGTCAGTGGATGCTACTCGTAGCCAGTGTCATCTGAAGTTTATAGATCTTTAAAATAGACCCCTGCGTGCATGACTGTGTTAATGTATGCATGACTTTCTCTTTGCCTCTCCCTAGACGGACTGCGAGGCAGTGCCCCACAGAGCCACAGTGTACGCCCAGCTGGTGGAGTCGGATCGGCTGTGGAGCTGGGCCAGGCTGCTGCCGCTGCGGGTCGGGGGGCACGAGGTCGTGCCGAACCCAGAGGAGACGAGCTGTGCTGGGGCTCCCACTGTCTGTGACATCCAGCTCAGCCAGGTCCCTCCCACACACTTCCACCCGCTCAGCCAGGTTCTCCCCATGTACAGGTAGAGTGCTGTTAACTGGGTGATCTGAGCACTGTAAACACTCTGCAGTAAAATCTTTCTTTCTTTCTTTCTTTCTTTCTTTCTTTCTTTCTTTCTGTCGGTATGTATTGTACTACCCTGTGCTCTTCTCTCCTACAGGGTGGATTTTAGCCGGCCCGTTAGCAGCTCCCCAGAGCGCCTCACTGCCCGCTTTCCTGCTCTTGGCTCAGGGTCTGCTCAGGTGGTCCTGTCCTGGTGGGACATGGACATGGACCCTGAGGGAACCATCATCTGCTCCATGGCACCAAGCTGGACTCTCCCCAACCCAGAGAACTTTCCGGTCAGTAGCTGGGAGGTCTGGTGGCTATAGCTGATGGACTATAGCTGATTTACACACCCAATTTTACTAAAATACAGTATACAATAACTTGGTGCCAATATAAAAAGTGATATAAATACATACATGTAATATAAATACACATGTATAAATATAATTATTTCAAGATCACACTTTTACAGAAATATAAATAAAGGCCTATATTTTATGAATATTATTCACTCCAAATATTAAGGAAGCTAGATATGAGGTTTAGGGACATACTGAATACAAGTTGGATTACAAAGTGTCTTGTTTGCTGGTTCGCTCTTGCACCAGTGAGGTTGAAGGCTCTGTCTCTGTGTTGCAGTGGCGTGATCACTGGATGCAGTGTGTGTACTTCCTCCCTGTGGAAATGCACGTGACTGAGGGAGAGATGGTGCGTCTGACTCTGTGCCATGATGACTACAGCCTCTGGTACAACATCCAGCCAGACAGGTAACCAGGGTTTCATTTTCTAATATTTCTTGGCATATTGGTCTTTTAGCTAAACCAATGTCTTTCCTGCTGGAATCTGACCTGCGCCACTACCTTACAGCCAGGAGGGCGGCGATAGTGAGCCCCCGATATCCCGCCCCCTCTGCACCTGCCAGGCTCACATGGTGTGGACCCGACCGCGATTCGGAGAGCTCAACGACCCCAAGAGGACGGACCGATACGTCGAAGCACTGAAGACTGTGAGTACATGGAGACAGAGGGGAGTGGGGAGAGCTCCTGCCTGTTGCTTGGGGTGTATTGCTGCCTTATTCACTGGCCTCTCATGTCTTTCACTTCTTTGAATTAGAGTTTGTTGATCTTAACCCTGCCCCTCGTGGACATTAGTCCATAATCCATACCACAAAACCACAAAAAATGAAGGCACAGATCTGTAAATATAGGGCTAGTGCTTTTGAACTTCCATTAACACGAATTTCACCAGCAAAAAATGTAAATAAAGTTAAAGGACGCTTTCAAATTTTTTGTTCTGAGAGACATGATTGTGTTTGCGAGACATCTGGTGAGGCTGTATCCTCCTTGGCCGTGGCTAGAGTTTTATTGTAATGGGATTGGAAATACAATCTGGCATGCTCTTTTTCTTTGTTTGCCCTCCCAATTTTACATGGGCTTTAGAGTAATATACCTTCAAGATATACCTACTAAGTTGTATTAGTTGATATTAATTTCTTGATATAATGGGAGAACCAAAGTCTGTAAAGCAATTGGTCATTGAAGGAAACTATCTAGCTTCATTGCCCCCTTCACTGCCTCTTATGGGAATCAGAGTAGTGATGTCACATACTGATACTGATCCAGAGCACTGACTCAATGGTGCTGGCAGTGGGATTGCTCCATTGACTGTGTTTTACTCTTTCAGATTGTGAGGCCGGACAGCGTGTGTCTGAGTGTCAGTGATGGGAGCCTGCTGCCTATCTTCGCACACATCCTCGGAGCTCACAAGGTTGTGTTTATTTATTATTGAAATATTACCCCAGGAAAGGCCATTAAACCACTTCTTCTCCAGCCAGCTTTGATATTGTTATCTGTCCAAAATAAAATAAGCTAATAAACATCACAATTAAAAAGAGATCATTGAAAATGTCACCATCACACACAGATGGCTGTGTAGAGTTGGAACCATCTTTTTGTCTGTCTCTTCCCCATATCTGTCACGATGCAGGCTTCCTTCCCCTAAGGCTTCCATAAAGCTCTCCAGTAAATGGGTTTGTCAAACTCTATCTCTGAATCTGTCCTGTTCTGCAGGTTTACACACTGGAAAACTCAAGAATGTCAAAGATAGTGATGGAGCGGGTGAGTTCACTTTAGAAATGACCTTAAATAGGAGACTATACAAAATACTTTATGTGCTAACCTTGGAGATGTTGGATTAAGAGAAAGTGTGTGTAAGCGTGTTGGTTGGAACCTTGTACAGCTATATATTTTTTTTGTATATACACCACAATGGATGATTTTACCACATTCAGCCAGAGCTACGGATTATGTATCGTTTTTAAATGTTATCTACAATATATTATTAAGCTTTTTTTAAAGGACTTGTTAGTGTTTTAATGTTATACAATGAAAACATGTTTTAAGGTCTATATAAATTAAATATTTTAAATATTTTTTTTTCGTGTCTGCTGTTCAAGATTTGGGCTGCTTCCAAACATGAATATACTGCAAGACAGAACCTTTCGGGGGGGAAAAAAAAACAAACAGCTATTTATATTTCACTTTCTGTTACAGATTTTGTTGTTTAGTCCAACAATCAGGGTAATCAACAGAATTAATACTCGCGAGGGAGTTTCTTTGCTCTTGTACAGATATTGAAGATCCTGGCTGATGAGAAGTTTGCTGATTTTAGTTTGGGCTTCTGATGTTTTTGTGTTGTCCAAACTGTTGGTCCTAGATTGCTTTGGCTGGACTAGATTGCTCTTTTCCTTTTGACGTCATAAAACTATTACACAAAAATAAAACAGACGAAATTCAACACGAAATGTATTAGTAGGATTTGACTGGTACGATTTCCAACACACATAATAATGCATACAATTTGCGGGTTCACTGTGACTACAGGGGAAGTGCTTCAGGGCATGACCTGAGCTGAAACATACATGCTATGTAGAGACACTAAAGTCAAACATTTTTTTGTTCGAAACTAAAGGTCCGGGTAGGGTGTTTTGCATCAGTAGAACATTTATATACAGACGTGCTCAAATTTGTTGGTACCCCTCCACAAAAAACGAAGAATGCACAATTTTCTCTGAAATAACTTGAAACTGACAAAAGTAATTGGCATCCACCATTGTTTATTCCATATTTAATAGAAATCAGACTTTGCTTTTGATTTTTTATTCAACATAATATTATAAATAATAAAACAAATGAAAATGGCATGGACAAAAATGATGGGACCGCTAACCTAATATTTTGTTGCACAACCTTTAGAGGCAATCACTGCAATCAAACGTTTTCTGTAGCTCTCAATGAGACTTGTGCACCTGTTAATAGGTAGTTTGGCCCACTCTTCCTGAGCAAACTGCTCCAGCTGTCTCAGGTTTGATGGGTGCCTTCTCCAGACTGCAAGTTTCAGCTCTTTCCATAGATGTGCGATAGGATTCAGATCAGGACTCATAGAAGGCCACTTTAGAATAGTCCAATGTTTTGTTCTTATCCATTCTTGGGTGCTTTTAGCTGTGTGTTTTCGGTCATAATCCTGTTGGAGGACCCATGACCTGCGACTGAGACAGAACTTTCTGACACTGGGCAGTACGTTTTGCTCCAGAATGCCTTGATAGTCTTGAGATTTCATTGTGCCCTGCACAAATTCAAGGCACCCTGTGCCAGGCGCAGCAAAGCAGCCCCAAAACATAACCGAGCCTCCTCCATGTTTCACTGTAGGTATGGTGTTCTTTTCTTTGAAAGCTTCATTTTTTCGTCTGTGAACATAGAGCTAATGTGACTTGCCAAAAAGCTCCAGTTTTGACTCATCTGTCCAAAGGACATTCTCCAAGAAGGATTGTGGCATGCCAATATGCTTTTTAGCAAATTCCAGTCTGGCTTTTTTATGTTTTTCTTTCAAAAGTGGAGTCCTCCTGGGTCTTCTTCCATGGAGCACACTTTCACTCAAAAAGCGACGGATGGTGCGATCAGAAACTGAGTTACCTTCACCTTGGAGTTCAGCTTGTATCTCTTTGGCAGTTATCCTTGGTTCTTTTTCTACCATTCGCACTATCCTTCTGTTCAATCTGGGGTCGATTTTCCTCTTGCGGCCGCGCCCAGGGAGGTTGGCTACAGTTCCATGGACCTTAAACTTCTTAATAATATTTGCAACTGTTGTCACAGGAACATCAAGCTGCTTGGAGATGGTCTTGTAGCCTTTACCTTTACCATGCTTGTCTATTATTTTCTTTCTGATCTCCTCAGACAACTCTCTCCTTTGCTTTCTCTGGTCCATGTTCAGTGTGGTGCACACAATGATACCAAACAGCACAGTGACTACTTTTCTCCATTTAAATAGGCTGAATGACTGATTACAAGATTGGAGACATGTGTGATACTAATTAAAGAAACTAATTAGTTTGAAACATCACTATAATCCAATTATTTATTATCTTTTCTAAGGGGTACCAACAAATGTGTCCAGGCCATTTTAGAATATCTTTGTAGAATAAGCAATAATTCATCTCTTTTCACAGCTTCTTTGCTTTATTCTATGACATACCAAAGGCATGCAAGTATACATGATAAAATAGCTTTTAATTTCATCACTTTCCAGGAGGAATGAAGCATTATTTCAATGAGCTGTAAGGGTACCAACAAATTTGAGCACGTCTGTATATATATATATATTCTTTTTTGCAGGTATGCATACCTCATATTTGAGGTCTGTTGCTGTAGTCTTACATTACTGTGTCTTGTGTTCGCTCAGGTTCTTGCAGCCAATGACCTGACCGGTACAATTCAGGTTCTGGAGAGCCATCCTCAACAGCTGACCTCGAACAGCCTCGGGGACGAGCAGGTATAGAATTCTAGTGACCTTGTCCAGACGATGCCCCTGGGTGACTGTAGAACCTTTCCCTGCCTAACCTTAGTGATTTACACACTGCCTCAATGCAGGCTTACGAAGTAACTGTGTGTGTGTGTGTGCCCGCAGGTATCGGTGCTGATCGGAGAGCCCTACTTCACCACCAGCCTCCTGCCCTGGCACAGCCTGTACTTCTGGTATTCTCGCACTGTGCTGTCTGGGCGACTCTGCGATGATGTCACCATCCTGCCACAGTCTGCATCGCTCTGCATGGCACCCATGGAGTTTAAGGTACATTATTCATTTTAAATAGTTTTTTAAAGAAATTATACCAGTGGACAAAATATAGGGGAGGCGGTTGCTTAACCCGTTTCTCAATCATATATGGGAAAACTGGGGTGGAGGGTGACATTATTTTAAGTCGCACATTTTTAAATATCAAACAAATTGTAATCCTGGTTCTTCAAGCTTTAATTTGAGCCTCTCTGTCAGGATCTGTGGCGGATCAGGGCTCCCTGTGGTTCCTGTGAAGGGTTTGATGTCAGTGTCATGGATGAGATGATCCAGGTGGGTGGCTTTCCTTTCTACAGTCCCTGGATATTGAAACTTTATTGCAGTAGTTTTATTTTTTACATTTTTTTTATTTGGTACCTTTTTAAAAGCTGCTAAAATGATTATGGCACCATAATCTAATTTTATTCAGGGGCTTGTATAGCCATTTTGCAGTCAGGTCACATGAGTTTTCCAGATGGTAAACCCCAAATTCATCAATTATGTGATGAATTCACTGCTGTTTTTCTCTGCCCAGAGTTCGCTGCATTTCAGGGAGTCACGCGAGGCAGAGCCCCATCCCCTCTGGGAGTACCCCTGTCGGGCGCTCGCTGAACCACTAGAGGTCATGACCTTTGACTTCCGCCAGAGAGTCCCAGAGGAGGTGGTGAAGAGTGAGGGATCTGTGATACTGTCCCGGTATGAAAAGGAGAAACAAATATATGGGGTGGAGGGAGGGAATTCAGTCATAATCTTGTAAAAAATCAAACAACGCTCAAGAGAAATGTTTTGAAAGTGGCTTGTGGATATAATGACATGTCTCCAGAGTAGGCAGGGAATATGAAGTTGGTTTGATTTTGTTATATATATATATATATATATATATATATACATATACATACACACACACACACACTTGAATGGGAGAGTGGCTACATGTAGACATTATCCTATTCATGTGTTATCACCAGTCTTTTTAAACTTATAAATTAATTTTAACCTGATACCCTGTACAAGGCGCATTGTATTAGGCTGAATGTTCAGAGAGGCACTAGTGATGAATAAATTATTAACAGTGGTGGCTCTAAATACTGCTATAGTTTAAATAAACAAGAAAGGACCTTTCCTGGTGTTTTTACAAAAAAGAGAAAATATCTTTATGTATTTATATATTTTATATTTAATTGTATTCTAAGTGCCACATTTTAATGATAGCAGCTCATGCATGGGTAACTCTGCTGTGTGTTCTAGGAAGGGGCGGTGTCATGGGGTGGCGCTTTGGATGGATTATCACCTGACTGATGATATCTCAGTGAGCACAGGACTGACACAGCCACCCAACCAACAGGTAATTATTCAGAGCTGCTCGCAATAAAGCAGAATACAGGTAGTCCTGTGCTGAATATGACTCAGCACTGTGGGTGGGGCCAATTTCAGGACATTGGGTCAATGTGGTAGAAAGAGAATTAAGGCCACATTCAAGATCATCCCACAGCTGTTCAATTGGATTGAGATCCAGTGATTGTGCTAGCTAAGGAAGATAACAGAATTCTGTCTTGTGTGCCTAGAACCAGCATGGTGGATCATCTTGAAAGGTGCCATCTGTCAATGTAGACAGCCAGCATTGTGAGGTACTTGATCAGTTTTCAGGTACACATGTGACTAATATTTAAGGATAGTCAGAAATAGAAACAGCCAAAACAATTGTGGAATGTAAAGTAAGATTGAACTTTGCGGATTTGAAACAACTTCATTTCTTACAGTTGTTTTTTACTCCTCTACAGGGCGACTGTGAATGGAGTCCCCACCGCAAGCAGGCAGTATATTTCTTTAGCTCCCCCTGGGAGAGTGCAGGAGACAATGCTTCATCCGTCACATACTCGCTCGCCTTTCAGCCAGCAACAGGCGACATCATTATGGAGTTTATACCTGGACCAAGCAGGCATACAACATCGGCCTAATATTTTAACAAAGACATTTTAGCAGTTGTGTATTTAATAAATAAAATAACTATCCTGAATTTTGTAATCATTCACCTTTAATCATTTATTAGTTGTATATAACCTGATACCACATACATACAGATCTACTTTTTTTTTATCTGCTATTCTGCATAGAACTGGAGGAAGTATTTTGGTTAAAGTAAACTCTCAGATCGTTAGTTGTATAACCACTATTGATTCTAAGCAACTTGAATACTTTTAATTTAGACTACTATCAAAACCTTTTTAGTAGCAGTTTCCAAGTTGAAGACACATTGCCTACAAATGACTTGTGGTACATACCAGCAAAACATAAATCACCAGAGAATAGTCAGATTCACTCAGGGAAGGATAGTTTTGGGAAGATCCCCCAATGAAGAACTAATGAAACCCAGACTCAGAGGTTTTGTGTTCACTGCAATGCCGTGTCCTCTCAGTTACGGGTGGAATGAAAGCTCTTTCTTGTGGTCTTGGGGCTAGATTGAACACTCTGTTTGACAGTGGGCTGGTGCAGAGAATGGTGGAGCGTTCTTGAGGGGTTTTGAGTATTTTTATGTGGATGCATCTATGCATCGTTGAGTTGGTTCTCCTGCAGCAAGATCTTCTCTCCTGGTTTGAAGGCAGGCATTCCCATGTAGGGACAGCTGGCACAGCGGAAAGCATCGCCGAGGTAACACTGCCAGCAGAAGAGAGAGAGAGAGGGGGTAAGGTATAGTCTTGACAGTCACCACACCTTAAAACTGTTTATATTTACTATTAGTGGAAACTGGGATGAACGTTGTCAGCCTAGCTGGTCTTGGTGAACTGTCGTTCTCACCAAATTGTGCTATTCTAAGTTTTCTCTTTGCTTTTCTTTTTTAATATAACAAACTGGTTTCAGACCAGTCACAGCAACCCAGGATGTGTAAATTTTTCAATATGTAGATAAAAAGCTGTATATTCATCAAAGGTGCATTTAGAATGAATAGCTGAGTTTGCTTATTGCAACACCTGTTGCAATAAGCCTCCACCACACACAACAGGTAAGATAAACCTTTCTTGCAATTTTTTTCCTGAAACTGGTTGCAAAGAAAAAATAATTCTCTTTCCAGTTCTGTAATGACAGATACTGGTGTATTAAACATATTTTCTTCACTATTTTTTTTCTTTAACATTAATTCAGGGCATGCACACATTTAAAATAAAATGCCAAACTACAGCATCCTGGTGCCACTGTTGTAGGTCATGTAGTTTGATTGCTGCTAAAACATCGTGGAGTTTCAACTACAAAATAGTAAGTGAACCAGGAACCAAGAAGCACCAGCTACTTCATCTGCAGCATAGTCTTCAATCTGCATGTTCAAAATTAGAGCAGGAGGGCTGCATAAGTTGTGGAGACACTTACACTCCCGCAGGCTGACTTGGGCTGGGTGTCCTTCTTGACGTTCTTCTTGGAGCTCTTGCTC
Source organism: Acipenser ruthenus (assembly GCF_902713425.1). NCBI lineage: Eukaryota > Metazoa > Chordata > Actinopteri > Acipenseriformes > Acipenseridae > Acipenser > Acipenser ruthenus. Next base: position 21,115,616 of record NC_081207.1, read on the forward strand.
TCCTGCTCTAGCTCTTCAGCCAGACCACACGAGCTGGAAACGAGAGGGAGAGAAAGAAAAGTAGAACAGGTCAACAAAGGCTAAACAAATGTTGGAAGCACACTTGAGAACACTGGTTCAGCACAGCTGTAAAGTAAGCAGTTGTGGGAGTATGTTTTTCAACTCAAAGGAACACAAGAATGAAACAAACGGTAGGGGTTTGGGGCAAAATTACACTATAATAAAGGGTTTAACCAGTAAGGTTTCAGGAAAGTACACTTCTCCAAATAATTCAGGGTTATTTATAACTGTCTATGTTAGGCTTTATAAACCATGTTTTGAAATAAATGTCCAATGCCCCTTCATAGTGAATTTAATGCAAAATGGTTATCAGATTATGGTAATATGCAAATAATATCAGTTCATTTCTGGGAATGAGGTCCACATTGTCCATCATGAACACATCAACATGGAATGTAAATGCCACTGACCTGGCATTGATTATAAATACTAAAATTAAGTGCATCAGTGAGTGCCTGTACATATGCATGCTTTGCATACTGAATAACTCTGGAGCAGTGCATATAGTGCAGCCCCATTTTTATTCTCTACATTTTCATGAAATCAATTCAGTACTATCTGGGTGGGATCTAAGCCAACCACACACAGTAGGAGGAGGACAGTAGAGTGGAGTAGTTCACTACTGCTTGACAAAAAGTAAAAAATAACCGTTACAGGGATATTCACTCTTCTATGTGCTTCTGGCTAAAGAAATTAAACTAATGAGAATAGATTCACTGTGAAGATGATGGTATAATATGCCTCCCGAGACACTCACCAGTTCTTGCAGGCCTTTTTCTTCTGGCCGGCGCCATCCCCACAGCTGGTAGCTTTGAGCGAGGCCGGGTCTGGCTTCCTCAAGTCCTCTGCATCCAGGAGAGCGTCAGAGTCCAAGAGGTCCTATTGGAGGAAGGAAGAGGAAGTACACCGTTTAAAACCATAGCAGCAACATGCATTCATTTGAAGTCTCAGTTACTACCACAATTGTATATATTGTATGAAAAACAATAACAATATATCAAATTGTGCTATCCCTATCAGTAAGGAAACTAAAAAGTCTAGTGTTTACCTAGCTCACTACCTTAGAGTCTCACACAAATGGCTTTGACATTGCACTGCCACACAACGGTACATTTTTATGGTACAATACCCGTTTTGGAATTTGACCTAAGGAATCATTGAATACAATTATGTAAAAAATAGAAAGCCAGTATTTCACAGCAGTTGGTCTTCATGATACAGAAAACAAAAAGGTATATGAGAACAATATGGTAGCCTTATTATATCCAGGTTCCATAACACTGGAAAGCCGTTATCAAGTTGTTAAAAAAGTAGCAGATTTAGATAATCATGGAAGAACAGATGCCAATTACTGTACATCCTAGCAATGTGATCTAAACTGGTACCAGGCTGCGACTGTGATGGAGACTCACCACATCATCATCGTCAATGTCGTTTGCTGATAAAGTCCACATCTTTGCAGCGTTGGGGTCCAAGGCAGGCTTCTCTGTGGGAGGCAGTGAGTGGATGTTACAGAGAGAACTGCAAGACGGATTGTTTTAGACACAAAGGAGCACTTGAGAGGTGGTAGGGCAGAAATTGAGAACAAATACCAAGCAGACAGTTCCTTCCAATCTTGAGAGCGCCCTGGTCCATACCTGACTGTGTAGCCTTCTTGCCAAAGGACAGTTTTAACTGTGTTGATGACCCCACTTCGAAGTTCGGTTTGCTTGCTGACATTTGAACTCTTGACAGGCTGTTGCCCTGGTATCCAGTAACCTCCTTCACAGACGCAGCCTCTTCTGCGTTCACTGGCTCATTTTTGACCTTTGAAACAAACAAAAATGATATAAGCTACACACACAAGCCTTCTGTTAGTACACCCACTCCTATTTAACCAATTAAAGTGCTGCTTTATACAGTTCCACTTGGCTTAGGCCATACCTGTAAAAGCAAACATATTTTGGTGATAAACAGAGCATTTTATTATTATGCTGTATGGAGTCTTTATCTCAAATGGTTTCTGAGATACGAAGTGGTGAACCTTTTTTTTCTTGAGGCAGCAAATAAACACTATTCCCCCTGGTGTGCCACAGTAGAAATTAAGTTCTATTAAGATCTTTGTGGAGGGATTTCCATCCTATTAGCATTATTTGTATGTGCATTGAATCCTATGTAGGCCCACATCTCACAATGCTAAAGAACGTAATGACAACTGAAATTGTCTGAAGATGGCGCTCACATGTATATTAATTTATGATTTAGGCTTCTGTTTTTAGGTTTTTATTAATTTCATTTTTTCTGTGCTTATTTTTCAGGCTTTGGGGGTTTTTGTGTGTCTTGGCATTTTTTTACATTTCGCCATAATTTGCAATTTAGTTTTAAATCCTCCCTATCTAACTGAAGTCTCCGTTCCTAATTGTTATCTTGTTTTAAGTCTCGCAAGCAGAGTCTCCAATAAAAAATCAGAAGCCCTAATTATGATTTTAAGAGGGAGGGCTATAGTGGAGAATTATTGACCTGAGAGAAGACTTTTGTTACCGACAGGGGGCTATAATTGCACCCTGGAGGTAACAATACAATAGTCTTCCAGAGGGGCATTTAATTTTCCACTATTAGCTGAGTCTGCATTACATATTTAATATACGAGTCAGTCAAAATAATGAGTGGCAAGGTTGGATAGTAAATATGACTTTATAAACTGTACGGAGGCTGTGTGGTCCAGTGGTTAAAGAAAGGGGCTTGTAAGCAGGAGGTCCCCGGTTCAAATCCCACCACAGCCACAGACTCATTGTGTGACCCTGAGCAAGTCACTTAACCTCCTTGTGCTCCGTCTTTCGGGTGAGATGTAATTGTAAGTGACTTTGCAGCTGATGCATAGTTCACACACCCTAGTCTCTGTAGGTCACCTTGGATAAAGGCGTCTGCTAAATAAACAAAATAACTGTAAAGCCATAAATATTTGTGAGCCTTTTATTATGCGTTTTTCGTGTATGAAAAAAAAGTAAACATTTGTCAGGAATATCTTTGGCTGTGCACATAATGAAGTAATATACTACTACCAATGCAACAGGTCACCAACATTTATGCAGCAAAATAGGTTTTACGAGTGTGATTCGCCAAATATTTTGGTCGCAAATATTTATGGCTTTACTGTATTTTGTTTAAATATAGTTGATACAGCATAAGTAAATAATGAAATAACAGAACATGTTTTTGAAGTTCATATCGAAGTTTTTTTTCTCAATTTTTGTAGCATGTTTTGGAATTCATTTTCTGTCACAGAATCGCCGTTCAGCCATTTTTATCTTGTTGTTTACAGTTTAGGAGTGGAGGTGGAGGGCGTTCCTTTGAAAAGGGGTGGGACTGACAGTGATGTGAAACAGAAAGGGGGCAGAGCTACGGTACACCAAGTCATCGACCTGGAAGGGAAGCAATGTGGCAACTGCGGATTGGAGGAGAAAAGGTTGCAATCGCTAACCAAGGGGGCGTGACTGACTGTACAAAAGGGGATGTAGCAAGGTGATCTGTTCCTTTGTGTGGTTAAACGCTGAACAGGAAGGAGAAACGTATTGCAATTGTGAGTTTTTTGTTTGTTTTGTCATGTCTAAAATCTACTTGTTTGTTATTATTAGACGGCTAACACGATCCAGAGCTGTCGCTACAGGCCAGCAAAAACCCGGACAACACTGCACCTTGTTCACGTTAAATTGAAGTAAGTGTGCGTCCTCCTTTGAATGAAATATTTCTTTGGCAGAGTTTGCAAATTTCGTTTTCTCCTGCTTGGTAAATAAATTCCACCCAATGCTTTGCTTGGATGCCATTGTTATGTATTCACAAGACAGAATTTAGTGATCAGGAACGGCACTTCATTGTTAACCAAACAGACGCACATCCCACTAATTATTTTGCGACTGCCATCAAAACCCACTCTGCCTCAATTTACGGCAGCTATTGAGACAGTCCATAATGTAGTAGAGGTGCTGTACTACTGCATTAGTTTTAAAACTGAACATAACAGCCATGTTAACAACAACAGTGGAATACAGCCAGTATATGTTGCAATGAATCCCGCAGCACAAAGAGCATTTAAACTGTATTTAAACTGAGATGTTGTTTTATTATTATTATTATTATTATTATTATTATTATTATTATTATTATTTTGAAGTTTCCAGTACTGAAAAGGGTTACAGAAGTCTACAGATCTGAAGGGACAAAATGCATGTGTGCTATATAGTATTTAATTATGTATCATGCACTTAAAACATTAATATATGTGATTTTTTTTTTTTTTTTTTTTTGTGGAATCATTACCCAAAAAAGTTTTTTTCATGGTGGGTACCGTTTCCGTATTTTCTACCTGCGTCGTCCTCTAATTAATATAACACACACACACACTATTATGATAAAGATGATTTCTAAAATATGTTTATACATTTTAAATTGTTAGATTTACTTTTAAAATAACATGGCATGTTAAGATCTCTTAATCTCAAATGATTCGAGAATCATACTGTACCTCCGACACGTCCACCAATCCAGAGAGTTTCAGAGCGGACAACAGCTTGCCTGCTGTTTTCAGTTTGCTGTCGTTACCTAGGATCAATCAATACAAACATGAAGCGCTTCCAGCCACTAGATCAGTACTTCGCTAACTAGACCACACCACCTCCCAGCCCCTCAGCTCTAACCACTAGACTTTACCACACTGCCTCCCAGTCCCACAGCACTAACCACTACACTAGACCACCCTGCCTTGAATTCCAGTCACTCTGCTTTCCACTACTTCTTCGTTCTAACAAGTAGCTCACACTGCCTCAGTCATTTAACCAACAGCCCATGTTAGTAGACTATTCATTGATGGCAAAAGAAAATCCCATCTCACCTGTGGTAGTAACAGGCTCTGCCAGAATGAGCCTGCCCCCAGGTTTCATGATGCGAGCGATCTCAGCCAGTATCTCAGAGCTGTGAATGAGTGCGCTGCCCGGCACCAGTCCTGATATGACCAGGTCACAGCTGGACGGGGCATGGGAGGCTGGGAGAACAAGGGGAGATGTCAGGAAACCACAAGTGTTCTAACACATACGCGTTTAGCTAGGTAAGTAGATGGTTTGAGGGATGGTAAGCAACTGACACCAAAAGAGGGTAAAGTACAATACACAGCTTTTACACACTCATAGAACTTGCACGGTATCAAAACAAATTATTGTTTGTCCATGCTCTAGCAGTAACAATACATTAATTGGAAATCAGTGTCATAATGATGTTGGTATGTGTGCTACATAACGCTGTCCTTACAAAGGTAACACGAAATTCTCCTGTCAGGACACTGCACTCTGATTGGCTATCATATTATTGTTAAAACAATGAATAATCCTCTCCCTACACCGAAACCCTAACCTTAAGGTCAGTATCCTATGCAGTCATTACACATCTAAAGTAGTTCATGTTTGGCAGTGAATAAGCATTTTTGTTCACTGGATACATTGGATACAACCTGTATAAACTTGAATAAATACTGCCAACACTGCAAAGTAAATTACCCTTTTAAAGACTTTAATTAGAGACTGCTGGTTTTGCAAGTAGAGCCAGATCACTACTGAAACTATGCTGGGAATGGAAAGATGTCTGATAGAAGTGGAGAGCATTGACATACAGAAAGGTTTTTAAAATAGATTTAACAAAAAAATATACAACTAAATCAAGGGAATCAGTTCCTTGTCTTTGTTAGGCCTCGAACAAAGAAAATGAGAAAAAAGCAATAATGACAGGTTTGTGTGCATCTCCATCTTCTTAACAAAAGAGGCCATGTGGCACCCAGTATTGGGACAAGTGTGAGCTTATTCATTTGACTTGACTTACAAAGCAACTGCAAAACCAAGTGCTGGTTACAGGCAGCAGCATATATGATGTTGTGCTCAGGCTGGAATCACTGGCTGAAGTTTTCTTCCTGGTTATATAAACTTAGCTCAAGTGCTTTTTCTCAAAACATTAACTCTTTCAGTGGACTACAATGATTAGACAAAATGGTAAATCAACAAAAAAAACGTATAGTGGTAGAATATAATAGTGATAATGCCATTGCTGTGGCATGTCCCTCGGTAATAATGGAACTCCCGCCTTCAAATCATGACCTCACGTCCAGCCTCTTGGTTTATTATTATTATTTATTTCTTAGCAGACGCCCTTATCCAGGGCGACTTACAGTCGTAAACAAAAATGATTGAGTCGGATGTTCCATTATTACCTTGCAACAAACCACAGCAATGCCATTATCCCTTAAATAGCCTCTGGATTAAGCAGAGGAAGTCAAAGGAGGCGTACTCACACAGCAGCAGGCGGTCAACATTTTCAAGAGATACACGCACCCCTGAACCTGCTGCCTCCACACTCTGCGCCAGCTCCTTCAGGGCCTCAAGAGAAGAGGGGAGACCCCACACCAGCACCACGCGCTCACCCGCTCGCACTCCCAACCCAGACATCCTGAGAGACAGGCAGAGGAGAGCAGGCTGTTGAGAACCAACTTAAAACACATATCAGGGATGCCACTGTTTACAGGTGGCCATTTCTTTAATTCCAGCATGAGCTCTCAATATTTCTGTTTCTACTAAGGTTCAGTATGCCATGGTTCGCGGCTCTTTATCTGGCTGACCTTGCTCCTGCTAGTTACTAGTTAGGTCTTATCTAGGTATCACACACTTCTGCTCCTGAAATAATGTAGCACGGGTACTATAATATGCAAGGCTGTCAGTGGCATCAATGCTGTTGAAGATTAAATGACCAAAGGGGTATACTTGTAAACTGGGGGCTTGTTATCAAATTGCCTTATATCTTTCTCTCACCCTCACTCTTTCTTTCTGTCCCTGTCAGTACGAATAATAATTTACCGGTATTTGTGCTTCTCTGCACGTCACTTTTCGCTGTGTCATTGTCATTCTGCTGTGTCATTAATGACAATCCTGACAATAGCACTATATATTTACGTAACATACCGTACACACTTTAAGTTAAGCGGTTACAAATTAAAAGGAAAAACATATATTTAGCACTGTATAAGACACTATAAATAATACACAATCAAAACAATACTTTCAAAGGTTATATATATATATATATATATATATATATATATATATATATATATATATAACCTTTGAATATACTCTACAACACAAACAACACATTTTTGTATCTATTTTTGTAGTTTCCTATACGATCAAAACAGAGAATTCATATATTTGTTGTAGATTTAGATCTGTTTCAGTGTGGTTTGTTTAATGTATTACATTACCTTGAAAAGGAATCGTAAATATAACAAAAGACGTGTCCTTGGTCCAAAAAACTGAAAGTACAAGTCCGAAGCCGGCTGGGTTAGATGATGATATATGAATTCAGACTTTTGGTTACAATTTCATAATAATATTTTTTAAAAACATTTACTAACGTGGCTATTTCGTACCGACCTTACTCCTGGAACACTTCTATGCACACTGCTGGTGGTCGGCAGTGACGTCTCTGTTGAGCACCGGCTGAGAGTCGCTGTGTATTGACGTGAAGGGGTAGGCAGTGCTGTGGCTGCTGGATATGGCGGCGCTGCTGAGGGCACTGAAAGTTGGGCAAGTCCTGCGGGCTTTGAGAGCTGGTAAGCGGTGGGAAATGGCTGGAGACAGAGGCCAGTAAGACTGCTTAGCGGGGGCACTGCTGAATTGTAGTCTTGTGTTTGCATGAATACAAGGGAGGAGGGCAAGGCAGAGCAAGGTGAGCTGAAGGGCAGCCAGTCCTACGGTAGTTTCACACATTGTAGTTGCGAGATAAGGTTGCTGTTGTGTAGGTGGGATTCATTTTGAGACCACACCAACACCAAGACAGCCATGTCTTTGTTACGCACATATCACTTCCAGCTATATTATTGGAGGTCAGTTTCAAATTAAATATAAACACGTCTCTTGTGGCTTTCAACAGGCATAACCACTTGACCATCCGCATATTTACTTACTGTACCTGAACATTTAATTCACAAACTGTGCTACACCGAATACTAATTGCAACACATTTGTATCTTATTTCAGGTTTTAACTCCAATAATTAATGCCCTTTTTGGAGCATGTTTTTAAGAGCCCCAAACTGTATCTCTTGAAATATGTAAGCTCAAAGATTTGTGGCACTGTGAGTGAGTTAATAGACTTTCAAGGTGATTTTTGAGTTTTGTTTTTATTTTGATTGGTGTAAGATAGAGGCGTGACATTCCTGTATTCATGGACAGAGTCGCCAGAGTGTTTTAATACGGATCTCAAACCAGTTAAACTGTACAGTATTGTTTACTAGATGGTTTACTGTCTATTTCCCAGCACAAAGTCGTCAGTGTGATGAAGTAAAGCGGACCTTTCAGACAGCTGCAGTGTTGAGGAGAGTCACAGACGATCCAAAACAGGAGCAAGTCCCACCTTCTTCCTCTTCTTTTCATCAGCATTACCAATCCACGCCTCCTGACTCAGAGTCTTCACGCCCCAACACCAGGTCTGTGACCCCGCAAAACCCCCTCCCGCATCTGGAATCTAAGCCTGGACTGCAGGGCACAATTTGCTTATCTTTTGCTTCAGTGCAAAATGTGGGCATTTGTCCAGGAAGTTCCAAAACTAGAAATAAACAATTCATAATGTTAATTTAGAGGCTCCAACACACACAAACACAAACCTGTTTTCGTTTTTTTGTTTAGTCCCTGTGTACATATGTCAAACCCACATTTTTACAAACCGGTATATACACTGCTGTGCAAAAGTCTACTCTGATGCATTATGAACATCAACAATTTACTCAAAGCCTCCACTAGTGTTTTCTACTATTCTAACAACCTTGACTTGCATAAAGAAGGAAAAACATTGAGTGAAATAGCTCGCATCACTCAATTTTCAAGGTGTGGTATCCGTAGCATAATCAACAAGTACAGAGAAACATCATCTGTAATTGACAAACCCAGGACTGGAAGACCCAAAAAGCTGTCTAACAAGGATGAGCACTACTTGAAAATAATATACTTAAGAAATAGAAAGAAGACAAGCATTGAATTGACAACAGAACTGGAAGAAGGCACAAGTGTCGTTGTCCATCAAATCAACAGTACGAAGGTCACTGTTGAAATCAGGATTAAAGGATGTGTTGCAGTAAGAATACCTCTGTTAAGAAAGGGGAACAAGACTAAAAGGCTAAAATATGCACATGAACACAGAAATTGGACTATGGAACAATGGTCAAAGGTGCTTTGGACTGTTGATGGATATCAAGGTTGTTATACTAGTAGAAAACACTAGTGGAGGTTTTGAGTAAATTGTTGATTCTCATAATGCATCAGAGTAGAAAAATGCAACATATCTAAGACTTTTGCACAGCAGTGTATATATAGGGAAGTGCTTGTTAAGTTATTAAGAGTACCAACATCTGGAGATATACAATATGGAGGTGTGTAGGTGGATTTGTTAACCACACTTCAGTTTTAAGTTGGGCATATTGTGAATGTAATGTAATTTAAATTTTGTATTTGTAGCAATGGCTGAGGGTATCTAAGTTACTGACATAGTTTTGTTGCTGTATTTTAATAAAGTCTTGAGTTCTGACAGTCAGTCAGTTTTTTGCTCTAACTATTAAACTTCAAATGTTTCATAACTTTATTATTCACTGAAGCTTTAGAGGATTAAAAAATATATACAGTACTGTGCAAAAGTTTTAGGCAGGTGTGAAAAAATGCTGTAAAGTAAGAATGCTTTCAAAAATAGACATGTTAATAGATTATATTTATCAATTAACTAAATGCAAAGTGAGTGAACAGAAGAAAAATCTCAATCAAATCCATATTTGGTGTGACCACCCTTTGCCTTCAAAACAGCATCAATTCTTCTAGGTACACTTGCACAAAGTCAGGGATTTTGTAGGCATATAGTCAGGTGTATGATTAAACAATTATACCAAACAGGTGCTAATGATCATCAATTCAATATGTAGGTTGAAACACAATCATTAACTGAAACAGAAACAGCTGTGTAGGAGGAATAAAACTGGGTGAGGAACAGCCAAACTCAGCTAACAAGGTGAGGTTGCTGAAGACAGTTTACTGTCAAATGTCATACACCATGGCAAGACTGAGCACAGCAACAAGACACAAGGTATTTATACTGCATCAGCAAGGTCTCTCCCAGGCAGAAATTTCAAGGCAGACAGGGGTTTCCAGATGTGCTGTCCAAGCTCTTTTGAAGAAGCAAAAAGAAACGGGCAACGTTGTGGACCGTAGACGCAGTGGTCGGCCAAGGAAACTTACTGCAGCAGATGAAAGACACATCATGCTTAGTTCCCTTCGCAATCGGAAGATGTCCAGCAGTGCCATCAGCTCAGAATTGGCAGAAAACAGTGGGACCCTGGTACACCCATCTACTGTCCGGAGAAGTCTGGTCAGAAGTGGCCTTCATGGAAGACTTGCGGCCAAAAAGCCATACCTCCGACGTGGAAACAAGGCCAAGCGACTCAACTATGCACGAAAACACAGGAACTGGGGTGCAGAAAAATGGCAGCAGGTGCTCTGGACTGATGAGTCAAAATTTGAAATATTTGGCTGTAGCAGAAGGCAGTTTGTTTGCCAAAGGGCTGGAGAGCGGTACACGAATGAGTGTCTGCAGGCAACAGTGAAGCATGGTGGAGGTTCCTTGCAAGTTTGGGGCTGCATTTCTGCAAATGGAGTTGGGGATTTGGTCAGAATTAATGGTCTCCTCAATGCTGAGAAGTACAGGCAGATACTTATCCATCATGCAATGCCATCAGGGAGGCATCTGATTGGCCCCAAATTTATTCTGCAGCAAACATACAGTGAAAGTCATTAAGAACTATCTTCAGCGTAAAGAAGAACAAGGAGTCCTGGAAGTGATGGTATGGCCCCCACAGAGCCCTGATCTCAACATCATCGAGTCTGTCTGGGATTACATGAAGAGAGAGAAGCAACTGAGGCCGCCTAAATCCACAGAAGAACTGTGGTTAGTTCTCCAAGATGTTTGGGCCAACCTACCTGCCGAGTTCCTTCAAAAACTGTGTGCAAGTGTACCTAGAAGAATTGATGCTGTTTTGAAGGCAAAGGGTGGTCACACCAAATATTGATTTGATGTAGATTTTTCTTCTGTTCACTCACTTTGCATTTTGTTAATTGATAAATATAAACTATTAACATGTCTATTTTTGAAAGCATTCTTACTTTACAGCATTTTTTCACACCTGCCTAAAACTTTTGCACAGTACTGTATATATTTTTTTTATATATATATGCATGCATACATACTAAAGTGGGGAAAAAAAACAACTTATGATCAGACTGGAAATAAATTCTGAATCTGTACTGTGCCTGACACTGCTCTTTGCTTCCAGTTATGCAGACCAAGGTGGGGAACAGGCAGAGGACTATGAGACAGAGGAGCAGCTGCAGATCAGAATCCTCACTGCTGCTTTAGAGTTTGTGCCAAAACATGGCTGGTCAGTGGAGGCCATTGCAGAAGGTGCACAGGTATGTGAGAGAGAGTCCCGATAGAAATATTCATGTTTGGTTTTATAAAACAAGCTGGTTTGTTTTCAGTATATGTTTACTTGAAATGGTTTTTGAGAATGTAAAATTGAACCTTTGTTTTATTGTATTCTTCTTGGGAGCTTTTAGCTGAGACACTTGAGTCCTCTTGCCAACCCAAATTCCCCACAAGACCTTATTATTTCATATATTTATAGTACTATCTAAAAATGTTTATCTAAATACAGGTTTTAGTTCAACTAAAAACAGCTGTGATACTAAGGCCTCTCATCAGTTAATGAATGCTTTTTCAAAGAGAGCTCTTACAGTAAAATGCACTTGGATATTGAGTGTTTAAAATTATGCATAAACTAAAAGAAAGTACATGTATTGTTTTCATTCCTTTATTTTACAATCTGTTCTGGAGGGAAATTTACATATAGATCTTGTCTTAGTAGCCTCACTTAATGTGTATACAAATATTGCTACAGTTTACCCCAGCCTTTGCCCTCTATGCTGCTGATGTCTCCACCTTGTTCACAGAAACAGGGTCATGTTTTACAGCCACACTTGTAGCGTCTCCTCTCTGTATTCTCCTCCAGATGCTGGGTCTCTCTCCAGCTGCAGCAGGGATCTTCAGTAACGGTACTGGTGACCTGATTCTGCACTTCATAGCGCAGTGTAACAGCAACCTCTCCGAGAAGCTCGCTGAGCAGCACAAGCTAGTCCAACTCGGGCAGACAGAGTGAGTCCCATACATGTAGAAGACATTCACATTGTTAGGACAGTCTGAACTTCTGTGCCAAATTGAATCCAATTCTGAGTTAGTCAAGTGAAGTGGTCTAGAACCAGAAGACCCGGACTTTTCTTTTACAGTACGTTATGAAATCAGCTACTGATAAAATGGTTGTGACGGGTGTGTGTTTATTTTCTCGGGCTTTACTTAAACCTAAAGGAAAGTATTTACTGTACCAGGCAACAGGCGCAATGCCACAATGAAAGTATAAACTAGGGCCGTAGATCAGTATAGCTGGTTAGATTGACAAAGAAAAAAAAACATTGCATACAAAATAATGATGTCAAGACTGTCATGCTATGGATTGTATTGATTAAAAATATATATATATATATATATATATATATATATATATATATATACACTACCGGTGAAAAGTTTTAGAACGCCCCGATTTTTCCAGTTTTTATTGAAATTTAAGCAGTTCAAGTCCAGTGAATAACCTGAAATGGTACAAAGGTAAGCGGTAAACTGCCAGAGGTTAAAAAAAAAAAGTTTAGGTTACCAAAAACTGAAAAATAATGTACATTTCAGAGTTATACAAAAAGGCCTTTTTCAGGGAACAAGTAATGGGTTAACAACTTACAGTTGTTCTGCAGCAATGGAAGTAAATTAAGCCTTGAAAGTTGATGCTAACAATTCCTACAGGTGTCCCAACTTTTGTTGATTACTTACAAACCCTCTGTCTGTATAAAAGCAGTGTTGGAACAGACTGTGTTACTACACCCTCTTAAGCATTATTTGGACAGTATTGTACTGCAGGAAGTAGTATATTGCTCTCATAATGGCGAGAAAAAGGCAATTAACAAAGGAAGACAGACAGACCATTATAACCCTTAAAAGTGTAGGTCTTTCCTTTAGAGAAATTGCAAAGAAAGCCAAGGTGTCAGTGCGTACAGTTTCCTACTCCATCAAAAGGCACTTGGAAACTGGAGGAAACTCTGACAGGAAGAGGTCTGGCAGACCCAAAGCCACAACAGAATCAGAAGACAAGTTTCTGAGAGTCAACAGCTTGCGTGATAGGCAGCTCACAGGACAACAGCTTCAAGCACAGCTTAACACTGGTCGAAGTAAGCAAGTCTCAGTTTCAACTGTGAAGAGAAGACTTCGAGCTGCAGGTTTGACAGGTCGAGTGGCAGTAAGAAAGCCATTGCTAAGATGGCAAAATAAGAAAAAGAGGCTTGCCTGGGCCATGAAGCACCGCCAGTGGACTACTGAAGACTGGAAGAAGGTCTTATGGACCGATGAATCAAAATTTGAAATCTTCGGTTCATCACGCAGGGTTTTTGTACGCCGTCAAGTAGGCGAAAGGATGGTTCCTCGGTGTGTGACACCAACTGTCAAACATGGAGGAGGAAGCGTGATGGTCTGGGGCTCTTTTGCTGGATCCAGAGTCGGCGACTTGCACAGAGTGAGTGGCACCCTGAACCAAAACTGCTACCACAGCATTTTGCAGCGCCATGCAATACCCTCTGGTATACGCCTAGTTGGTCAGGGGTTCATCCTACAGCAAGATAATGATCCAAAACATACCTCCAGGCTATGTCAGAACTACCTTAGAAGAAAAGAACAAGACGGTAGGCTTCAAATCATGGAATGGCCAGCACAGTCTCCAGACTTAAACCCCATCGAGCTGGTTTGGGATGAACTGGACAGAAGGGTGAAAGCAAAGCAACCTACAAGTGCAACACATTTGTGGGAACTTCTGCAACAGTGTTGGGAAGAACTTTCCGAACAAAATTTGATTTCCATTGTAGAAAGAAAGAATGCCACGAGTGTGTTCGGCTGTTATATCTGCAAAAGGTGGCTACTTTGATGAGTCAAAACTTTAGATTAAATTTTGTTAAACAAAACGATTCCATGATTTCTTTTTTATCTCCAATTGTTTATTTGTTCTATGCTTTAATTTCAGAGTACATTGAGACATTTTTCAATAAAAACTGGAAAAATGGAGGTGTTCTAAAACTTTTGACAGGTAGTGTGTATATATATATATATATATATATATATATATATATATATATATATATACAGTGCCTTGCGAAAGTATTCGGCCCCCTTGAACTTTGCGACCTTTTGCCACATTTCAGGCTTCAAACATAAAGATATGAAACTGTAATTTTTTGTGAAGAATCAACAACAAGTGGGACACAATCATGAAGTGCAACGAAATTTATTGGATATTTCAAACTTTTTTAACAAATAAAAAACTGAAAAATTGGGCGTGCAAAATTATTCAGCCCCCTTAAGTTAATACTTTGTAGCGCCACCTTTTGCTGCGATTACAGCTGTAAGTCGCTTGGGGTATGTCTCTATCAGTTTTGCACATCGAGAGACTGAAATTTTTGCCCATTCCTCCTTGCAAAACAGCTCGAGCTCAGTGAGGTTGGATGGAGAGCATTTGTGAACAGCAGTTTTCAGTTCTTTCCACAGATTCTCGATTGGATTCAGGTCTGGACTTTGACTTGGCCATTCTAACACCTGGATATGTTTATTTGTGAACCATTCCATTGTAGATTTTGCTTTATGTTTTGGATCATTGTCTTGTTGGAAGACAAATCTCCGTCCCAGTCTCAGGTCTTTTGCATTTCTTCCAGAATGGTCCTGTATTTGGCTCCATCCATCTTCCCATCAATTTTAACCATCTTCCCTGTCCGTGCGGAAGAAAAGCAGGCCCAAACCATGATGCTGCCACCACCATGTTTGACAGTGGGGATGGTGTGTTCAGGGTGATGAGCTGTGTTGCTTTTACGCCAAACATAACGTTTTGCATTGTTGCCAAAAAGTTCGATTTTGGTTTCATCTGACCAGAGCACCTTCTTCCACATGTTTGGTGTGTCTCCCAGGTGGCTTGTGGCAAACTGTAAACAACACTTTTTATGGCTTTCTTCTTGCCACTCTTCCATAAAGGCCAGATTTGTGCAGTATACGACTGATTGTTGTCCTATGGACAGAGTCTCCCACCTCAGCTGTAGATCTCTGCAGTTCATCCAGAGTGATCATGGGCCTCTTGGCTGCATCTCTGATCAGTCTTCTCCTTGTATGAGCTGAAAGTTTAGAGGGACGGCCAGGTCTTGGTAGATTTGCAGTGGTCTGATACTCCTTCCATTTCAATATTATCGCTTGCACAGTGCTCCTTGGGATGTTTAAAGCTTGGGAAATCTTTTTGTATCCAAATCCGGCTTTAAACTTCTCCACAACAGTATCTCGGACCTGCCTGGTGTGTTCCTTGTTCTTCATGATGCTCTCTGCGCTTTAAACGGACCTCTGAGACTATCACAGTGCAGGTGCATTTATACGGAGACTTGATTACACACAGGTGGATTCTATTTATCATCATTAGTCATTTAGGTCAACATTGGATCATTCAGAGATCCTCACTGAACTTCTGGAGAGAGTTTGCTGCACTGAAAGTAAAGGGGCTGAATAATTTTGCACGCCCAATTTTTCAGTTTTTTATTTGTTAAAGTTTGAAATATCCAATAAATTTCGTTCCACTTCATGATTGTGTCCCACTTGTTGTTGATTCTTCACAAAAAATTACAGTTTCATATCTTTATGTTTGAAGCCTGAAATGTGGCAAAAGGTCACAAAGTTCAAGGGGGCCGAATACTTTCGCAAGGCACTGTATGTATATATATATATATATATATATATATATATATATATATATATATATATATATATATATACATATCTATATATATATATATATACATATCCAAAGATACTCTTGAGGAAGAGCAGATGATATTGTATGTTGATCCCAGTCACTAATACTTGAGTTAAAACATAAGTTGCTTCTGATGGTAATTTTCATTAAAAATGGTGTCTGTGGCAGGCCCAAGAAGACGGATGAGTTTCTGAGAGATGCGGTGGAGGCCAGGCTCAGGATGCTGATCCCCTACATAGAGATCTGGCCGCAGGTACACCCATACTGTAGCTTCAAACACTCACAGTTCTTAATAAAGCATGTACGTTTTAATGGTAACGCTAAATACAATTTTAAAAATGCCTGCTTTGAACACTGCTACACACGATTAAGACTATATTCCAAAAAGGCAAAGTGTAAAAAAAATAATAAATACCCCCCCCCCACACACACACACACAATTTAACAGAATGTAACGTTTCCCACAATTTTTTTAAATGAATATAATCAATATAAAAAAAAAGTTACGAAAAAAACTAGGCTCCAATATTTTATTTGGCGAAACGGGGTTTAATTTAAGGTTAAAAAAAAAAAAAAAGGTATTGTTACATGCCTTTGTTTTTCTTTTATTTCTTTTATGGTTTTGTGTTATGTGAAGGTTCACAACCTTTTCTGGCATTATTTTAATATTTACAACATTCAACTCTGGATCATATTGTTCAGCAACCTTGATTTGACAAGACGAAACCAAAGGTTTTTATGATTTTTTAATTTTAGCAGTTACTTTAAAGAGTAAGTAGCAGGGTTACAAAAAAAAATATAGCATTACACTTCCCCACATGTTGCTACAACTGTTTAAATAACGTACCTGTAATTTTTCTTTTCATTAACATCCTGACAACTTTTTACACTTCTCACTTTAAAGTCTGTTTCAAAGCTCTTTTCAAAATGTCCTTTCTGGTGCACTGGGGTTTGAGATCTGTCCTCTAAATCACAAAAAAGTGCTCTGGGTTTTCTGTTCCGTACTACGTCATGGATCATTATTGCTGTGTTACCTGTTTGAAATCCTTACACTATCAGTGCACTGGAGGAGACATTTTGAAAAGAGCTTTGAAACAGACTTTAAAGTTATAAGTGTAAAATGTTGTCAGGATGTGAACAATGAAAAGAAAAATTACAGGTACATTATTTACTTACTCTTTACAATAGAGCTCATAATTTTGTATTAATACAAATCTCAACATTGCCTGCTCCAAAATACACATATGGGGTAAATGCAGTGTATTTCCACAGTTAATTATTTGGCTTGCAGTTTTGTTCATTTGCAAACCACAGGCAAATATTCCTATTGTGACAGACTCGCTGAATCTTGCCAGTATGCATCGTATAATAAAATCATGGTGTGGATCCATAGTTAAATTTGGTGCCCCTTCTCCTATTTGTATCCCTGTATCCCAGGCTATGAGTATCCTGTTGCTGCCACATAACATCCCTGAGAGCCTCAAACACCTCTCCATCCTAGTGGACGACATCTGGTATTACGCAGGCGACAGATCTTCTGATGTAAGCAGCAAAAGCCAGAGCCTTTGATCCTAAACATTGTGAGGTTTTTAAATTCACCAGTTATCCTGATAGTTACTACTACTACAGGGTTTCCTTTCATCAAAAAATAGGTTGTTTAAATGTCCCCAACATGTTAACAGCTCTGCCCCTGTTGTGTCTCTGCAGTTAAACTGGTACACACGGAGAGCTGCCCTGACTGGGATCTATAACACTACAGAGCTGGTGATGTTGCAGGATTCCTCTCCAGACTTTGAAGAGACCTGGAAGTTCCTAGAGAACAGAGTCAAGGACGTCATGAACATGGCGAACACTGCCAAACAGGTATGAAGAAAATGTGCCACAACTTTCCCTTTTACCCCCTACTTGTGTTGTGATAAATGCAAAGCAATTTAGTGAGCCAAGTCATTCAGTTTAAAACAGTTTTGTTATAATAATTGATAATGTAGTTGTAAATGCTCTGCCAAAAGTCAAAGTGCAGGGCTTAAACAATTTAATAAGATAGGGTTAGAGGATTGGGGGGGCGGGGGAGAGGTACTTGATCTTTTAAATCTTAAAATGAGTTGACAAAGGTAACTCACAGCCAGTACCATAAGCACATAGACATACTCAGGACCGTTGTTAGACAGTGATGAAGGTATAGAATAGGTTATCAAACCACGTTGTTGATGCTGAATCATTGGGATCCTTTCAGACCTAAGTTTTGTGATCAATCTGCTACTAGGAATCAGTCAGGCATCAATGGGCCAAATGGCTTCCCTTTTGTGTGTACATTTTCTCATGATGTTCAAACATTGAAAAATTGCATCTGACCATATTACTGTTTTAATAGGTGCATAAAAACAATAATTCTCAGTACAGAACCCTTCAAGTGTCTCTCTTTATTTCCAGGTTCAATCAACAGGAGAGGCAGTAGCGCAAGGAATCATGGGGGCTGCCGTCACTGTAAGTTACTTTACTTTCGATACACAAGTGCTGATTATTTTAGGCTGCTGCTTTGTCAATACTTCTGGAAGTTTACACTAAAATAGAAATTAATCTCTTGACTGATCTTTATTCAAGAAGTAAATATTTTGTTTCTGTTCTTATTTTCAGTTGAAGAACCTTACTGAAGTAAACCAGAGGCGATGAAATTGATCTCCTACCATATTCTGTATAGCTGCCTTCTCCCCTTCTAAAAAACATACAGTGTCTATCAGTGACTCCTCACATTGTGAAGCCTCCATATCCACCAAGGCACACTCAAAATAATGTTTGCTTAAGTCATGATATATGAACCTTGGGTATGAATCCAAACCTGATGTTTTACATCTTCCTGCTGCCTTTCTATGCTTTGGTGCCCTTGCTGCTCCTGCCTTTGCCTGTTATATTCTCTCACAGTGATGTATCTGTGAGGATAGATAAGGCTAAATCGGGAGACATCTACCATTAGGGGTGATTAGTTGGGTTAAAATAAAGTCTGTAATGAAGTAATCCTGTGTAGGAAAGGACAAATTTAGAATTGAAAGAAACTAGACTTCACAGGCAACTATATCAGTGTGACTGGATATCCCACTGATATAATTCGAATCCAATGGCAGGTGTACTTGGCCCTTTGTCAGTTTCCCTTGTAATTAAAAGCTTGCCACATTCTATCTGAACATCATATTTCCTTGTACTGTAAGCTTTCTCTGTGTTAATGAAAACCACACGTGAAATTGCCACATGCTGTACGGATCCCATCTGCTTTTCCTAAATATAGACTGATTTATGTGCATTGGAATACTGTTACACAGGGTGAATGACTATATATACCTAGTAAAGAAATAAACTATATATATATATATATATATATATATATATATATATATATATATATATATATATATATTCATATTCTGCCGGCTTCTGCTAGAAAGGACCCTCATTATGTAAAAAGAATAAATGATTCTGTACCTAGGAACTTACTTAATAAGTTTTGGTTTATTTTCTTTTCTTAAAAATTGTCAGATACTTGATTTGAATAAATGTATTTTGCAAAATTTATAATGTCTAACTTTGATTGTATAATTTTGTAAATGAACACATACATATATAAGATTTGGTTTAATTCTGTTAGGTAACCGAATTTGCTTTAGCACACCAGTGTACACGATTGCAAATGCAACGACTGGCTACTCCTTGTCATTTAGTGATGCCATCCTAAAGGACAACATTCACTGGAAACACAAAAAAAACAACAGCCTTGTGGTTGCTGGAAATGTTTTGCACAGCAAAGATGTGAGTACATTAACATTTGAAGAGTTAGTAAACATCCTTTGCCTTTTGTAACATTGTCCCTAGTATTGAGCAATGACACAATCACACGTGGATAGAAATATAGAAAACAATGAAACAAAAAGTTGCATACGTTTTTAAAAATATATTTGCAAAATTACATGGTAAGATCTAAGGTTGTAATGGCAGCCTGTCTGAGACGTCAGTAATATATTATTATTTATTAGCAGATGCCCTTATCCAGGGTGACTTACAATTGTTACAAGATACCACATTATTTTTACATACAATTACATTTTTTTTATTTTTTGTTACACATTATTGTTTTTTTTACATACAATTACCTATTTATACAGGTGAGTTTTTACTGGAGCAATCTAGGTAAAGTACCTTGCTCAAGGGTACAACAACAGTGTTTATCACCAGGGATTGAACCCACGACCCTCTGGTCAAGATAGTCCAGAGCCCTAACCACTACTCCACACTGCTGCCCTTACTACTCCTGGACACAAGTAATGTGTTTGGGAAACAGTAATTTCAAACAAAATTCCAACACGTATTTATAAAAATGATAACTTGTGCTGTACCTAAACTAGAGGGTTCAAGGTTGCATTTATCTCGTGTTTTGACTGTATTACATATCATATCCAAAGAGTTGGAGTGAATTAAAATATTAATGTAGTATATAGAAATGAAATTTGTATATATGTTATGGACCATTGCCGTCAGCTGCAGCGGGCAGATGCCGAAATAACTTCGAATTTTATGTCATTTCGTCGACTGCCCACAACAGCCGGGGCTGGTGGCGAAGACAGGCTAGTGCGCCCTGTTGTAACAAATGAAAGGCTAATGGAAAATAACTCTGGGTATCTACTGCAGTTCTCAGTTCGTCAGTCGAATAACTATTTAATCATTAGACCGACTGAATCGCTTATTTTTATTTTTATTTATTTGAATGAGGTAAATGGCTAATTGTCTGAGATCTGATGTCAACTAATGTTAAACATGAAATAATATTGTTTGAATGTGTAAAAAATATTTTCTACAGAACGAAAACTAAACTTTTTAAACGTTTTCTTCTGAGTCAAATTATCGTTCATATTTCTAAATGATAATATGATAAATTAGTTTTTGCACTGCATTCTTCCTGAGTTTCAGGTAACCATTTAACTGGTTGGCTCTTACACGTTTAAACTTAACTGTGATTATTAGTCTTTTGCTGATATTGAATGATCTCTCATTCAAACAACGCAACTCTGCTCAGAAATTTGTATGTATTACTGCAATAAGAATAAAATAAAATATTGTTGCATTTTATTCTGGACTCATTTCCCCCATATATATATATATATATATATATATATATATATATATATATATATATATATATATATATATAATTTTTTAATCCAGTAAGTATTATATACTACTATATAATTTGTAACTGTATTAAGGACTCTGGGCAAAACCATCTAAATCTTGTTCTGTTTTAAGTACTGTATTAATATATTGTAAATGACCAGTAGTTGTCAGTAATAACACTATTACTTTCTTGAAACAGTCATAACCGGAAGAAGAACAACACAACACATTTTGTCAACTCTATGCTCAACTTCCACAAAGCAAAAGAGACCGGATGTTCCTCCCTCTATACCGTGTTCTTCCGGCAAGTTTGGTTTGTGTGTGTCAGTGCAGCGGGAGTTGCGTGTGATTCTGCAGGAGTTAAAATCACATTTATTTATAAATAAATCCTAATTTGACCAGGTTTTGGGTAATACGCTTTTGAACATGCCATACGCCAACCAGCCGACGGTAAAAATAACTGAACTGACAGACGAGAATGTGAAGTTTGTCATCGAGAACACAGACTTAGCGTGAGTAGCTATCAATAAACACCAGTACCTGCGTTTTAATATATATGTGTGTGTGTGTGTGTGTATATATATATATATATATATATATATATATATATATATATATATATATAAAATAAAAAACCTAGTCAAGAAAAAAAATAATAATAAAGCCTATCTGAGTTTAACTTAAATCTCTTTTGAATTAAGCCGCTATATCTCATGTCCACGTTACTTAAGTATTTTGACAGCCCGTGATACTAGATTAACTGTCTCATTCCTAACCCAAAACATTAAATAATACACGTTCCTTACCATGTCTAACTGCTTCGTGAAATGGGCACACATTATTGGTCCGAAGTATGTAGAACGGTTAAACTTTAGCCAAGGCATCCGTTTCGTCTTTCAGATCGTTTGTTGCATCCTCCTCGTCCAGGGTGGCTAACTCCACTCAACGCTGCGTGGATTTTTAAATATATATATATTTTTAAGTGCTAAACTTAAATGACCGGTTATTATGTGGGACTTCGTTAAATGCAGTGCAGATAGCGTGCTATCTGAAAACAGGTTTTGAAAACTCACTGGTTAAAGCTTTGTCGGTCCACAAATTAACCCCCTCCCACTTTTTCTTTTTAATTTTAATTCTCCAGGGTGGCAAACTCTATCCGCAGAGTCTTCATGGCAGAAGTCCCAACAATAGGTACGTTTTTATACAAAAACCTTTCCTGTGCTTTTCCGTTTGCGGAATATGGACCATGAAGATTGAGTGTGTTTATTCCTTGTAGAATTTCCAGTAGAAACAGTGTCAGTTTGAGCTGTCAGAGTTAACTTACTTGATGTGTAAATGTGGTTATTACGTGCAAAATCAGAACATCCAAACACATTTCACAAGGTCACCATCACGGAGTGTGACAGAATTATGAATAAAAATTGCAATTACCTGCAAGTGCATATTCTGTGCTGAAAAAAAAAGTATAATTGGCAATAAATGTGAATGGTGTTAAGCATCTGGGCCATAGTTGCACAATTAACAATGAAATGGAGTAGGATG
Source organism: Acipenser ruthenus (assembly GCF_902713425.1). NCBI lineage: Eukaryota > Metazoa > Chordata > Actinopteri > Acipenseriformes > Acipenseridae > Acipenser > Acipenser ruthenus. Next base: position 21,138,359 of record NC_081207.1, read on the forward strand.
CTACTAATGTCTAAGACATCAAGTTCCTGTAAGTCATTGATCTATATTATAAAATGTGTGTAACTTGGAAATACAATCCCTGTACACCATACTTGCCTCCGTAAGATATGTGAAAAATCACAATGGTTTTCCTACCTATTGCCAGATGTTTTGTAGCACGCACTGTAATGCCCAATATAAAATTACTGAGATCCTGCTTTCCATTGGATGTTGATGAATATTTGCACACAACTCTTACATAGCTTATATAAATCCAGTGGATCACATGACCACAAAAGTGCTCATATACTGCAGAAAAGTGTTTTTTCTAATTTACTTAGTTTGATCAGCCAGTACTCTGTCTAAAGTCTTAAGACCATTTTTATCATATATGCACTTGCATAGGCTCACTGACTCCATATGCGAACTAATTGACCGTCTTAGATAATTTTATCATATTATGAGAGAGTGAGCTTGGAGCCAAATGTGCATTTGTCATGGATGGAATGACCGCATTTCTTTTTATTGTGGATTAATATCAGGTAATCTTAATATGAATTCAAGACTTGGTATGCAAATTACAGGATTGATATGATTACTTTGCCCTGAAGGCCTGCTAAATGGGACCAGGCAGGCTCCTAATATTGGAAAAACAGATACACAATGATAGCGTACTTTATAAATATCATGGTCTTTTTGGACAAACAGAAGACAAATGACTTTTGCACAAACCTACAAAAATAGGTAGCACAATGAGGGATAACTAACCCAATCTGGATAGCCTGCGCACTTGCACAGCTAGTATATACATAATCAACTCAAAGGGAGAATCCTGAAAAACATATTTTATTAGGTTTAAGATGGTAAAATAACAATGGATTCTTCCACTGCCAATTTTGGCATTTCTTGACTGCAAATCCGAGTTGTTCCCTGGTGATGAATGAAATCCTCAGCACCCAGATTGTGCGTCTCAAAATAAGTGTTCTCGCTGTGTTCTCTTCTAGCTATTGATTGGATCCAGATTGATGCGAACTCCTCTGTCCTCCATGATGAATTTGTCGCACACAGAGTGGGTAGGTGTATAGTATATCCAGAGGCATGGAATGGACATTTGTTGGGGTGTGATCTGCTACATGCTAGGGTTGGAACAATAATCGATTATCGTGAGATTATCGATAATGTTTTTGCATCGATAATTGTATTGCGTTGAAAAATAATTATCAATAATCATTTTATCGTCCGTTACCCACTATGATATGCTTGTGTGTAACAGTAACTCTGCATTGAAGCATTAAGACAGGACTGGCGATGGCAACTGCAGAAACTACCAAACCTTCCGAAAATATTTTAGAAAAAAGAATCAGCATCAGTCCTGTGTGGCAGTTTTTTGGAGTGACAGAAAGTGATCCGCAAGGTAATAAGCCCGTCTGTAGGTAGTATGGAAAAGCTGATATTTTTGAATCGCAATTTTTATAATTTGTTTGGTTTTTTTTAAACACTTTTTTTAATAAGTAGCCTATATTTCAAAAGTTGAAAAGCTACCAAACAAACATTTGGTTATATTATTTGTTTTTTTTTATAACCAGCCATTGTTTCATAACTTTTATTAAAGATGCTGGTCTTTTTGAAAATTGTCTAGTTTTATTTCTTCTAAACTCGTAGAGGCAGTTGTCATATTGCTCAAGTATATATAGCTTTAAATTTGGTAAATTCCAAGACATTTTACATATGTTATTTTTTCAGCCGATAATCATGATTATTGTGATAATTTACAGCCGATAATTGATAACTGAAAATGTCATTATCGTCCAACCCTACTACATGCAGGAGATGCAGGAATTGCATCTGTGTTCAAGCTGTGTAATTCAAATAAGTAGGGCTGTCCTGTTCAGATTGAAACAATGGGCAACTGTGATGTTAGCTGGGTACAGGATTAAGTAGACCGGCATAGCCTATAGCACTCTAGCACATACATGTGGTTCTTCCATGAACAGAGCTCTACTGTTAAATCGAAAGCATACAATAACAAAGGCAGGCTGTCTGTCTGCATTGACTATGCATCTCAACTCAGTAAATACTCCGGGCCAGGCCAAGTAAGGCTACTCTGGGACTAGGTTAAAATTCCTGTTTTTTTCTGATTGTTTTTAGGTTTGATCCCTCTGACCAGTGATGATATTGTGGACAAAATGCAGTACTCCAGGGTAGGGCTGTTGTACTTCTTCTGCCAAGAAATAAGAAATTATATACATACAAGGTTGCTTTTTTATCTCTAAATAATGGGGCATATAATTAAAACTTGCTTTTAAAATCTGTATGATTTTAAATTAGCAGTTCCATTTGTGATTGTATTTGCCATACTTTGCACTTGCAGGACAACAAAACTTGCTGCATAGAGGGATGACAGTAGCCCTTCAGGGTGTGCTTCCGTATCCAACACTGCACACATTATTGATGTTTTCAATTGCTGGCCCTGGATCATTGTGAATATGTTGTCATTAATGAATGGTCATGTATCTTGAACGCAGACTTGTAACATTGAATCAGTTCCATATCTGCGGTCTGTGGCCTGATGCCCTAAACTCTATTGAAAGTGTTATAGATAGTAACCCATATACAATTCAATTGTAATGATAGCTTAGCTTCCCTCTGCTCTCTTCCTAAGATCAGTTCCTCCTCTCTTTCTCACTGCAGGACTGCACATGTGACGAGTTCTGTCCAGAATGCTCCGTGGAGCTCACCCTTGATGTCAGGTGCACAGAGGACCAGACGCGACATGTGACCTCCCGCGATCTTCTCTCCAACAACCCCAGGGTCATCCCGGTGAGCGCTCACTACCTTTGTTTACACCTGGCAGTGCGTTATAGAAACTGTAAGTCTACCTTTAATGCAGAGTAAAGGGTTGAGCCTTCTCTGCAAAAAGTTTTACTGTTTAAACCAGTGGATTCTCAAGACAAATGATCTGAACAGATTGTGGACGTCAGCACTTACTGGTGACCACACTCTATGCTTTACTTTGAACATGAAGGCTTGTCAAAGTTTTTGCTTGTTAAAACTTTTACAGCCGTACTGTATCAGGCTCATTTCAGTGAACAATGTGATGTACTGACAGAGGTAGAATTTAAACCTGTTTAATTGAGGGACTCAGACCGTTTCCTGGTTCGTAGCCAGAATAGTTGTTAATGGTCCATTTTAAAACCCTTTTGTGAATTAAACTCAATTTTAACATTCCTAGGTTACTTCACGGAGCCGGGATAATGATCCTAATGATTACGTTGAGCAAGACGGTAAGCATTGAGGGATGTATTTAGAATGTGTCTGCCAAATATTTAAGAATTCCTGTAAGGAAGCTTATACATAATTGTAATTCTACTACCTCTACTTCCACTGCTTATGTCCCATAATCCATTTGAGATAACTGCTTCATATTTTTAATGTTATTGAAACTCTAGTGGGAAAAATCAAACAGCATCTTCACTTTGACCCAAAATGGCTGTCCATATTATGTTCATGTGATTTTATTTGGTTTCTGGATGATGAAGACCTAACGCTTTAAGATACTGGCTTCATACTCTGTATGCAACTGTATTCAGTTATTTTCCAGGTCAAGTTCAGTCATTAGTAATTACCAGTTTGTGTCAGAAATTCACTGCCCCATTGTTTTAACCCTTGGCAATATTGCAGCCAGATCCTCTGGAACCGGGTTCCTGCCATGAAAAATACCCGGATACCCGAGTCTACATTTTCTTTAAATTCTCAAATTATTAATTGATACCCGGGTAGTAAAAAGAGACCCAGGTCGGGTAATTTAAAACACGACGGGTGCCGACCTCTAGTTCACAAACAGTTTCTTCTTAAAATACATTTGAGAGTGACTCAAGTATCACAAGGAGGAAACTGACAATTTGGCTGACCAGATCCAACCTGTCAGTAAATTTAAAATCCTGTTTCGTGCTCCTCATTGCATAAATAAAGTTAACATTATTTTAGTTGTGGGACACATGTCCCATGTATCGTAAAGGGTTAAAAGGTTTTTTTTATTTATTTTTTTCTACTGTGACACCCAATGTCTCATTAAGTAATCCCAGCCATCTCTCTGCTTGTGTTAGATATCCTGCTTGTGAAGCTGCGAAAGGGCCAGGAACTGCGTCTCAGAGCCTACGCCAAAAAGGGCTTTGGGAAGGAACACGCCAAGTGGAACCCCACTGCAGGGGTGTGTTTCGAGTACGACCCGGACAATGCACTCAGACACACTGTCTTCCCTCGTCCAGAGGAATGGTATGTGTAGCAGGGCCTACCTTGGGGCAGGAAATGTACTGTAGATCTGTGAGGAGGAAAACTTCAAAAGATCAAATGTGTCCTTGTACGTTATGAATAATAAATAGGGGCATTTGTAGACACAAGTTACATTTTTAATTTGCATTGGGTTTGCATACATCTTCGTGACGGGGTGCTGTAATAAAGAATGAGTTTGGCATTCATTAAAATGGAAGTGAATTTTAATAATTTTTCAAATGCATGCAGAATTGTATTGCAAACTCTGGCAATTCCATCTACAAAAATTGTAAAGTTACAAAAATAAGTAAACACTTAATGATCCAGTTAAACAAGATGCAATTGTTGTTTAACTAATAGACATGCAGTATTAAAGTTGTCCTGATGGAAATGCTGAGGTCAAACTATTTGTATTTCATTTTGAGAAGCAAAATAATGTTTTAACTGTCATGCTTGTATATTCCATTATAGAATGTCCAATGTCCTGCAAAACAATGTCCACCTGTCCAATGGGCAAATCATAACTTTCAAAACAGTTGAGCAAACCCTTTAATTATCTTATGAATATGGAGAAAAGATAACATTAGATAGTGAATCTTATTGTTTATCTGCGTTTCCTCAGGCCCAAAAGTGAATACTCAGAGATTGATGAAGATGAGGTGCAGGCTCCCTACGACCCCAATGGGAAACCTGAGAGGTGAGCAGCTACTGGTGCACCATCATTTCCTACACTCAGGGAAGCACTGTGCTCAAGTTGACTTAAACTAATCAGACTCACTAATATGAATAAGATCCCCAATTACTTCCATCAACCACACCTTGTATGCAGCTGGTAGAAAACAAATGTGGAACACCCTGCTTTCCTAACATAAGGAGACCTTATTGTCTGTTTTTTTTTTTTTTTTCTCTCTCCAGGTTTTACTACAACGTGGAGTCATGCGGCTCGCTGCGGCCCGAAACCATCGTCTTGTCTGCTCTGGCCGGGTTAAAGAAAAAACTGAGTGACCTGCAGACCCAGCTGAGCCATGAGATACAGAGCGATGTCCTCACTATTAATTAAACTACCCAGAGTTACAGCACTCCGCTGAACTGCCTGCTCTACCACATGATCCCTAGTAACATCAGTGTAATGACAACTTTTCATGTTACCTAGACATCCACTTTGGATTCCAAATTGTAACCTAGACTGAAAGATTTGCAGCTTTGTACACTTTTAGAGCAGGTGGTCTTGCTCCTGGAGGTCAGTGACATCATCATACAGCCCCATTAGCAGTGATATAGCTCCTTGCTAACATGTGATCTTACTGTAACTGAGATACTGACTTTAAACTGAGCTCAGTGGTGATCCTTCAGTGTTTTTGGTTCTTTGTATAAGCTTATCGAGAAAGTTGGGGTTGGAAATGTGATCTTGTCAACTAATGTTATTTTTTTAAGTAGTTTGTGGGATTTAATTTGATCTCTGCTGTAGTTTGTTTCTCTATTTTGAAACAATTGTGAAAACGTTTTGCTTTGTATAAATGAGTTGCTGGGAGTGTCTCAAGCATGATCAAATGTAAAACCAGGTTATTTTTACACGTAATAAAGTTAACTGGTTACTGTATTGTGATGTTTGTTTGATGTGTCAAGGACACTTTTGGAAACAAGTTGTTGCTACCCGGCAGTAGAAAATGCTTAATTGTGTGAAATGAAACCTTAATGTATAGAATTGGAAGGATTGATTTGATTTCCACCCAGACAGAATAAGCCTCTGCTGTTTCTTTTTAGAGCTTTTAACAAGACTAGGGCTATACCAACTGCATCAGCAACCTGTCTGTAGGTGGATTCTCTGTAAAATATTCTAAAAATAAAGTATTTCATCTGATTGATTTCTATACAGTGACTTTAGTTTGCGTCTTTAACTTAACCCCTTTTCTCATGTCTACTAAACATGACCTTACCCTACTCTGTCTCTGCAGCAAGCCTCATTAACTCACTCAAGGGGTTATAGCTAATTCAATATTTCCGTAATGCTTACCTGCTGGGTCTCACATGTGGAGTTTGTAGAAACACTTTATAGCAAACTTGTATTTTCATTAAAAAAAATCTGATACCACTTTACTACTGTAGGTTAAAGAAAGCTGTCTTACTTTCAAGTAATCTGTTATTTCACTTCATAGGTCACCAGAAGAGTGAATTTCTCTCTATCCCTTTAACCCCTTTCATTTCTATAACAAACCAGTAACTTAACTAACTGACTAACATGCTTTACATACAACTAGTGTTATGCTTAGACCCTGATGACACTACAGTTGTAAAACTTAGGCAGTGCAAAAAGGCTACCTGAACACCAAAACTGGATGAAAGGGAACTAGCCATGCTTGGTAAAATAACTGATTTGCTTAATATTATTTGTCTCCTGTGTTGAATGGTAGCATTCTTGGTTATTCAGAAATATTTCCAGACAGCTTACAGTTTATTTATGAAATGGTTAGTTGGGGTGTTCGTCCTAATTTCTGTCTCTACCTAGACAAAAATGTTACAAAGACAGTCGCTCTGTTATATTTGGTAAGCATTCCTGAAGTGTTTTCCACTGGATTTTGGGTGTCCTTCAGTGAAATTCAAACTGGACTCACCAACAACAGGCTCCTAAACAGGCTAAAGAGCACATCAAGGTAGGCTTTCTTTATTCCTTAGATAATGTTTTTTTTATGAAAATGCCCTTAACAAATTAAAATTTACTGTAAACAGGAAATATTTTACCATTTGTCTAATTAATTTCCACCACTTGCGTTCACTTACTAGCATTCAATTCTTTAGGGCGAGGGAGGAGGGGGACGGGGGTCCGGTTCCTAGTTGCTGATTGATCTCTGCAAGTTGGGTCTTAAAGCATCCAAGTGATTAGGTTTGATACCACACTTTGTGTCAAGAAGTGTCTCCTTCCCTCAGTCCTAAGTATGTATCCACTTAATTTCCCACTCTGTCCTCTTGTCCTGGTATTGGTTAGGGTTCACCATGTCTACTCCTTTTAAGATTTTAAAGACTTCAGTCGTGTCTCTCCTAATTCTTCTTCGTTCCAGGCTAAAGCGATTCAGTTCTTTCAGACTATGTTTGTAGCTCACCCCTTAAAGCCCTGGGATTAGTCTAGCTGGACTCTGTCCAGGGCCAACAGTCCCCTTGGTGCTGTGGTGAACTGAATTGGAAACAGTACTCTTAATTGTCTCACCAGTTCATTGTACAACCTTATATCATTTATGTGGGAGGCAGTCTATTTCCACGATACATATGGAGGTAGAGACAGCTGGATAATGGGTATAAATATATGGCTAGAAAAAGAGTTGCATATAGGAGGGGTTTGGGTTCATAACTGGAACACCTGCTGTGCAAAGATGGCCTACACCTTAATCAGAAGGGTGCTGATATTCTGTGTTATTGTCTACTTCTGGGTGTTTTCATTGTGTTGAGCAGAGTCTGGCTAATTTCAAATCTTGAATTGGAGTGATGGTCCTTTTCTGTTGCTTCACTTTAGGACCCCAGGAAATATCCTCTGTTTTCTTGAGAATATGGGGATTCATCTATTGCCTGTTTTTGCTGGTCTCACTGATAAAAGGTAAATTATAAATATATTTTTTAATGTTTTTTTTTTTTCTATTGTGCAGGTTTTAAACTTGGTTACAGTTGTCTCGTTACAAGTGGGAAATTCACATAACTTTTGCTTATTTTGGTTTGAAATCAGAGCAGAACATATAGATAGGAATGTCTTCCTTAGGGACATGAGAGGGAAAAAAATGAAATTAGGTTTATAATGGTGGCGTCAATCATCCATAACTATTAAACCCAAAAGTGCTAAATTTTGAGGCTGTGTGGTCCAGTGGTTAAAGAAAAGAAAACCAGGAGGTTCCCGGTTCAAATCCCACCTCATTATGTGACCCTGAGCAAGTCACTTAACCTCCTTGTGCTCCGTCTTTTGGGTGAGACGTAATTGTAAGTGACTCTGCAGCTGATGCATAGTTCACACACCCTAGTCTCTGTATGTCACCTTGGATAAAGGCGTCTGCTAAATAAACAAATAATAATAATAATAAATAACTTCAATGACAGTCTTTCTCAATGTCTTAAATGTTGAAAAGAGTTTGGATTCACATGCTTAGATCATTGGGTGTATGCAGATTGATCTCTTAATGGTCCCATTATGAGGTACCTCTGTGTGTGTGTGCTAATTATCCACGAATAGGACATAACCACAAGTCACATGGGCAAGAAAAAAGTGAATAAGTATGTGAATCTAAAATCATTTCTGCATTCAAGACCTTGAGAAAGACTTTGTCATTGAAGTTATTTAATTTCTTTCAATGTAAGGATCTACAGTGTTGCAGGTTCAAGGTAATCTTTACCTTTGCTTGAGAAGCTGTTCATAGTATTTTCTGGCTTGCGTGCCTGCAATTACAATGCTGCTGCATCTTACGCCGAAAGATTAGTGTAACTTGTAGAGCTTGGTTTCCATTCTGTTATGCCTCAACTGACAAACTGAACTAAATCAATACCAAGTGATTGTAACTTGTACTTAAAAACGTGTTACTGTTATCATGCAAGATCTGTGACAAAATAAAGCAAAATGAAATTGGGGATCAAAGCTGTGTAACTTTGACCCCTTTACAGACACCAGCAGTTATGAAATTGGCTATGTTTGCATTCAGATGCAGGCTTGTTTTAATACCAGTTGTTAATATAGAATACAACTGACAATAATAATAAAAATGGTCATATGGTAGGATGATAGTCATCACGCAAATGTTGTCATCTAAAGCCCTCAACTACTGGTTTAATGAGACAGGGGCCTCACAGTTTCAAACTGTGGTGACGTGTCTGAATTCAAGAAGCCCTTCTAATTGAACCTGGAAAGAGCTATTTTATCAGCTTCTGCACAGCAAGTTCAACCCCTGACCAGTGGTACTCATGTGCGACTGCTGCAGTCCACCCTCATCCAGATTCTTATTCCAACGAGATCCATCAAACAATAAATGCCTGGTTAGGACAAGGCTCTGGACTGATCAGTTCAGTGATTAAGATCCTGAACTTGAATGAAAATACAAATCATAGTTGTGGTTGGTTAGTTCCCTAAGGAAAGGTTCTGTAAATCTCAAAGGGATCTCGGTTAACCGATACAGCATTAATACTGAATGAGGTGATACTGTAGTTTAAGACTAAAGGACAGCAGGATGGGGATTTTGCTTACAAGTGTTGGACGAAAATTAAATATTTACTATGGATGCTGTTTCACCTTTTGGAACTACCATGGGGAGTATATTTCCAGAAGTTATTGGTCTTTTCCACAATCTGATTTTTTCCACAGGTATCAAGTGCTATGTACTGAAGGCCCACTTGTGCCATTTTGCCCATTTTAAGGTAATTTTTTCCTACTTTTCATCATTTTTTAAATATGAGCATGTCACAGGATGGCTTGTGCGGTGACGTCAGACCCGGAACAGAAACACACAGAGTGGTAAGCGAATGGTGAATGGCGCTGTTGCACCGGTTTATTGTAAATTACCAAATAAAACAGCTGAACAAAAACGAAAAACACTTAACAAAACAAACTGAGCATTGGCCACAATAAATAGACAGACAAAACAGACGAAACAAAACCAAACAGCGGACGAACAAACAAATACCGTGCTGGTGCTTCCATCACGAAACAGCAATTGTTATTGTACTTTAAAGTTTCCTTCCTACTTTCTCCCTCCTGTTCTGCACTCTTGAACACACACAACCCCGAGTGAGTGAAACGCGCACCTATATATACAGTTGTGCCGGGATTCAATCACAAATTAATTATTCACTTGAATCCCAGCGCGTGAACTAATTTGTGCAATCCCTGTGCTCACATACTATTACATACTTTATCTGCATGTGAAGTGATTGTGCAATCCCCGTGCCTAAATACTATATATTTTAACAACACTTCTGCTAAATATCCCACATTATATCCCGTGCACCAATATATATACACCAACATTAACACCACATGCAACATATAAACATAAAATACACACAGGGCAAGGCAGACTGCCACAGAGCACTACACTGAATAGTGCTGAATTTAGAAATACTAAAAGCAGCTAAAATTCAATGGCATATGTTTCAATATTTTAGTATTTCTAAATTCAGCACCATCTTTAAACAATATTATCGTTTAATATTTTCTCGCACCTCTTAATGCTTAACATGCTGAACAATAGTTTAAATGTAGCAACAAGTTAATTTCTGCAAATACACTTTATGGTATTTCCCCGCCCCTCCCCCCCACCCCCCCAAAAAACAAACAAAAACTACTTCCTTAGTGAATATTTAATTTGTGACTGTTGTTGGGGGCAAAAGTACCATCTTATAAATCCTTGTCCTATAATAATAATAATAATAATAATAATAATAATAATAATAATATAACAACATCAAAAACATTTTGTACATGTAATAATACATGTAAGCAGAAGTTCTTCATTCTTGACCCTCAACACTGAGCAGTCTCTTTTATCACTATAGTAAATGCTACTGCACAGGCACAGGGTGACAAGGTATTTACAATATGGAGGTTCATGGTAGCAGTAAGATACCAATTCATTTGTATCTGGTTCAGCTGACCCACGCATTGCACAATAACACAAAGCAAATTAAATATCTACTTACTGAAGCGGTTTTTCATTTTAGCTGACGAGTTGTTCAGTTGTAGCAGGCAGCAATGTAACAAAAGGCACAGGGCAGTGACATCACTTCCCTAGCAACAAGCCTCCTATGTTGGGAATGGGTTCTTTCAATGCAGCAGGTTTGTGCATTTCAGAAAGGAGAGGAAGACTCGTGAAATTAGTTGGTGACAAGCTGATGAGAAGCAATTACCCTTCACAGTATGAATTAAAATGGTGTGCTGCTTTTTAATGTGAAAATTTAGAAAAGGCAAGTCAACAAAGTTTAAAAAAATATTTACGATATATTCATAAGTGAAATGGAATTAATACACTGGGCCGATAAACAGCCTGCGGGTAAAGTAAAGTACAAAATAATTCCCTGTTCAGACCAAATAAATACTTGCAAGAGATCATGAGGGTCGTCAACAGTGGACGGATCTTACTACATGCTGTTTACTTTAATAGTGTTACCATATCATTCTCCTCTCATAATTTTTTTTTAATAATTCTATGCAGGCACATAAAATTCTGTTACTCATTCCTGCTTTCCATCAGCCGTAATCGGTTTGGATCTGGTCAGTTACGTTGGTATGAATTAACAATAATTCTGAAATAAAACAAACAAAAAAAAGAAAACCACCCGCTATAGACCAGATTATAGAAGAATTCCCACAGAAAAAGCAATTGAAACAAAAGTCTCCTGAGCAAAGTTTTTGCCATTTGACAAGTTTTCTGCTTTCCGCCCATATTGGGCAAGTCAAAAGTTACTGTGACATTAGAGTGGTCAGCAACAGTGATGTCGATTGGCTACTTCATATAAAGCTCCACCCACACTGGGCAGTGAGTGGACACTATGCCTCCCCAGGACCATCCGTCAGGGATCCAGGGACTGCTCAGACCCAATCGTATCACCCCCCAGCGACCTGAGAACAAATACAAACATACTTAATAAACTAAATATCTACCAGGAATTAGACAACAATGTATTTCTGCGTGGCTTCGTTTAACGTTTCAGTTTTTCCTGGGGCCTGTGGATCTCTGACCTCTAATGGTGGGTGCCTCTGTTTAGCAGGTTCATCACCTTTCCTGACAAATTGAGATCTACAGTTCCTGCCCACAGCAGGGTATAGTAATTAGTTTACATTCCTCTATCGCTTTTGTGGGTGGTTGTGGCAGGTCTCCCACTAGGGTCCATTGCAAAACTAAACAAACTCAAAATCCATTTTAAAACGTGACACTTTTATAATTGACACATGCACCTGGGCTTTCCCAGTGCCATGTGGCTACAGGTGTCAGTCCTACACCCAAAACCTCTGCACTGTCACTACGCCTTGCTCTGATGCATACTTGCTCTAATATTTCAAACAGAGCCCCTGCAAGCCCAAATGCCAATCTAACTCTCCCACGTGTATCCCTAGTGATACAACCCAAAGAAGAAACATAGGGTCTTCATTTAACAGGGGTTCCCCAATAATAACAGTGAGTCAATGCGCTCACCATCAGCACTGACCAACCAGAAAAGAATCCCCAGTTAAGAACCAGCCACAACCACATCTTTACATTGCCTGTCCTTTTCGATTTGTAAGTAAGTGTGTGAGCTTGTGTTATTTGTCTGGGTGTGAATATGTGCTTGCCTCTGCCGGATGTACCTGTGTAAGAGTCCTGTGCTGTGTGACTGGCCCAGATGTTTTGCAGTGAACCTTCCCCCTCCCCACCATTTCCCGTCAGCTCGGTGGAACAGTCGGCAGAGACCAGGGGCTCCAGCTGTTTTTCCCTCAGCACAGCAAACTCACTGGCGTCCGGGCTCAGACCCAAGTGACCCAAAGTCAGCAGCGCCTTCTCAAACAAATCTGAAACAACAGTTTTGACATTAACATGTACAGCAGCAGTGGTGGTAGGATGTGGGGATACCATTTAGCCTTGTGTATCCAACCTGTTTGAACTGAAGGAAATATACAAGACAGAATGGGTCCAGATTTCACCAACAAGATGTAACACACTAGTTAAGAATAAACGTTTAAAAGTCGTAATAAAAGCAAAAGGAGGACACATGAAATATTAAAGCAGGGGTGCCAATACTTTTATCATGAATGAATACTTTAAATGAAATAAGTTTTTGTTTTTTGATAAGGAGTATTAGTTAAATTGCTAGAAATTGTGTATTTTGCCTTTTATTTTATTAAAAAGAGGCTAAAGCTTACTAAATGCTTATCCTTCTGTTACCTTGAATTATGGTACAATAGCATAGGATGTCAATACTTTTGTCTGTGACCGTATAGTTTTTTTGCGTAAGTATTTGCTATAGCAAGTTAAAGAAAGCTCTGTTTGCATGCCATATCCTTCAAAGATCATGATTTAGAACAGAGTGGTAACTGATAACATTTTTAATATTCTAATATGACCAAATGCATTGACATATATAGTTATCTGACCAGCATTCTTTGCTGCAGTAACAGACTTACAAAGATGTGGTTCTCTGTATACCCAGCTGCAAGCTAAGCTAGTGTGCCCACACAAGTAATACTTTCAAGCATCTGAAATTCAGTATGAGACACTCTATCAGAAGCTCACAGGTCCAAATACTGCAGCTGATACTGGCTGGGGACTTTGATACTGGCTGGGGACATTGATACCGGCATTTAAAAGACAAAAGCATGTTTAAGAAAGTGAAAAGGATTGGAGTATATTTAATTGATCTAAAAGGTGACGTATCAAAATACCATCTTCCTTTAAATCACTAAAGTGTTGTACATATTTACACAGGCAGGGATGCACTAAAGAGATTTGCTTGCACTGTTAGATGCTTGATTTTTCATAACCTTACTTCTCAAATTTTTATCTCTGTGTCTGCATTTAGAGCCGCCATGGTTTAGATGAAATAAATAGTCCCCTATTGGCTTCAGAGCACTGGCATAGAAATGGTTCAATTGAAATAAGCTCAGCAGTATTGATTCTACCCTGACACCAGTTACCTTGAAGGAAGGGCTTCAGAGGTTCCAGTTTCAGCAGGTCCAGAGAGGCTTCTGCAGGCTGTCCAGTTCTGGCCGGGGAGTCAGGCCTCAGGTGCAGGTTGATGAGGCTGAATTCTAGATCTCCCATCTGGACACAGTAACAGCAGCATTACAGTAAACCAGCCATTGCTGGGGCAATCAGCAACACTTTCTATCTCGATAACTAGCTAGCTCATCTTTAGGAATTATACAAGATAAAGGCCAGCACAGTTAATGGTTTAACAAATTTATTGACTTTGACAATATGTGTTCATTGTATCTGGGTTCAAATGGTAAAAGCTATCAAGTTCCCAGTAACTTGTATTCCTGGCTGAATTAGCCAGCAGAGCCCTACCTTGAAGCTCCCCAGCAGTGGCTGGCTGTGCGGCCCACTCACTCCTTCTTTTTGGGTCTCCACGGTGACGGCTTGGAGCAACTCTAACCCAGAACTGCAGTCCCATAGGAAGGCCACCCTTTCTACTTCCTGTAAGGAGAACGTTAGTCAGATACTTTTGTGTGGGTCTTTAAAGAGTAAGTAACTGGGTTCCAAAAATATGCCGTTACATGTCCCCACGTGTTGCTACAACTGTTTAAATAATGTACCTGTAATTATACTTTTCATTGATAACATACTGACAACTTTTTACACTTATAACTTTAAAGTCTTTTTCAAAGCTGTTTTCAAAATGGCCACTTTAGTGCACTGATAGTGTAAGGATTATTTCCCACATTGTCAAACAGGTAACACAGCAATAACGATCCATGATGTGGTACGGACAAGAAAGGCCAGAGTACTACTACTTTTTTTTTTATCACTCTTCCTGCAGTGATTTAGAGGACAGATCTCAAACCCCAGTGCACTAGAGCGTCCATTTTGAAAAGAGCTTTGAAACAGATTTTAAAGTTATAAGTGTAAAAAGTTGTCAGGATGTTAACAATGAAAATAAAAATTACAGGTACATTATTTAAACGGGAATGCAGATGAACACATAGATCAGGTGCTGATTAAGTGGCTCAATAAATGTGTGGTTCAAGGGAATAACATTAAGAGTCTCCTTGTGTCTTAGACATCCCCCCCCCCAACGGTGAATACACAAGTCCAGTCCACCATAAGTTCACTGAGCCTCACAGAGCTTTACCTGAGTCTCTTGTCCCTGGGGAGCGTCTATCAGAACGTAACGCCAGGTCCCCCTGTCTCCCGGCCACTTGCGTACACCTGCAGTGCTGGGCTTCTCCAGCTCCAGACAAACCTGAGATTTGACAAAGTAAAAATCAGTTACAGTATCTACCAAAAAACAACAACAACTATGTATAAAAGTTTAACTTAGTTCTCCCATGTTTTCCCTTAGGTTAAACAATACTTTGAAAAGCAGGAATAAACTTCCAACCCTCTCTCTTATCAATAGCATCGTGAACTGCAATCTTGATTTACTTAATTAAACAATTTTAACTTAATATACAGTAATTATTGTGCATACTGTGCTGAGGTTTTACTTCCAGCTAGGTATTCAGTAAGACACCAATAAAAGTGTGTTCCAATCCCAAGTCCCTTATAAAAGCTTCCCATAGTAAAAGTATAGCAAAGTGTAATAAAGCATAGTGAAAGCATGCTAAAGCAAAGGTAAGCCTTGTAAATCCTAGAGAGGTATGATAAAGCATATTCAAAGACATGGCAAACCAGGGTAAACTATAATAATGCATGGTATAACCATGTATAATGTTCATCAACACTTACAAAAACACAGATATATCAATCTGGTTAGATATTTTTTCACCCTACAGCAGCAATTGATAATCACCTCCTTTTTATACAATAATTCCACCAAGAAAAATACCAGATTTGAAGTGTTTTTTGTTTTTGATCTCTGGAAGAAACAGATCAATGACAAGTAGTATCCAGCAGACCCCCTGCCCCACTGTAAAAGAATTCAAAGAAAGTGAAAGAAAGTCAAATCTGAAGCTTTGAGCATGTCTTACCTTCTCAAGAGCTTCTTCCTGTAAAACCTCTTGCACAGCCAGCAGCTGGATCCTGACACCGGGAGAAAATAAATTACTACTCCATCTCTGATTCTCCAGAAACACAGTACATTCCAGAGCACATGACTTCCCAATACTGAGGTATCTCAGTGCTAACCCTTCAGTGGAGTCCACTCACCCGTTCTCCAGCAGTGTCCTGCATATCACCTCCCGCACCCCAGGGTTCTGGGCTTTCTCTGTGCTGAACTCTCTCAGGTTCCAGCTGGCCACCCGCAACACTGGCCTGCCATTGTGCACCCCAGAGAAGGGCTGGGAGAGAGGACGCACGGGGACTACCCAGCCCGGGGGGAGCCCCATATCCACCTCCCGGAGGCTGTGAAAGGAGGCAGCTGCATTGGGCCTGCCCAGCCCCTCTCTCCACAAGTCTGGGTAAGTGGAGGCAGGCCTGGGGAGCCCCACAGTAATTTGGGGTAGAAGGCGGGCGAGTAGGGCGGGGTCGACCCCCTTGATGTTGCCAAGCTCCGCAGCCCTCCTGAAAGGCCCTTGCGTGGTCCGGTGGAACAGGATCCCCTGGGCAACCTCCTCAGTAACCCCAGCCAGCCCCTGGATTTGTCCCAGTGAGGCCCTGTTGATGTCTACTCTAGTGGAGGAGAGGAGGTCCAAGCTGAACAGGTTAGGGGCCGACCCTGACTCCCCAACAAACACCTCGGATTTCATTTGCGCCATCCTGGTGGCGCCCATCCCAGTGACCAGTGCCAGGTCCTCCACCTTGCGGAAGCCCCCGATCCGGGTCCGGTAAGCCACAATGTCCCGGGCCAGGGTGCGACCCACCCCACGCAGGGTCATCAGCTCTTCCTCTGAGGCCCGGTTCAGGTCCACACGACCCGGCCCGAGAAGCTCTGCAAAGTTACATGCTGCACTCAGCTGGTGCTTGTTCTTCAGTGGCCGCTGAGATGTCTTGCTTCCAGGATTGTAGCAGCTCAGGGATTGTCCCATTGGTGCCCTGAAAGAGAGAGAGGGAGTCCAGTGCTGTGATAGTCATGTTCCCATATTACAATGAGACCAACTTAACTAGTAATTCAAGTGTTGTCTTCCTAGAACATTTTAGTTACAATGCGGTAGTGTACAGATCACACAATAGTCTTGTCTCCCTCAATGAAACAACCTAACATTAAGACATTCTGTAAATAATATCAAAATGGCTTGCATGCAAATAATGCTAATTACAGTTGAACGTCGCATAGCCGTTTGCTTAAATAGCCGACGCAATATTCAAACCGAGCAGCTTATTGGCTGTTGGCAATATCAAGAAAGAGTGCAAAGTACCGTGACAGAGTTATTAAGAAAACAGAACCAGGGAAGCAGGGACTTCTACAGTTAAGAAAGAAGCCATCAGTTGCAGGTTACTGTACATTTACAAATTGTTTTGTAATTTTTTTTTAAAAAAAGCTTTGCGTGGAGATGGCTTATAGCAAACCCCATAGCAACACTGTGTATTTGTAGCCTAATTAATCTCATTTGCGTTTGCTTACTTTTAAAGTGTTGTTTTTGTTCACTAACCTATTTATGGATGTGTAAATGATTTTTCTATAGATGTTTGCAAATCCGACTTTTTCACATATCCGCCTATACCCCAGTCCACAGGGGGTCGGATATGCGACGTTGTACTGTACTTTATATGTTTGTCATAGTAATTAGTCCTCAAACGTATTGTTTAAATCTATCATTTAAACTACAACTGATTGTAGACTGGTTGTAACAGTGTGGAGTAGTGGTTAGGGCTTTGGACTCTAGACTAGAGGGTTGTGGGTTCAATCTCAGTTGGAAGACACTGCTGCTGTACCCTTGAGCAAGGTACTTTACCTAGATTGCTCCAGTAAAAACCCAACTGTATAAATAGGTAATTGTATGTAAAAATAATGTGATATCTTGTAACAATTATAAGTTGCCCTGGATAAGGGCATCTCCTAAGAAATAAATAATAAAATAATAATTATTCATTGTAATCCCTGCATTTACCAGTATTTTACAAAGCAATCTGTTTAATAGATGACCAATCAGATCATTTCATTCACAGCGCAAGACTATGTTTAATTGTGGTAGATGAAAATATAATTACATTTTGTAAGAAAGGCAGCAAATCATATTTTATAATGAACAGACTTCTTTCAGTTTTCATTTATAACATCAGTTGGCAAAAAAAAAACAAAAAAAAACAAAAAAACCTGAAAGGGTGTTGACATGCACTGTGTGACCCACAACACTACCACAGTGGTAAAATGTTCATATTTTGACACAGCAATGGTATTAGGATGGTATAAACCAAAATATTTGGTTGCACTGACAGTAACAGTATGCAACTGTATCTGGATCACAGTGCAGTATGTTCTACAAATCTTCAGTAATGGTATTGTTGGGTAATATTTTGTTTTTTATTTATAATAATTCAGTGTTATTGTTATTTATATTATTGTTAACAATAGTATAACTGGTTCATCTGGTCATTCAAGCTCAATGGACTTTGTATACATGCTATGTACAAAACTCAAATACCAAATACCGATCCCATTCTGAATGGCTCCATCAGAACACATTACAAATACTGAATAATATATGGTTCCTGGATAAGGCACTCTGCTGTAAATATTCCCTCTCTATACATCCTCCTGACAGAGCCCTGTGCAATGTAAGTAAGGCCGCGCTAATGAATAAAGACATTCAGGTTTTTCCAGTGCAGCGGCAGTGTACATCAGTGAGCTGAGCCTGCACACAAGCAGGATACTGCAAGGCAGGAAGAAACGCAGTAACCTGGGCATCCCTGCTGTAGAAACCTGCCAGGATAGACGTCACCAAATAAACAAACGAGGTAAAAGCATAGCATAGTGTGGTAAAATATAGTCAAAGAATAGGGAAGGCACTCAGTGGCTGAATATGTAACTTAGTCAAATTCTTTGGCATTCATTTTGACAGAGAAACACTTCTCGTATACACGTTGGTTTTAGTATTACTGCATACTGTATTATTCAGTGTTTAATAGTGAGAAACACTGCAAGGCCTAGTAAAATCATGGTTAAGCATGGTAAAAGTACCTGTGTAAACATTTAAAAGGTTAATTAACTAATTTCTACTGATTCATGAGGTGGTCTTCCCAAAAGTGCTGTAGTCTATATTGTATTGTGTTTAACATTTCACTAAAGGTAGGCTGTTATGTTTAAGGAACACTGACACCCTGTACCTTAATAATGAACTCGAAATCACCCCATTCCCAGCACTGTCACCCTGCACCTAAAGTACTGCCAACTGAGAGAAGTAGAAGCTGTATAAAAGTCAAATAAATACCTTACCTGTCTATATAAGCTTCTGAAGTTCTTCAAAATGAAAAAAATCTTTTTAGCATGTTTTTTTTAAAGCCAGCCATGAAAATGAATCACATATCTGAAAGTGCATGGACACTGTGGAGTCGTATCTCCCTGGGGCAAAGTTTCCTTGGAGTGCCAGGGAAGCTATGTGATTTTTTTCAACATAAAACAAGCTTGCTTAACTGTTTCACTGCTGATAACAACCACACAATATTTGAGTATCTCTTTGATAAGGGCTGCAGTGTGGGAGGCAGTTGTTTGAGTAGTTCAGTGTTTAGAGGGCTAGGCTGCAGTGAGGAAGGTAGTGGGTATGAGTAGCTCAATGATTTGTAATAGTTTCAAAGAAGCCACTTCCTGTTTCTGTAATAAAAATTAATAAATCAATAAATACAATCTCAGTATCAAAGGTTTATCAGTGAGTCAGCCGTGTGTTTTATGTTTATCAGTACCTGGTACCTCTGAACCCCCCTAAATTACCATAGCAACCAACCTATTGCCCCTGGCAGTTCAATGTTTCACTTCCAAATTGTGGTAAACTCTTTTAAAATAACTTTTAAATTATTAATTTACTGTATAACCATTTGGGCATACTTTGGGTTCCAAGTCTAGTTCTGTCAGAGTATTCAGTAGATAAGTAGATAAGACTGGTTTACACATGTTCCCTAAGTTATAGGACGCACTTCCCCAAACTCTTATGGATTTAGAATCACTTTATAAATGAAAAACTATTAGATTCCTCTCTGAAAAGTTGTCTTGAATTTGAATTTGCTTCAAAATAGTGCCCAAAAAAGTTCTGCTTTTTTTCACGATGGGTTAAGAAAATTCTTTATTAATATAGTATTTAGTTCAATAAATATCATACACACAGGGTAGGAACAAATCTATCTTATATATAGCTAAAACAAATAGAACGACACTCAAAAGATTAAAACTATACATCGTTTTAATATACTTATTAAAATATATTACTTATGAGTTATCTTTGATATAAATTATATTTAAAAACTAGTATTTGGCTGGTTCCTTCATCAGCTTTGTTTTATGCACATTGTACTGTGCAATGCATTGGAATATCCTGGACAAGTACGACACTTCATAAAATAAAATGATGGTGATGTGTTTGCATTTAAATGGAAACAGCAATTTCACTCAAAGCCCCATGAAGTCTTCCTCCAGACCTCTTAAAACACCTCGCCTGCCCCTCAGAGACTAATATTCTCCTGGCACTCTCTACACTGTTGTCTTGAGTATCTCTGTGATGCAGAAGATTAGGTCTGCTCTATAAGAAATAAGGAAAGGTTACATTTAAAGTGACTTTGACTTTTCACTCTACACCCAAGGGTTTTAAAAAAGGGTTAATTGTCAAAGGAATGGTTTTGAATGCTGAATTAAGGTTATTCAGTCTATAGGTCAGCCAGCTGTATCAGATTATTTTGATTATTTTTTCCTTTGAGATAAACTCTTAACAGAGTAAAATACAGAGTGGTAAGAAAGTGATAGGGATACATAATGCAGAGTAATGGAGAACATTTTTGATTTTCTTGTCAGACAACTTTCAGTTTTTATCCTTGGTGGGAAAATAACCCCAGTTTTACAAAATCAATACAATTATCAACAGGTAGTTTTAAGCCTAAAACATACATGTCCATTATATCTGCTAGTGGTGTACAACACCTTTACACATTGGGTGCAACGGGACTTTCAAATAGAGTAGCAAACCACAGTGAATGTAGCAAACCATTTTGAGGCTATTGACCAGCAAACCGGTCTCACTACAACAACTGCTGAAATAGCAGAGAGAGACTGATCGGAAACTGGCAAGATTGAATAAAAAGGAATGAAACTAAACATTTTATGTCACTATTAAAATTTGCAAATAAAAGCTGAACAGTAACAGATTTAATTGACCAAAAACAACACATAGTAACGAAAAACCGATGCTAACAGTAATTGTAGTATCACAGATGTCTGACATTCAACGTTACGATATTCAAAATGTATTGTACTTATTGGCATGTCATGTTGCACTGTTGGTCAGGAACCTGCAGTGCTCAGCTGAAGTCTTTAAGTGAGCATTGCTTCTGTGCTCGTGTCAATTACAGCGAAGCAGAACAAGCTAAAAAGCTATCTCCTTCAAAACACCTGCCAATAGGATTTAACACATGCATATCAGATTACCTGGGTGAAGGTTAACCAAACAAAAGACAGATGCAAAAATTGGATGACCATGGCCTATATTCTGATACCCATGGGTGATAAGAGTTCTCTGAACCTTCACATTAGTATTTTTCCAACACTTATCTCAAATAGTATAAAGAAATTATCCACACATGAAGTATACTTCTTTTTTTTAAGCTTTTATTATTTCTTTGTGTTTTATACAGCATGAAGTATTAATTTCATTCAAAACACATTCAGGGTTCCTGATTCAAGTCACAGGAATTAAAATAAATAACGCTGATTCCACTGAACAGCGGGGCCATTTCTCTTGAAAAAACTACTGCACTTACTTTGTGAAAGTGAGTGTCAGGAGCATGGGCAGAGGGGGACATGAAGACTTCAGGGCTTGGTCAGGCTTTCACATTGCATATTTCTTATGCTCAGTAGGACCAACAACTATCCATTAATTTAACTTCTAACCTCACTACAATGGGCTGGATTCTCAAAGCTATTTACTCAAAATTATTATTCATACAATTTTTGTTTAAAAGGGAAAAAAACACTATATACATTTTTGAAAAAAATAAAAAAATGCTAATGACAATTTGAAGTAAATAGCTCTGAGAATCTGCTATCCTGCAGCACCCCCTCCCTCTGCTATATGTTTCATAGCTTGATGTCTTGAATGTAAACCGGCACCACATTGTGGGTATTATCTTTTTCTTTTTCTCACTCCCTCTCCACCCCCCAGTGCTCGCTGTCTTCTGTCTCAGGCACACTTAACAGTGGGCAGGCAGAATGGCATGCTGCGAGCAGGGACAAGGATGTCGTTGAAGATGGGGCGGTACCCTTGCGGTAGGGGATGGGTGTTCTGCTGCAGTATGTCTAGCACTGTCCCACGCACCTCTCTTGGGACGTCCCCTCTCACGTCCAGCAGGACCAACACATGCTCCTCGCTGAGGGAAAGCACACACAAACAAATTCAGAAACAGGAGATTTTGAAAGAAACCCTAAAAAAGTAGCCAGAAGTTTAGAGAAGTGTAACTGTAAGAAACTGCAGACACTTGATTTTATATTAGAGTCCATTACTAATATTAAAAGTAGAATCATTCAGACGAAAGATCACATTGAGTCATATAAGCTGAGAAAAAAAATATGTATTTAAATTTGTACAGTATTTGAATTGTCATTACTTAACCTTGTGGCTGGAATGTATCATGGAAATGAGTTACATATTAAAAGCATGCTGTAATATGTAGGGACTAGAGCAGGGGTGTCAAACTCCATCCTCGAGGGCCGCTTCTGGTTTTCATTCCAGCTTAAGCTCTCAATTAACATAACTGATCTAATTATTTGTTCAATTGCACATATTTAATATTTTTCAAGGTCTTTTAAAGTTGATTCAAGGTACTCTACCTATAAAACATTTTGATTCCTGGAGGGAAGTGTTATATTTGACCAGTTAATCAAATAATTAGACTAATTAAGTAATTGAAAGCTCGGCTAAAACGAAAGCCAGAAGACACTGCGGCCCTCCAGGAACTGAGTTTGACACCCCCAGGCTAAAAGATAAATATTGGACTGAAACATACTACTGACCCAGGAGCAGGTATTGACTGCATCATATGATCCAGACACATCAGAATAGATTAGGACAAGATTGACCATTGATACAAATAAAGAAAAAAGTAGAGCGTTACCTGATGTCAGGGTACTTGGTGATGAGTCCAGACACTTCCAGACTCAGCATGGAGGTGTCATTGATCCGGATAAACTCAGCCAGCGCAGACAGCACTCCAGTCAGCATTTCACAGCTCTGTGGCCCCTGACTACAGGCCCAGTGGTCATCATCTTGTCTGCTGCTCTGTGGACAAACAAAGCATTCATTACAGTCTAAACCCTCTTTGGGTTCCTGCCTTGTAGACAGACAGTGATCTGTACTCTGTCACAATGGACAGAGGAGAGCATTACTCACTGCTCTTCAATGAGAAAGAATGTCATTACATTTAGCAAGACTGTTAAAGAATGAGGTTAATACAAAACTGCAAAGAAATAGTGGACTTAGCAGAAAACTTAATGGCTTTGGGTGGAACAAGATGTTTTTTAACCTTATCCAAGATTTTTTCTAGGAAATGGTTAAAATGGGCTCCCGAGTGGCGCATCCAGTAAAGGCGCTCCACGTGAGTGCAGGATGCGCTCTATAGCCTGCAAGTCGTGAGTTCGAATCCAGGCTATTCCTTTGCCGATCGAGGACGGGAGCTCCCAAGGGGCGGCGCACAATTGGCCGAGCGTCGCCCGGGGGGAGGGAGGGTTAGGTCGGTCAGGGTGTCCTCGGCTCACCGTGCACCAGCGACCTCTGTAGTCTGGCCGGGCGCCTACGGGCTTGCCTGTAGCTGCCCGAGAGCTGCGTTGTCCTCCGACGCTGTAGCTCTTGGGTGGCTGCATGGTGAGTCTGCAGTGTGAAAAAAAACGGTCGGCTTGACAGCACACGCTTCGGAGGACAGCGTGTGTTCATCTTCACGCTCCCGAGTCAGCGCAGGGGTGGTAGCGGTGAGCCGACCGTAATAAATAATTGGCCATTCCAAATTGGGAGAAAATAATAAAAAAATAAATTGGCAACGCCAAAAGGCCTTTTCTCGTTCCCAAACTTTTCTTATGTTCTGGTGTCTCTACTTTAGTGTCCGGTAACTGTAAGGAAATAAAGTGATTCAGATTCAGACTCTCTTGGTTACTTGAGTGTGAAGACGAACCTCACTAATTGATTTGAACCTGATGATTAATGTATAAGGCCCTTCGTTGACTTGGGCCTTCTTATGTACAAGACATGTTGGTTTCCTGTCTTGCTAGATGTTCTTTGGAATCACAGAATGCAAGTCTTTATATTGAAGATGCTAAAGGATCAGATTTGCTAGTTGTTATGCCCCCTGCCTAATTCAATCTCAGTTGATATCAGGACAGCTGCCACAATTTAACCTTTTATAATTGTATATATATATATATATATATATATATATATATATATATATATATATATATATATATATATATATATATTCATTTTTGTAGCTGGATCTGATAACCACAACCTCATTAGTGATTTTTATTTTGAATCACTCTAGGGTGCCTTGGCATGAAAAGCGCTATGTAAGAGTGTATTGCACAGTATTGTACTGTATTATATTGTATTTAACTCAGGGGCAACATTATTGTCTCATTGTTCTGCATCTCTCCATTGATGGGCAGGGTCCACAGCACTGCTCAAGCACCAGGGCTGGCTATACACACACACACAGACACGGATAGTCATAATGTGCACAGCAGAGAAACATGGACAGGGTCACGCATTCATATACACAGATTTATACATAGATTTATTCTTGCGCATATAAACTCACACACAAACACAAACACACTTAGAATGAATACAGAAATACCATTCTGAAAAAAAACATAAGCCACCGAACATTAAGATCTGTGTTCTACTGCTACGGCAAAAAAAAGTCATCGTAGATCAAGGATTCACAACAAGACTGACCTCCAGGGGTCCTACCAATAACTTGTTGCAGCAGGGCGGTAGAAAGCCCTGCACATGAAAAGTGGGCAAGGCGAAGCCCTGCTGTTTAAATGTAGTGTTTATTTATTTTTAGAAAGGGGTTTACCCATCCGCCCCTGTGTTATTTTGTATTTGTGTTTTATGATTTATTTATTGTATTTATGACAATGTGTTTTTGTTTATTTATGGTTTGCTGTTTTATAAATATGATGGCGAAGCTCCATGTTATTGGTTTGTTTTTATTTAAAATGTGTTCTGGCAGAGGTGAGGGTTGTCGCTCGTCCTGTATATTGAATATAGTAAGCACTGCTGTATCATTGTATTTTTGAAGATACTGAAAAGGACTTGTATTATTATTATTATTATTATTATTTATTTCTTAGCAGACGTCCAGGGCGACTTGTCCAGGGCGACTTACAGTCTTAAACAAAAACACATTTCAACTTGTAGTCGAAACGCTTGTCATTTCTTGTAGCATTTCTAAATTATATATCATTGTATACTACCATAGCCAAGGCAATCTAACCAACACTGGACTGTGCTGTAAACTGAAGCAGGGCTCTTGCTCACCATCCTGTGAAACAGGTCCCCAAGCTGCAGTGCATCCTGGGCCATCCTGTCTGACAGATGGCTCCTCTCCTCTGAGTTGCGGCAGACCATTGGTTTCTGCATGAGGGTGCGCACATACTCCACCACCAGCGCCCACTGGCTCTCCACCACCAGGAACTGCAGCAGCACAACATTGGGAGCATGACATTTTTGTTTAATGAAAACACTGCAGTAGCTATATATACACATTTATATAAATGTGTTATAACAGATATAATTTTATCTATTGACAGAATTATTAAATAAAGTTCAATTTCTTTACGGTATACTGAATTCAACAATGTTTCGTGTGCACAGTAACAGCCAAGGAATAGAGATCAGTTGTATAAAGCTGTGATATCAACAAAAAAAAAGTGTCTTAAAAAGTTGCAAAACTAGGGGCTTTTTATACATACCCTCTTTTGTAGACATCACATTTATAAGCTGTTGCATATGTAACCAATTCTTGTTCACATTTTTAATTAAGAAAAGAATCCTGTGATTTGAACTAATTTCTCCAGGATAGACAAATACCATGACGACTTCACAGTTTTCTGTTTTATTTTATCCAGATTTGGCCTGAGTGACTAATTTAGATGTTGCCACAGTACAATCTCCTAGTAGCCATCAAAGTAAATACACATTTAATTAAAAAACTTTACCTAGTTAATAAATATCTCTATAAATATGATGAGTTTCAGGAAACCTGTCTTAATTTACTTTATGTTGTGCATCTTCAACAATGCCTGTTTTGCATGTGGTGTTAAGATCTGTACAGAAAGTCGAATGCTAAAAGGCAAATATAAAAAAAAAAAATGTAAGAAAAGAAAATTTAAAAACTCCTACAGTACCTACCTACCCAAAACTATTATAATTATCATCCCACGCCATCTTATTAAAAAGTCTAATTTCCAAGGACACCTTCCAAGCTAAACAATACTGAAATTCATCACAAGGGTATCCCAAGCACAGCTCCCTCTCAGAGGGGAAATGAAAAGTGCTCTCTGTAACAATCAAACAATACACCCCAGTGCGGGGCCTTTGATGGTGTTTCGTCACAGTTAGATGTACCTGGAAGTAGGGCTCCCGGACACGCCTGCAGTGGCTGAAATGCTGGTCCACGGAGTTGCAGATCCCATCAATCACCTCACAGTCTGATAGCCAGGAGCGAGACAGTAAGTGCAGGAACTGCGGCTGCAGACAGACATGACCTTTAGAATTATTTTCAGTGTGATTACAGTAACTGCTCTACAGCTAAAACATTCACTTTATTGTGGTTGCTATGTTCTGGACTTGATTTGGACTCCTTCTACTTCTCTGTAGACCAGATCTAGGTATTCTTCTTTTGCCTTGCTGTAGATTGAATTTGTATTTTGTTTAATAATGTGCCAAACAAGATATTTTTCAACATAAGCCCAATTGATTTGATGATGTTTTGTTCACATACCCAGGGTCAGCTGGGGAAAGCTAGCTGTTGTATAGAAAGACCTCTCAATGACTTACCTGAACCTCAAAGAGCAGCTCATCAATGACCAGTCTGCAGGCTCTTTTTGTTGTCCTCTCTAGCACTACCTGTGGACAGGGAGGGGCTCTGTTGATGTACTGTGGAGCAGTGCTCTGCTGCTGCTGCAGACTCTCAATGGCGCCCCTGAAACACAGACACAGGAACACACTGCTGAAACTCAAATACTCAGACACTAACCGTTAACCCCATGCACCGGTCCCTGGTGTTTCTCGACTGTTCCGGTGCAGAGCTATAATCACAATGCTGTCCAATGTGCTGTCACTAGCCTTTCTCAGGTATGCCTCCACTGTCCCTGTGCAGGGATACCCTCCCATTCTGCCCAAAGTGCTCCAAGGTGCACTCTCTTTTCCCTAACCGGATGTATTAAAGTGCAGAGGTTCCAGGCAATTGTAAGACCTGGGATATGGCAATGGGTGGCTCAGCTTTTTGTAAAGAATGTGTGATGTCTGAGAATTTAGGGCATACAAGGATACATTGAACACCAAATGTATGGTATACCTGAGTGTTTGAGGGGCAGTGGAAGAACTTTGGATCAACACAGCACGGGTAACCAAACCCAAATTTACATAGAAAAAGAATCCCTGGCCCAGGTAAGTGTTAGAGGACCTTGACGTGTTCTCCCCTGCTGTTTGCAGGCATGTCCTCACCTCAAGGAGATGCAGCTGTTGATTGCAGCCAGCAAGTAGTGCAGGTAATACTTGGGATTTGTATGGTCTTTCCGCCACTCCTTCCCATAGTCCACCAGAGCTTCACGAAGCCTGCAGATAGGTGGAGAGAACAGATGGGATCACATGTCCACTGGAGATGAGCAACACGGCACCCAAGTCATTTGGCAACGCTTTCTCTGAATTGTTAACATTCAGATCTGTCTTTGTTCTGGTGCATCTGCACCATCAGCAGGGATGTGAAAAAACAATTATTTAAATGTCAAAATGAAAACCAATGACCCGAGTTTTTCCAGACTAGGTTAGCCTAGGCAAGTGTTAAAACTCAAACTAAATAATGATACAGCAGAAAGAATGGCAATTTTACTTCCACTTCCTACTTTCTACTATTGTGCTTTCTGGCTCCCTCACGTATTTGGAAATAATCAGAGCACTGCTCACATTTCTCTGAATGCCAGTAATCCCAGTATAAATTATAGTACAATCTGGGATTATATATCCTGCCACTAGAACAGGCTGCCTCCCCGTCTCTCAGTTATAATCACTAGTACACACTGCTAGTTCTCAGCTCTAATCACTGCTTCGTTCTGGAACATTCCAAGCCTGTTCTGTGAGAGTGAGGAAATCCTTACCTGGTGAGAAAGGTCTCCAACTCATAGAGGCCCATGACAATCATCTGGTCTCGCAGAGCCTCACTGATCACCAAGGCAACACGCGCATTCTCCTCCAGCATCTACAGAGCGAAGGGAAGGTTGTGGTCATCTGGTGTGCACTTTCTTTCTCTCCATATATTTTCATTACTATAAATTTTTTTTTTCCGAACAAACCCCCAGGGGGCATCATTTTAGGGGAATCTCTAACCAAATGGTTTGTAAACATGAAGTAAAATAGCTATATGAAACGCATGTGATTTGTTGACGTGACCAGAGGTTAAAACAATGTGGTAGTAAAAAGTTTGGTTTTTTTTGTCTTCTTTTTTTTACTAGACCACTCCTGTAAGGAACTTTATTGAGAGAATAACATAATACAGCTGTGTATACAAGCTGTAAGGACTACTGTCAAGTCCATATTCTATCAATATTGCCATAGAAACAATGTGGCAACGACACAGTTAAATAACTAAAAGTGTATTATCTCTTTACAGCAGAAACCTCAAAAGTCACAGGACCTCAACATAACATGTCAGAAAATCTAAGAACATGTGAAAAGTTATGAATGAGAGGCCACTGACCGATCAGTGGTCATCCAGTTCCTAATCAGTACTTAAAGGATCCTAATGGCTGTGGGGAGGGTATGGAATGGGCTAGCTAGTCATGTTGTTGAGGCTGAATCACATGGATCCTTTAAGAGCCAACTCAATCAGCTACTAGGAACCGGACGAGCTCAGATGAGCCGAATGACCTCCTTTAGTTTGTACATTTTCTTATGTTCTTGTGTACCTGTATGATGATAGTGGGCAGGCTGGTCTGGTAGAAGCCTTCATGGTCAAAGTCTGGCTCCTGGTTCCTCTGCCAGTCTAAAAGTTCCACCTCCAGTGCTTTCTGCATCCACTCGGACACGCTGGCCTGCAATGCACCCCACAGACACACAAAGCCTCCGTTCAGTCAGAATAGAGACCCCTCTAAACATCTGAGGAGACTTAAAGTATTTGTAGCTAACAAAATAATTCCATAAATATGACCTATTTTGCATTTCTAGTCATTAGTATTCTCAAATATTCAGCTTGGCATATTCAGTGAATCAATCTATGCGGGTCTCTATGACCAAAAAATGTATATATTCCAAATTTCCAAAACTATACCATACTGACATTCTTGAAAGCTAGTGTTAGATTTCATGGAAATAATTATATTTTAAAGAGAAAACTGGAAATATTCCAAATAGACCCACTAAATCAGTGTTCAAATTTCTGGTCAATCACGTAACACACAGCAGGGAGGTTTAGCCATTTGTTTATCTCAGGTTTGTTGTGGCTAAGCGTTTGCAGACAGGGCAGCAGTGGAATGGAAGCTTCCTTAGTTAAACAGGAAGGGATTAAGGGTACAGCCTGTTTCTGGAGGAGGAGGTAAACAGAAGTGACGTTGCCAATGGCAAGGCTGACCAGAGGTAACAAATACTTAATCCTCTGAATTGTACAGAGACTTACTTACCCGGACAGTGTTGACGTATTTATTCTGCATCTGTTCCAGTGCATCCTGGGATATAAGTGGCCCCAATTCCTCAAAGTCCTCATCAGAACAAAGATCAGGATGGCCCATCATTTCAGGGCTGAGTAGAAACAATAAAGATTTTCACTCGTGCCCTCTGCAGTGTGATAGCTTTGAGTAATGGGCAGGGTGGCACAGCGGGTAAAATGGGGCATGTTGGCACAGGGGTCACAAATTAAATGAGTGGTCCTTACTCAGCCCTACATGTTACACAATTTGGCACAATTAGTACTGGGAACCTTTGCAGGTAGTTTAGTCCAAGGACACCACAGCCATTGACAATACATTTCTTAAAACAGGGCAGGCTGAAAGAGTTATCCCAGCAACCTGAACTAACCACATCATTACATATAACAGAAACCTGGGCATTTACAAGGGACTACAACATGTTTTCAAGGTTTATAAGCATCAGCACACAAACTGTTGGAGGACCCCTGGCAATCCCCTGTTTGCTGGGTCTAAATGCTTCAATACTGCGCTCGCTTCCATTTCCCATACATCTTGTATTGTTGGGCACTGACCTGTGGTAGACGTGCAGGACCCAGTTGAGGACAGTGAAGATCTCGCTGCTCTCCAGGTCCCAGCTGACCACCTGCTGCAGGTAAGCAGAGAGGCACTTGTGGTACATGAGCATGTAGGCTCGGGAAATGTGGTAGTGGGGTGGGCAACACTGCTCAAGCAAGTACTTGACAGTGATGAGGTCGTTCATGATGCTGTTCTGCAGGGCGACCAGGTGGTTCGCTAGCTCAGGGCCTCTGATGTCCAGGTAGGTGGCCTGAAAGCGAACAGCAATAGCCTCCTCAATGACCAGGAAGAACTTGGTCCTCCAGTTCTTGGGCCTCCCGGGAGGCATAAAGCGAGGGTTGGCATCGTGGGTGTCAAGGAGTGTACAGTCGATCCTTTCCTCGCGCTCGATGATGCGCACTGCTGAGACAAAGGGGGTAGGGTCCTGCCGCACAAGTACAAGTCCACAGCGAATCACTTCCCAGAGCTCCTTTGCGAAGGCTTCCCCCAGCTGGCGCACTCCGGCAAAGTAATCAAAAACCAGACTGGCCCCTTCCGAGCTTGGACCGCTAGTTCGCTGGAGCTGCCTGTGGATGTCATCCTGCCAGCCCTCAAGCTCCATCAGATGGGCATGAGCTTCCAACAGCTGCCTGGACTCGATCAGGCGCCGTGTCTCCATGACCGCGACTGGCACTGGAATTGAAGCACACAAGGGAAATTAAGGCTCAACTAAAACCACTAGACCCTACTCCAGTCTCTCTGGTCATGTTTCACACTGTAATGAAGATGCTCTTATAAGGTTAAACCCCATTGCCTAGAGTTATGAAATGTGTTTCCCCACTGTGCTGTGAAGTGATACAGTGCGCTAAGAGGGACAGAACAATGGGAGCACTTTGTTGCTTGAGGTATTTTATTTTGTGAGGTACTGTTGTTATTGATTCCTGACGTCTGAGACACACATCTGTGCTTTCAGACCTCCAGAGAGAACCTGCTGCCATTGCTCTACCATCACATTCTTCCTTGACTCTCTTAATTGAGTAGTGCATAAATACATGGGAACCATCACAGTGTGAACCTAGAAGCAGAGAATGTCTCTCTTACCAGAGAAGAGGTGTGGCAGGTTGTTGTATGCTGCTGCCAGTCGCTCATGTTCCGAGGCAATTTCCCGAAGATGCTCCAGGGACTGGAATCCACTGGCTTTGCCGCTCCACTCACTGCGCACCTCTCCCAGAGTGCAGGACACCTCCCGGGTGTCAGCCAGAGCCAAGCGGAGCTGCTCCAGCCCTGAACCCACCCCCTCCAAGTAGGACTGCACTGCGGACTGGGAAGAGGGGATGACTTCACTCACAATCAAACCTTTCACACCCTATTTCCTTGCATAATCATTTTTTTCTAATAAATTCTTAAACATTATCTAAAAATGATATTGGATTCTATAGTTGTCCTAGTTACTTAAACATACATTTCTGTAGTGATGTGCAATGACACAGTAATGCAAAAGACACAAAGTCCATATTTTTGATTGTATTGAAAACATTAAATTAAGTTTTTAGTAGGTAACAATGTCACACATTCATAAAAGGTGAGACACCAGACATCAAGGTATTTCAGTATTTGGACCTACTCATTTTTCTAGACCAAATTAATTCACCAGGTTTGAGGATGTTCTTCTTGTTATTAACGGTCTCTTGAAAAGGTTTAGAAAAGTCTGCGGGAGTGTTAAAAACCTGACTGACCCCACCTTCAGCCGGGACTGTATGGAGGAAGTGCGTTGGCTCTCGCGCTTCCGGTACTGGCCCAGTCTCTCCAGCTGGTCCGGTCGGTAGAAAACCCCAGAGGCCCATTTCAGCGCTGCTCCCCGGGCCAGCTTCTCTGCCTTCTCCAGCTCAGGCCACACATCCGCTGCTGAGAAAACATAGAGCATTAGAAGCAATTGGCTGGCCGTTGTATTTGCAGATAACTTGCAGTACAGTTTATGCTTTTCTCTACATTCAGAGCAGCTTGGTTCTGTTGGTGCAATAAACAGAATGTAAAACAAGTTAGCCTCAGTGCTATTAAACTGCAGACTAGCAGCAAGCAGTGTTGTAACAATACTATGTCATTTCATAGCAGGATCTTCAATGCTGTGAGTTCTATATTGGAGATTTGATTTCAGCAATTAAGGTGTAAATGGAAGTTTTTTCTCAATTTTTTTAATGAACTGTCATTGGGAATTGAAGCTATGTTTTAGTTTGAAGGTGAAGTAACAGTGTCTTCTGGGTACAAAAAGGAGGGAAGGTAATAATGAATACACAAAAAAATGCGGACATGGCTGGTTTGAGCTGTCCAACACCAGCACGCTGCAAGTGATACAGAGCCTACAGTGTGCCAAAGTATTGACTAAACAAAGAGGAACAACATGATGACACAGCCCCAGTACAGTCAAATAAGTAACATCTGTAGAACAGGAACACCCTGACATTGCCTTGAGAGGGTGAGCGAGGATGAAGACACAGGAGTTTCCAAGATCCTTCTGATCTCCGAGGGTGCAATAATTTGTTGTTGCTCAAGAGAATGCTGGCAATCAAATGGTTAGGAATTGAGCCCTGTTACTGGGGCTCTGGGAAGTAGATAATGTGGAATGGATATACAATACCAGATGCACCATATTCTTATTAAACTATTTTAATATTCATATTTATAATATATATTTTTTTATTTTAACAGAATTAAACAACAAAATCAATATTGCAAATCAAAATAAAGGAAATTGCATTATGTTAAAAATATCAGATCAATAAGGGTATTTCCTGTAAAATATTACAAGGATAACACATTCAGCCACCCCTTTGTAAGGAGACATTGTTCTCTGCTTTGGAAATATAGAGGAAGACAATAATCATTAATGTAAAACTGCAGTGGAGGAGAGAATGCTTGACCAAGCTCAGATTTGAAAACAGTGCTTCCTTATAGTAGATGAACCTCTTGATTAGGAAATCCCTCAGGCTGCGTCTCAGACAGTCCCTCAGATCTTTATCAGGCTGCAGCAGGCAGGACCAAGATCAGAAACCCAGCCTGATGCCCCCGGACTGCATATTGTAAACAGGAATCGCACAACACTGACAAATACACAGCTCTCCTCATGGCTGCCTCTTTGCCAGGCTGGCTGCATGGGATGGAATATCAAATTGAGTTTCTTATTTGCTGTGTACCTTGTCCCATGTTCATATACAGCACAATTTGAAAGTAAAAAAAAAAACAAAAAAAAAACACTTTTTACCTTTTATAACAATTCTTTTTTTTGTTATTTAAAGGTAACAGGAGAGAATAGAGGCTCTCATAAGAACACAAGAATAATTATAAACAACAGGAGGGCCTGTCAGCGCTCGTCCGGTCTCTTATCATAAGAAACAATTTGAACTGCTTCCTCGTTCTCACACCCAAACTTCATGTGATTAGATCTCTTATTGAATAAGTCACTCAACACACAATTCACATTATTACTTGGTGTATATTGTATGTAAATGTATATTGTGTAAGTCATTCATACTGCAGTTTTCAATGAGCAGTCGGTCTGGACTAGCGACTCCAAATATCATGCACTACATGTGTTTACCCTGCCAATAGGGGCTCATATATTAATGCACAAAATATTATATGTTGATGGTAAGAGAGGGAAGAATTAGTTTGAAAAGATACACATTTTATATTTAATCCTGCAAACTCTAAATTCCATTTGAAATAGGGACAAAAAAAAAAAAACCCAAAACAAAAGAGAGTAATTTACTGCAGTATTCCAAAACCAAGATCAGAGTTATAGCAAAATATTATTCCTGGGCAACTCTTCTTAACAGTCTTTCATATTTGACCCTTCTGTAACCTTTTTGGAAAACAAGCTTGTTTACGTTCACTAAATATCATTTTAACTTCAGCGTTTTTGCCTCCATGAACTTAAGAGACATGTGTCTGCTGCGGTAAAACAAATCTACAATTTAAACAAACACTTAAATAGCTGCTTTTTATTTTTTAATTTTTAATTTATTTATTTACAGGAAACATCTTTAGACATATACAACTAATTGTAAACTGTTTGGGGCACTACATCTTTAGACCAGTTTAATGTGCTAAGGAAAAAGAAACATTAAAATAGCTATACAATTGTAGCCCCTCCCCCCCCCATTGTTTTTCATAGTGTGCCCAGTCACCCCAGGACATTTTCTAAGTAAAACAAAACAGAGATTAGACCACCTGAAATTTGGTAACTTTAAAAGGTTTCTTTTTTAGGTATACAATATTTTCAGAACTATTAAAGTAATTTAAGAAAAGAGGTCGTATTAATATCTCTATCACTGCAACCCAAACAAACATTTGTTTTCTACAAACAAAATAAATCGGGAAATTAAAAAAGAACACACAAAAACTGCATTAAGAATGCAAAAACAGGATTTGAATGTGATGCAGTTTCCCCTAGCAGCGACACATTTAACTATTCCACTTGTTTGCCAATTCTGAGCAGAGGCAAGATGAGACACAAACAATACAAACAAACAAACAAGCAAGCAAGCAGGTTTTCTGTTGCTGGTACCTCCAGTGTTCTGTGTATCATCGTCAGCGGACATCCCTGGTGCTGGGACAGTGGCTTGCAGCGGCAGTGGTGAGGAAGACTCCGGCATGGACAGGGCTGCTTCTGCCAGGGACTCAATCCAAGAAGAGCGCTGAGCAGTTAGCTGCTGCTGCTGCGTCAGGGCGCTAGCTGGAGGGTGGTTTCCTCTCACACTGACCCAGACGCATCCTTGGAGGAGATTCAAAGCAGGAAGGAGGAAAGGGATCAAGCCCTCTTGAGGGAAAAGATTTAAAGGGCAGGAAGGAGGCAAATGCTGCAATGTGCGTGTAAAATATGTGTGATTGCTTTGTGGTTGTTTAGGCTGTGTGTTCAGTCTCTGCTTGGGAATTGATGTTTTAGTTTGAAGGTGAAGTAACAGGTCTTCTGGGTACAAAAAAAGGACAGGTAATAATGAACTCACAACGAAATGGATAACTTTTATATTATGAGGACAGGGCTGGTGTATAATCTTATGTTTTTGGTTAGGCATGTTCGGTGGCTTATGTTTTTTTTCAGAATGGTATTTCTGTATTCATTCTAAGTGTGTTTGTGTTTGTGTGTGAGTTTATATGCGCAAGAGTAAATCTATGAATAAATCTGTGTATATGAATGCGTGACCCTGTCCATGTTTCTCTGCTGTGCACATTATGACTATCCGTGTCTCTCTCTCTCTCACCCCCTGAATGATCAGAACACAGCCTCAATCATGAGCTCTTACATGAGATGTAGTTGATTATGCTGGCTTGCAAGATAATATAAAAGAAGTATCCTCTGCAGCAAGGGTAGCACAAATAGGATCCACTAGCATATCATTTCTCACAGACACAACCGCAAAATAACCCATCCTGGAGAAGATACAGTTGAGAAATGCTTTAGGTATTTATTAAGCAGGGATGAGAAATCCAATTGTCTTGCAACCAGATGTTTTTTTTTATTTTTATTTAACAACCTTATTAAAATCTACCAGAAAATGATTTGAATAACCATATTACGGGAATTATTCGCCCCCAGAAGCAAGTCTCAGCAAGACACTCCAATTGATTACCTGCTGGAAAATATCCAAGTAACCGTGGAGAGAATACGGTTTACTTGTCCAAAGCAGATTTTGCAAGGGCTTTAGTGCTGGCACATAATTATTTTAGTAACATACAGTCAGCACTCAGATATCCGACTCTATAAAATTTTGACTTCAGTGATGGTTAAATGCGTGTGACGCATATCTGATTATTTCATGTTGGCCCGTTCCAACCCTTGTCCGTTTTTCAGGGAACACAAAAAAGATACAATATCAAAAATACATAGCTGAAAGGACTGTGTTTTACAATAAGTTGGCTTCCATTTAGATGTACTATATTGGTTTTGTTGGTACAGTACTATATTTTCAACAGAAGAAGTATTTTAATAAGGAACGTCATGATTCTGAAAATATCACTTACCAATAGAGACAACACAACATACAGTACATACTTTTAAATCCGGTACGTATTGTAGTAGTATGTAAAATTCCCCAACAGCAAAATTAAATCAAAATGTTACCCATGCAAAGAAATTGCCCTAACGAGGACACAATTACCTTACCATTGGCCTCCACCTGTGAACCATTAAAGTTGCTGTCACATTTTCTGGATAAAAAACCCCACTGTTGAAGGATCATTGGTCAGGCTGTGAATCTGAAGGAAAACGAAGACCAAAGAGCATTCTACAGAAGTTAGAGAGAAAGTTATACAAATGCATAGATTAGGGAAAGGGTACAAAATAATATCCAAGTGTTTGGATATCCCAGTGAGTACAGTTGGATCAATAATCAGGAAGTGGAAGCTGCATCACACCACCCAGGCACTGCCAAGAAAAGGCCATCCCTCAAAACTCAGCGCTCAAACAAGAAGGAGACTTGTGAGAGAAGCCACAGAGAGGCCAACAATCACTTTGAAGGAGCTACAGAGTTCAGTGGCTGGGAGTGGAGTAATGGTGCACCAGTCAACCATAACAAGAGCTCTGCATAACACTGGCCTGTATGGGAGGGTGGCAAGCCGTTACTCAAAAAGTACCATCTGAAAGCACGTCTGGAGTTTGCCAGAAAGCATGAAAGTGACCCAGCTGCGATGTGGGAAAAGGTTTTGTGGTCAGATGAGACCAAGATAGAGCTTTTTGGCCAAAACTCAAAGCGCTATGTGTGGCGCAAACCTAACACTGCCCATGCCTCAAGACACACCATCCCTACAGTGAAGTATGGTGGTGGCAGTATCATGCTGTGGGGATGCTTCTCATCAGCAGGGACTGGGCATCTTGTTAAAATTGAAGGAAGAATGGATGGAGCAAAATACAGGGAAATACTGCAAGAGAACCTGCTTCAGTCCGCTAAAAAACTGAAGCTTGGGAGGAAATTCACCTTTCAGCAGGACAATGATCCCAAGCACAAGGCCAAAACAACATTGGAGTGGCTCAAGAAGAAAAAGGTGAATGTCCTACAGTGGCCCAGTCAAAGTCCTGATCTCAATCCTGTTGAGAATCTGTGGCACCATTTGAAAATTGCGGCCCACAAGCATCGTCCAACCAACCTGAACAACCTGGAGCAAATCTGCCAAGAAGAATGGGCCAAAATCACTCCGACACTGTGTGCAAAGCTGGTACATACTTACCCCAAAAGACTGACTTAAAGCTGTTATTGCAGCGAAAGGTGGCTCTACCAAATATTAATGTGTGGGGGTTGAATACTTATGCAAGCAAGATATTTCCGTTTTTTATTTTTCTTAAAAATATTTCCCAACATAAAACCAATGTCACCTTACAATAATTGATTTTGAGTTTCAGTGTTTTAAAATAAAATATCAAACAGAACGAAATTTCAATGTACCATTTGTAATTCAGTAATATGAGAGAATTGGTCAGGGGTCTGAATACTTTTGCAAGGCACTGTATATATACAGTACTGTGCAAAAGTTTTAGGCAGGTGTGAAAAAATGCTGTAAAGTAAGAATGCTTTCAAAAATAGACATGTTAATAGATTATATTTATCAATTAACTAAATGCAAAGTGAGTGAACAGAAGAAAAATCTAAATCAAATCCATATTTGGTGTGACCACCCTTTGCCTTCAAAACATGATCATACACCTGACTATATGCCTACAAAATCCCTGACTTTGTGCAAGTGTACCTAGAAGAATTGATGCTGTTTAATTTTTTTTTTTTTTTGTTACGGGTAACAGATAGCTGTCCCGTGGTTAGACAGGGCCTCCTTATAAAGGTTAAGTTAGCACTCCTTGCCGGAGTTAGGCTTTTGTTTTGTTTGTTTGTTTGGTAAGAGTGAATTAAAATAAATAAATAAAGAACACCAAGAGTGTTGTTGAACAGCAACTCGAGTCTCCTACCTGTGGTTTACTAGTCCTTGGGGTCACGTCATCACAATATATATATATATATATATATATATATATATATATATATATATATATATATATATATATATATATATAAAAGGGATTGATTTTATTCTTAATACAAGAGCAGTAAAACACGACTGACATGTGTCTGGGTAACGGATATCCGAGTGCTGACTACATTCACATGGTAGTATTACACCCTTGTTTAAAATGGAATATACTGGAAAATATAATATTGTAGTGCTCAGATTTACAAACACAAATGGCTGGTTTCACAGACCCAGATTAGCACTAATCTTGGACAACTCAATGTTAATTTAGGTATTAGGTTAAGTAGTCTTGTGCTTATCGAGGTCTATTGAAACCAGCTGTAATATGCAACCTGTCTTCCCACAATGTTGAGAATGAAAACACAGAAGGAAATACAACAGTTTATTAGGAATTTACAAGGGTTTAAATGATACCTTTAGAAAGAAATAATCCACAATTTAAGAATAAAGTAGACAAAGTTTTTATACAGAATTAAAATCAAATTGCTTTAACACAAAGACAATAAAAAAAGTTATTCTTCTAACTGCAAAGACATAATCTTGACACCATGTTTTAAAGATAAAAATTTCATAGCTTACATTCAAGAATATATATATATATATATATATATATATATATATATATATATATATATATATATATATATATTATATTACCAGTGTTGGACTAAAACCAGAATTTTCTCCTGTCATGCTGAAAGTCGACAGCTGAGCTGGATTCAAAGCCAGGATTTCCTACCTCAAAGTACTTCACTCTGACTTGTCCTTATAAAACACTGCAATCACCTTTTTCTTCTTTCTTGAGTGCAATGTATTTTTTGTACAGTAATGACTAGAACTGGAAATTTTGTCTATTATAATCTCAAGGTCCTTTCATGCAATAGTTAATAGTTTTGCCTTTGGAGACAAGGGCTAATTCGTGAACAGTGGAGCAAAGGCATGAAGAATCAGAGTCAGAGAGAGGAGGAGGAGTGGAGACTGAAAAGTCCTAGAAAAAGGTTTGTGCTTATATTTAGTCTGTTTTATTTTACTTCACTGGACACTGGCACAGGAGAGTCCGGTGCAAAGTAGGCTCTGGTTGTGATCGGGGCCGTAGACATTTGTGACGCCATGTGGTAGGAACTCTCCGGGGTGCGCCATGTTGATGTTCTGGGGATCCTCAGGGGGAGTCAAAGGCCAGCTGTGCTTTAGCAAGGAGGAGCTGGTCATAGGAAGAGGACCCTGTTCTGGCCAAGTGTTTGACAAATCCATGAAGGGAGTGCACCTGGTACCAGCTCCATTGGATGGCAGAGGGCTAGACAGAGTGGTCTGGATTTTATGCTGTGTTGGGATTTGCGCTAGGAGCATGGTAAGTAAAGCAGAATGGTTAGAGTTTGATGTGGGAGGTGGTGGCAACGAGCTGCTCATTTGCCCTCCTGGCATTTGTCGACTTGTCATAGCTGTGTCAGGCACTGGAACAGGAAGCCCACTGGCAAGCGTAAAAGACGGCCACAGGGTTCCTGATTTGTTCTCCTGTGCTACTGTGTAGCAACTGGCTGTGGAAGATCTTTCCTGCATCCACTCCCAGCCGAGAGAGGGTGAATCTGGGGAGCTAGAAAGGGTTCTGGTCTCATTGTCGCTTCCTGAGGAACTGGATGGAGTGGAGGGGATGAAGCTCAAGCTGGTTGAGGATGATCCAGGGGAGACCTGAGCGACAGCGTTGAGGATCCCTCCAGAAAGTCCCTCCTCACCCATCCTAGCTATAGTCTCATCCATTTGGATGAGCTCCAGGTCCTCTTGACTCAACCCGTACTGCCACAGCATCTCCCAGATGCTCACATCTGCAGGGACCGCTGGCCAGGTTGCTTTCTTGGTCTGCAGGCCTGGGGAAGAGGAGGGGGTGGTGGAAGGGGAGAGGAAAGATGCAGACTCCTTGGGGGGACAGTAGGTATAGGAAGCTTGGTCCTGATGAAGAGACGCTGCCAGGATGCTGCTAGGGTTGTAGTGCCTCTCTGCAGTGCGTCCCTCTCTCTCCACCTGCTGGTGACACCTGCTGGCATGCGGGCTCAGGAGATTACTACTGTTGTACAGCAGGGACTGCTTGTCCAGCAAGAACTTGTCATGCTTGGCTCTCTTCAGGAGGTGCTCCTCTCCTTCAGCATCTCTGTGGGGAGAAGCAACTGGAATTATTACCTATCACAAAAGGAACCAATGGATGGAAGAAACTGCACATTCACCTAGTGTAAATACAATATTGTTACTGTACATTAACATTTTAGAGGTTCTTATTGATTGGAGGGGATTTTCAATGACAGATAGAAATGGATTCATTGTTCTATAAAGCAAACAAGCTTTATTTACATTTAAATTGATAACAGTTGGCTATAATTTTGGAGAGCACATATAAACCCCAGACATACAACTTCTCTGTGCAGGTTCCCTTTCTTTGGAAATACATATCCTGATTATACTGACTGGCTTCATTGGTCCCCAGAAAGACTGTCTGGTCTTCCTGGATTCTTTCATGTAACACCAGCTGCTTACACACAACTGAACTCTGAACTAGAACTGCAACTAATCATAGCTCTGAACGAAGACTACGTCACAAGGCTAGGGATCGGACCATTCTAGAATAATAAATCCTCTACATTGGAAGACTGCAACTTCCTAACATCAACTTCCTAACAACAATAACATTAAAAATGATTTCAAAATGATTTAATACTCTAATACCGTTAATAGAACACACACAGCCAGGTCAGTACACTATTTTACTGGAATGTTCCACTGCCGTCAGTATGAAAGAATAGCCAAAACCCCTGCAATAACACAATTTGACGTCTTGTAATTTTGGAAAGCAGGTGATTTGGTAAAGGTCTGAGGACCTGGGATTTTGCTAGTTCAGTGGTGACCCTGTGCTATGGCACTTCATCAAACCAGATTGGAATTTCTCATAAACAACAAGGTTTTTAAATGCTTATCAATCCTCTTCAATTACAGGGTTGTAATTAGAACACAGTTATGTATTATGTATTATAACAAAGTCCAGTGTTGAAGTTGTGATATTACACTCACGTCAGTGGCCGCTGAGTCACAATGATGCAGTCGGGTTTGTCATCTTTATAAGTCACTCTGGCGATAGCAGTGATCCAGATCCACGTATGCTTCTTTGTGAGAAGACGGAAAACTGTCACCCCACTATCCCCTGTCTTCATCACTGTAAAACACAATGTTAAAAAATACGAAATAAAAACCAACCCAGGTGCCTGATCAGCACATGCAGTACTTACAGGAGCTGCTGTGGAAGATTATATAGCAATCACAGCAACTCTACGCCCACACTACACACACACAGTGTTCCAACAGGACCACTGCCCTTGAGAGTTCAATTATTTACCCCCCTTAACTGACTACTGACAGGAAGGAAAAAGCTGTGAGTTAAGGGATACTCTGCTGGACTAGACTAGATATCTGGGAAACAGATGTCAGGGTGCTAACAACCCTATACTAGGCGTGGCTGATGAAAACAGTTGAAGGTGTGCCCATTAACAAAATGCAGTGGCTCCAAACCCTTTCCAGTGTGAGGACCAACTATATGTTGAAGGGTTTTTTCTTATGGACCAGAAATTTGTGTATTACATATGCACGTACTGGTCCAGTAGATATTATTCATACATAACTGCTATGTTAGTTAAAAATAAAATTGATAATTACAATGACAGGATGTTAATAGATTTTAGCAGTGTTTTCTTAATTCTACCATGAGAAATATTTCAATATATTGTCTGTTGAGAGGCTGTCATATGTTAGGTATGGGTAATGCTGTTGCCAAATTTGGGGAAGTTACACATGTTGGGAATCTTCTATAGTGAGTCTGATTAGCCCACACCTGGTATGGGTCTTA
Organism: Acipenser ruthenus; assembly: GCF_902713425.1. Lineage (NCBI taxonomy): Eukaryota > Metazoa > Chordata > Actinopteri > Acipenseriformes > Acipenseridae > Acipenser > Acipenser ruthenus. The sequence continues at coordinate 21,180,693 of NC_081207.1, forward strand.
TATGTGTCTTGTGTGAGTTTAGCATTTAGAATGAGTTGATTGTAGCAGTCTAGAAATTGTCAGAGGTGTGTTTTTGTACAATATCATTCGTCCTTATGGGGTTAAGCAGAGAATCCCATGTGAGGATGCCACAGTAACTATGTTGGTACCCTGGGCTATTGTTGTCTCTATCTGTTCAATCAACCAAGGAAATCCCACCCACTCCCACCACAGACACATAGAGAAGGTTGCTAGTAACCGGAAATATATTTTTGGACCCTGTCAACAGGATCATTTCCTGTCAGTTCTGTGCCAGACATTCTTATAGGGATCACTTCCCAACAAACTGGGGCAGCTGCAAGGGGCGCCTGTTGTTTTTCATTCTGATTATTAGTACTTGAGAAATAAACAGCAAATACAGCACAGAGCGGGATTCAGTGCCTGTGAGAAGAGAAGAAGGGTATGCAGGAACTCTAATATCCCATTCCCACAACGACTTTTAAAAGTGGTACCACCATAAACTGGTATCAGCAAAGCAAAGTGTAGTAGTGAAGCTTGATAAAAGCCTATTAAAATTATGATAAAAGCAGTGTTTAAAAAAAAAAAAAACATAGTTGACCACGATCAAAACCAGTACGGAAAAAGTATAGTAAACTGCAAAATCACCACGGCCTGGATCACAAATCATGCAATACTGCACACAGACCCTGTTGAAACTACTATAGCCAACACACAGATTGTGCAGGAGGTTTCTGGATTGAGTTATCAATTGACAGGACACCAGGGGACATTTTTAGATTAACATCTACAGATTCCCCCCCCCCCCCCCATAATAAACCATTCAATTCCACACCCCCAAACTCACTCTTCAAGTGGTTCTCAGCGCAGTACAAAATGTCCTCAAAGTGTATGAAATGATATCCAGAATGAGCCTTCAGCTCAGTCTCTGTCCAGCCAAGGAGCAGTTTCCCCCTGAAAAACAAATGTGAGTACCTCAGGGATTAGATCATTCAGCTGCAATGTAGTGGCTTATTTTGTCAGCTAAAATAACTTTAAAATCCCTTTACCAGTTGCTTCCTCAGCATGCATTGTATAATGTAGTAAGCTCCTGCTGGGCTATAGCTCTCTATCCCTCCCTTCTCATGTGTGCCCCCTTGTGGCTTTTGTGCTGCAGGAGGAGAGGAGTACACCAGTGACCCAGCGATGCTGTACCAGCCCACCCAGCTGCCCCCAGAGAACTCGCCCTTCCTTGACAGGAGCTTCGTCTGCCAAATGCGCTGCCTGCTTGACTCCAGCTCCGGCTTCTTGGTGAGTCATTTTGTCATCATCATTGTAAACCCCACTTGTGGCAACAGCAGTGCAAGTCTATATAAACTCAGAGTTAGCTACTCTGTCTTCAGTTAAAAAAGATGGATCCAAACAGCTCTGCTACCTAAGGAGACAGGTCCTGGTCCCTGCACTACAGAAAAGAAGGACACTGTGGCCTTTGTGCAAGTCCAGTGAGACTACACTATTCCCAGTGCTAAAGGAGTTCTGAAGATAGGATGATGGAAATTAACCTATTTAGTTTCGAACAATAAAGGGTTAGGGGAGTCTTGATTTAAGATGGAATGGATGACCAAGACACGTTGATGATGATGCAAAAAACTGGGATTGTTTAAGAACTGACATGACAAAGTTCTGGAATCAGTTAAATACTAGGAACCAGACAAGCACTGATGGGCTGAATGGCCTACTGTTCAAAAATTTTGGAATTTTCTCATCAGGCTGCATTGAATTTGAATAGCACAGCAGTTAAAGTGTTAGGAGTCAGTTTGGTTGCTTTGCATAGCTCAGTGGTGCAAGAATAAATGCAGTGTGTCCAAAAAACAAATAATATTAATGAGTGGAAGTTATTGGGTCTGAAAAGCTCTGTGGTTGCCATGCTTAGACTTCTAAGACTGGACAATGTGACACTACTGGTCTATGAACCAGTCCACAGCACTTACTTTGCATCAATGCTAATGGGAGAGAAGTCCAGCTGGTGTTTGCTGCGGAAGGCCAGGCTCCTGGTCCGGATCTCCATGATGGCAGGTGGCTGGACCGGAACTGCGATGGCAAAGAGGGCCAGCTGGGACGGGGCCTTGTCCACACTCTGGGACTTCCTGTTCATACTGTTGAGGAACTTCAGCTTCCCATTACAGTGCAGGGTCTGATGGGAAAGACAGCAAACAGTCCTGCATAAACTTAAAAGATCAATAAAAAAGATAAAGTACACCAACCAATATGGTTCAACTTGCACTGAAGGGATCCCCTTCTCACTACTTATGGAGAATTTAGTGATCCACATGACATACCAACAAGTTTAGTTATTAGCATTTATGTCACTAGACTTTGAGGGAACAAGTTTGAATTGTTCAGTCAGGGACTGGCTCCTGTGGGTTGGGTTTGCTTGGAGGCAGCAGGGAAGTGTAATGAGCACTGGATACTTGCAGGTCCATCATTTGGCTTTTCTTGTTAAAATGAGACAAAAATAATAATACTGCACATTCAAATATCTCAGTGGCTTAAATACTGGGATGCAGCCTAGAGGGCTCTTTCATATGGACATTAAAAAAATATATATATTATGAATAAAATTACCTGTGGTAACAATTAAGTGTAAAACTTGTAGACTAATAGATGTATATACTTGGAATTTACAAATGTTCAAACAGATATGGATAGCTTAGCTGGTTGACTACAAATACAATGTTGGGGTGCCTGTCTCCTTAGGTAGCAGAGCTGTTTGGATACATCTTTTTTAGCTAAAGACAGTGTAGCTAACTCTGAGTTTATATAGACTTACACTGCTGTTGCCACAAGTGGAATTTACAATGATGATGACAAAATGACTCACCAAGAAGCCGGAGCTGGAGTCAAGCAGGCAGCGCATTCGGCAGACGAAACTCCTGTCAAGGAAGGGCGAGTTCTCTGGGGGCAGCTGGGTGGGCTGGTACAGCAATGCTGGGTCACTGGTGTACCCCTCTCCTCCTGCAACACACAAGCCACAAGGGGGCACACATGAGAAGGGAGGGATAGAGAGCTATAGCCCAGCAGGGGCTTACTACATTATACAATGCATGCTGAGGAAGCAACTGGTAAAGAGACTGTAAAGATATTTAGCTAATAATTAAATTAAATGTGCAACTTATAACACAAACAAATGTTTTCATTTAACAACACAATCTGGTTAGACACTTGGTTAAAGAAGTGTCTGTTTGCAAGTTATGCTATCAGGTAGTGTTGCCCTTCCACTGTCATTTCACCACCCCTTTAATGTCACTGTCAACTAGTGGCTTGACCCCAAAGACAATGTAGAGGTGAAAAGATTGAGGAAGTGAAACAGAAGCAGACTTCCTAAGAAAAAAGGCAAGCAAAATGAGAACTTTCTTTAACTTAATGATAAGTGTTGCTATAACTTGTGTTTCTTTCATACAGTACCTGCAAATAGAAGTGCAGAACAGGCAAGATTATAGAAATATTTTGCTATCGACATTCACTTTAATGTGTGCAGTGCCTTCTTTGTATGAAGGATATTTCATGGAATTCATTACACTCAGTTCATTGTATATACATATGAAATAACTGTATGTACCAAATCTATTTTGTATGGAATTTTGTTATGAAACTTGCAAGCGAAGGTTGAGGTAAGCTTTAATACACAATATACTGTACAGTCATAATTACTTGAATTACTGTAAGTGAATCATTTCTGGCACCACTTGGCTCTGTCATAATAAGCTGACTCAGTATAGTGATCTGTTTGCTCCGCACATGGAGCCTAGCCCCTTTAGTATAGCATACAAAATGTTGCTCCCTAATCCATAGGTCCCTTTTTTATTCTGTTAGGGATGACCCAGCGTGAGCCATACCTGAAGCCCATATATCATGTTTGTCAGTCAGATGTTGATAAGTACATGATGATAAATACATGATATGAACCCTGCCAAAAACTGTACAGTAAGCTTTTATTTGTGTTTATTTATTTTTGTAAAATTCAATTTTTGAAAATAGAGATGCACCCCACAGGCTTACTATTTCCAGGAGCTGAAAACAACTCTCAAAATGTTTTTCCTTTCCTTTCTCTGCAAGCCCTGAGCTAACGTGCCAGTGCTGAATTTGGATTTATCACACTCATACAAGGTGTGTGACCACAAAAAAGCCTTGGAGCAGTAACAATAAATTAAACAATCCTTCCTTGAAGGGCGGTCATGTGACTCCTCCTGCCACACCCCCTCACAGCTTCCGACTGTGATTGAACCTGGAGAACATCACGCTATCTTGAGTTTGTCCAACCTGTAGATTTTAGGGACAACTAAGATTGTAGACTCTAACTGCTGTATTATTAATGATATCCAACCCAGTCTCGCAAACAGCAGACAGTCAATCTAATAGAAATTTGCCACAACCTTGAGTTACAAAGTTGTCAAACCAGATCCCTTAGTATTTGTTACAAGGACTGATTTTATAGGATACAAATAGATCTGGATGAATAAGATGATACAGGTGAAAGATAAAATATAACCAGTGGTTGGAGGGGTTGGCGTCAGGACGTCAACATCTCTGTTTAGCCACTTTAAGAAGTTGTGGGCATGTTGACAAAATACCAATAATGTGTGGTGCATAACCCACAAACCTTGGGTTAGACAAGAAAGGAAGACCAAGAGTCTGTATTATAGCCTTGAATTGACCTCTTAAAGGGTTACAGTATGTGTAGCAGGGTAGCAGTATTTATTAAAGAATAGATCTTATCTAAAGACCCATGTGAAATTGGCACTCCTAGCATGTTTCTCGCCACATAAGAAAAAGAATGACAATATAACTTGTGGTGCCGAGAGAAGGTATGCAATGCCATTCCTCATGGGTGTATTCTTGTATTAATGTATGCTTGGATTTTGTATTATTAGCAGAAGGACTATAGTTTATTTCTCTGTGGTATTCTTCTGCATTACCCAGTACGACTTTTTCAAAACATACAACTCTTGGCACAATGCCACCGTACAGTGTCAGTAATACACTAAGCACTCGGATACACGACACTCAGATACACGTCAGTCACATTTTACCGTCCTTGTATTAAGAATAAAATCAATCCCCATTATATATATATGTAACAAATTACAAAGCCCATCTCTTCAATGTTACAGTTTACTTGATTATCCCGTCACAGCCCACGTTGTTTTAATTATTAATTTTTTCTTGCATGTGTAAATCAGTCTGTCTTTAGTTGTGCAGTTGCAGAGCGCTTCCTCCAGTTTCACCTGACAAAAATGCAGCAAAAACAAACCGAATGAGACAAGCTAGGGTAATGTTAAACGGTTAATCATTAAACAGTTTTAGATACTGTGATGATTTTTTTTTAATCTGTGATCTTTAGTTGTGCATTTTCATTAGCAAGTGAACTGTGATGTTAGGGCCTTATCAAGCACTATATTGTGCAATTTTGAACACTGACTTTGGGTACTGTTTTAATTCTGGAAAATGTGTTGTCGTTTTTCATAAATCTTTTGCTAAATTGCATCCTTTTACGTTTTACGCAGTTCTGTGTATGGGTAACATTTTGATTTCATTTTGTTGTTGGGTCATTAATGGAGAATTTTACATACTGCTACAATACGTACTGGATTTTAAAGTATGTACTGTATTACAGTCCACGTGTCATCTCTTTTGGCAAGTGATATTTTCAAATACTTCTGTTGCAACAAAACCAACTACAGTACATCTTATTTTAAAACAGTCCTTTTAGCTACGTATTTTTGATATTGTATCTTTGTGTTCACTGAAAAACGGACAAGGGTTGGAACAGGCCAAAATTAAATAATCAGATATGCGTCATACGCATTTAACCGTCACTGAAGTCAAAATTTGATAGGGTCGGATATGTGAGTGCTGAGTGAATTATTAAATCAAAATAGTGTACCAGGGCCATAGATCAGGCTTTTGTTTGTATTGTGGTGGCAAAACCATTGTCTAATTTTTTTTTTGTCATCTAGTGTGGCAGAAGTCTTTATTATATAGTACCTGCCTTGTCAAAACTTCATGACAGAAACCTGCTCTGAAGAGACTAGCCCTGCATGCTCTCTCCAGTTTATATAACTCAGCCCCAGGGCTCAGGGAGAGGTGATCGCAAACCTTCAATCAAAGAGAAACACAAACTCATTCGGAAAAAAGGACCTGTCATTCACCCGGAATATCGTTCACATTCCAGAAACAAGTCACTTTAACCCCCAAACTGCTGCAGAATACCTGACTAAAAACATTTTATATGTACAAAAATAGACACATTACAATAAAGAGATCAGCCATAAAGATGAGGTACCTACAAAATGGGCTAAATTATAAAAGTTACCACTAAACCACAACTTCCTATTTTTTTTTTTTTAACTAGACTTGGATTGAGTGACTTATTTGAAAGCTGCCACTTCAAATCCCATGGTGGTAACTCTTATTATTATTAAAATCCTTTAGTGCAACAGATACATTGCCTTTCCTAGTTCATCTCAAACTATAAGACCCATCATCATTTAATACATATATCATAGGGTTATAGGACTGCGAACATCTGTGTATGTGGGAGTTGCCTCGGTATGATTTATTTATTTATTTATTTATTTATTTATTTATTTATTTAAGCAGAATAGATTTATACTGACTGCAAGCGTCAGTGTATGTGTTTAATTATTACTTGCAAAAAAAAAAAAAAAACAACCTGCAATTTGCACCCAAAATGCGCCAGACTTGAAATTCTCAGAATTCCAGGAAATGCATTCCGCAGGCAGGTTTATGTTCTTTAATTAAAAAACACAATGTGAGAAAGAACAATCTCTTGTGTCTCATTCATCCGGCTGCTGGAATCTTGTGTACAGTTTTGTTTATTTTATTATCGCAAGACCTGAAATAATTTCTGAATTGGTTTCTTCATAATCTAATGCATTAGGTTTTTGATACAAACTCTGTATGAACATGGTCTATCTTTTTTGCCCCCAAAAAGATTTCAAGCAATGTTGGTTCAAATAATCCTACAGTTGTCCCAGCACTAATGTATGTATTGTGTAACTGTACCAGTGCCAACTGGTATTTCCTGTAAAACTGCTTGTGAACCAACTTGTTGAAATATTTATGATGACTGAAACTTGGAGAGCTGTGGCTTTGATTCCCTGAATATAAAATCAGCTCAGAGGTCAAAAGCCCTAAAAGTGTTGATATTTCAAACCCCTAAACATCTGAATCTTGACTGATTAACAAAATTATAATTATCTATAAAAACAATGGCAGATATTCACCCTTTCAGTCTTGAATTATTATTATTTTTTTGTTTTCACATATTTCTACCCTACCTGAGACTAGGACAGTGAGGTTCCAATGTGATTTCTAACGATAAGGACTGAAAGGGTTAAAGAGTCACTTGGCATGAGTATGAAAGACCACAGCTATTTTAACTACTGAATTGTTCTTTTTGTTTCATTATGTAAATTATTTTCTCTTTGAATCATCACATCCTAGAGGCTTTTTAAAACAAGTTTGCAAGTACTCCCGTGAGCTCTACAGAGACAAGTACAGCTGGTGCACTAGAAAGTGACCAATGACCAATCCCCTTAGTGGACATAAAAAATACATCAGTAAGAAATATCACATAGAACAAATGCAGTACTACGGGCTGAAAGGTTAGTGGTTACACAGCAAGCAGAAGAATACATTAGTTGATATTTCAATATAGAAATGATGTGGAGACAGACAGAGAGAAGGAGGTACTTTTACACATAGTGGTCAGTGTATGGAATTGGTTACTAAGCCATTTTACCAATGCTCAATCAATGGGATCCTTTAAAGAGTAAGTAGCGGGGTTCCGAAAAATATAGCGTTACACGTCCCCACGTGTTGCTACAACTGTTTAAATAACGTACCTGTAATTTTTATTTTTATTGTTAACATCCTGACAACTTTTTACACTTAGAACTTTAATGTATGTTTCAAAGCTCTTTTCAAAATGTCCACTCTAGTGCATTGATAGTATAAGGATTATTCTCACATTGTCAAACAAGTAACACAAGTAAAACAACTATCCATGGCAGAGCTCTTGGTGTTTTTTTTTATGTTTTTTTAGATGCTTTGTTTTAATTTTTTTAATCATTCTTCCTGCTGTGATTTAGAGGGCAGATCTCAAACCCCAGTGCACTAGAGCGGCTATTTTGAAAAGAGCTTTGAAACCGATTTTAAAGTTATAAGCGTAAAAGATTGTCATAATGTTAACAATGAAAAGAAAAATGACAGGTACGTTACTTAAACAGTTGTAGCAACACCTGGGGATTCTCGGAACCCTGCAACTTACTCTTTAAGAACCAAGCAGACAAAGTTCTGAGAAAATTAGCTACTAGGAACTGGATGAGCATTGATGGAAAAGGCCCTGATCTTATTAGTAAGTTTTCTTTTGTGCTTCTGTTTTTTTGTTGTCAAGTTGTTTTCCCAGTAATTGATGAGCAGAGTTGGCTAAACACACACAAATGATTTAAATTGATCAGGATTATGGGTATATCTTTTTAAAAGAGCAACACTTACTGCAGTTGCATTATTTATTCTGTTTATCTGCAATCAAGTTCTATGGATATTTTTGTGTAGTCAGAAAGCTGAACTGTACCTGCTTTCTTGGGTGGATCGAGTGCCCAGTGCAGCTGCCTGTTGAACTCCTCTCTGTCCTCTGTGTGGATCAGCTCATCGACACTCTGATTGATCACATCACTCTGAAAGCAGGAGGGGACAGACAACAAGATAATCAGACAGCCAGAAAGACAGACACAGGCTCCAAGAGAATAACAGCCCTCAGCAACTGGCCATTTTTAAGAGAGCAGCCCCCCTCCTATCCCCATACTGTAAAAAAAACCAAAAAACAAAAAAACAAAGAGACTTTACGTATCATAGGCAATGAACGTGATGACAAATGGATTTGTGGATAATGCTGAGATGAGAGGAAGTGAAGACACATCACTTATACATACATCTCAAGGAATAAGCCAGCTGTTGAACCAGTGCAGAACTTTGAGCACATTGTTGAACAATGATTCGACCTTTAATGTGTTCTGAGATTCAGTCTATTCAGTCACTGATCACTGCCTTATCCCCATTCAAGTGTAACAGGGAGTCTTAACTGCTATGCCAAAGAGGCTTGTCTGCATTCGTGGTTATAGAGGTTTTAACCTCATCTCACTGACCAGAATCCAGAACGGCAATGCCTCACACAACGATGCTCGCTACACAAGCTATGAAACTGCATAGGAGCACAAAGGGATGGTTACCTGGTGGAAGCCGAGGTGGTCCTGAATGGTGTGTGAGGTGTAGAAGATAGTCCCTTCTCCCGTCACAACCAGCACAAAACCATTCACTGCCTGGAGGTGGGGCAGAGTGGACAAGAGAGTATGGGAAACAGAGGGTGAGACAAGAGGGAAAGAAAAATATATTGCAATGCATTAATTACATATAAACAATGTAGAAGTGAAAATCCAGAATCAGGGAGATCCAGTTTGCACTGTACTGTAGCTTTCTCACAGAAGGTTCAGCTTGTTGGTGATGATGAGTGACAGCTGGTAAACTGAACTCACCTGAATGCTACAGGACAACACACATGTCTAAGATCTTCATAACTAATTAAGTTATTTGTCTTTGGGAATTATATATATTTCTTTATAGGACAGGGACTGAGGAGGCTAACATTTTAAGTTAATGGCCTGTCTCTTCTCTGTACTTAACTGATTTTACTATACAAGCCAAGATTTACATGAAAATATTTACATGACAAGATGCTTTATCTCATAGAGCAACATTTTCAATTCAGCCTCTGAGCAAACCTGAGCAAGGTGTCATTTTAACAGTGAGTTGCAATGGAAGATTGTTAACAAAAATCCCTTTTACAGTGGGAAAGAAATCACCCATGCATGCCCACAGTGTATTTATATATTGGCTTATTTACAGAAATATCACCTTGCTCAGGCTCTCTCAGAGACTGCCCAGAAGTCAAATAGGCTGGTGACTTTATTAAACATGCTGAATATTCATGAACACTGAAACAGTAATAAATGATGATCAAGAATACATACAACTGAACAATAAACACATTAAAAAAGATGCATATTCAGAATCAGAAGATATACATTTATTCGTTCAAGCTATAGACTTGTAACACAGACGGAGGCATTAGCCTAAATAGTTATCTACTTTATTTCTTCCAGTTTTACATAAGCAATAAGCTGAAAACAAAAACTAATTCATTTGTATGAATTTGAATACAAACCATTTGATGGACCAACAGGTTTCTCAGTACATCCTCAGAACATTGAGAAGATAGTTGTACAAAGCCATAGTCATTGTTTAAGGAACAGAGACATTTTCCTAGTTCTTAATTCCTCGTAAGCATTATGACTTTTAAGATTTTCTTAAATACTAAAATCATATGATTCCATTACCCTTAAGGTACCTAATCTTACAACTGGTAAGGAATGCATGCTTTCTCCTTTCAACCTTATTTTTTTAAAAAAACTGTACATGTTAAATTAGGTCAAAATCCTCTCCTTCTCATTTACCTGGAGAAGCAGGTCTCCCTCCGGCACCACGAAACCAGGCGAGGGCACCCCCTCTTGACTTATACTTTCTTGGCTGACTGTCAGTGGTAGGGGGAGGGCAGGAACCTGGCATTTTTTCTGCAAAGAGTCTGAGAAGATAAGAGACAGGGTAGATCTATGTTTACACAAAGGGAAGACACCTTTTGAAAGGGTAAAACCCACAGAAATGTTGAACATTTGTGTTAAAGAAAGTTCTAGTGGTCTTGAGTCTGAGGGCTGACCAGGGCAATAACATTTTTCATGGTTAAACCCCTTAATCTCAGGCGGTGCACACATTGGACCATTCTGTCTTGCTAATTGGAATCTTAGTCAAAATAACAAGACATCTTCATAGTTTTCTTTTTCTTTATTCGGTTTTCAATGTATCTGCTGTGCAGCAGATATTAGGACTCCAGATGAAATCATATGTGCATCACAGAAAGTAAGAAAATGATTTCCAGATGTCTGGTTATCACACCATTATTACATTACATTTAATACATTCTGGTGACCGTGTTGCTTTTTGCATGACAGTACTGTGTACACGTAATTTAAAATGCACAGTATACAAAATATGTCAGAAGCATTATTAAAGCTACACAAATAAGTGGTGGCAATACATTTAATCAGAAGAAACACAATATAAATGGCATATAGCACTGACTAACAGCCACTAAAAAGAAAGACTATTAACTGTCCAGCGTGGACACAGGGACAAATTTGGATTTTCAGACTTCCCTACAGAGGGCAAGTAGCAATCCTAAACCATAGACAAGCAGCACTAAACAGGGGCTTACAGTTTAGAAATCAGGAGACACAGGGAGCAAAAACGAAATGCAAACCAAAATAGAATTTATGCAAGACAAGATACCACAGCTAGCTCTACCTAATGGAGCTGTTCTTTCAGCCACATGACAACTGAGATAATCTGGGTTTGAAACTACACTTTACAATGGCTTCATGACAGATGAAGTGTCTGTGCCTTTTCAACCCAGTAATCCATACTGTACTTAATGTTTATACAATATTATAAACCTGTACAATTGGGTTTGAAAATGCTAGTCATTAACAATCTAACTTTACTTGTTCATTCCAACTTCAATGAAAACAAGAGACACACCAACCATTCAGTAAGCTTGCAGATACTACATGCCAACAATATATCAGATTAGATCCAAACACACTGTAGAAAAGCATACCCTTGCACCTTTCACTGAATCAATTGATCTCATGCTTAAATTCTTTCCCAAACACTTTCCTTTAGGATTGTTAATATCAAGAGAGCTTACATCCAAACTGTGAATGGCACAGGTGGTAACCCTATCGCTGTCTTTGAAATGTGCTAGAAGCAAACTAACCCTATAGCTTCCTTGTAAATCAGCTTACTACTGCACCTTGTCAAGGCTGTAGAAACTAAACTGCAAAGTTGGGAACATAACCAATGCAAAATTGTTGTTTATTTCTTATTTAATTTGTTTTATACTATTTGTATTATCTTCATAACTACATAACAATTACGAACATCATATTAGGTTTGAAACAAAATGTAAGGTATTGTAAACTAGGCTGATGTCAAATTTGCAAGCACAAAACTGCCTTCTGGAAACATGCATAGCAGTGGTGATGTCTATGGAGAGTCCTCAGCCATGTTACAAGACAGAGTATGTGAAGGAGGAAAGCACCATTGTGCCAGTAGTGAGGCAGGTGGCTGGTGGATGGTATTTGTAATAAGGTTGGAAGGTAGATACGTGACTTTAGAGAGGCTGATAAATGGCTACAGAGATTGTAGGATAAATATACTGTAGATGAAAAGATAGAGATTTCTAAACAAAAACAGTATAATTCCACATGATTGCTGATAAGAAACACAGCTAGATTTATTTTGTCATATACAGTAGATGCTTGTCTAAGTTTTAAAACCTCAAGTTTCAAATAAACAAAATAGCAAAAGGAAAGAAACCTTTAATGTAATTCATCAAATGACACGTACTGCAAATTACAAAACCAATGCGGCAAAACTGGCAGCTTAATAAAGGGTCAACACTAGGTGATCAAATCAGGACTGAGGTGCGCTCTCAGGGCGGCATCTTCTGACAGCAGCCCTGACTGCTGTGTACTACAAGAACCAAGACTTGTGGGCACCAGTTGTATGCACACAATGATTTGCTTTTATCTACGTATGTTTGATGTTAGTTTGACTTGTGAATGCCTTGTTGGATTGATCATTGATTTTTTGTTTTGTTTATATAAAGGGAATGGAATGAAACAGACATGGGTTCAGTTTTTTTTTTTTATAACAAAGCACCCACCCACTAACTTAATACAGTAGTTCTGTATTAAGTTGGGGCAGCAGTGTGTAGTGGTTAGGGCTCTGGACTCTTGACCATAGGGTCGTGGGTTCAATCCCTGGTTGGGGACACTGTTGCTGTACCCTTGAGCAAGGTACTTTACCTAGATTGCTCCAGTAAAAACCCAACTGTATAAATGGGTAATTGTATGTAAAAAAAATAATAATAATAATAATGTGTAAAAAAATAATGTAATTGTATGTAAAAATAATGTGATATCTTGTAACAATTGTAAGTCGCCCTGGATAAGGGCGTCTGCTAAGAAATAAATAATAATAATAATAATAATAGTTCTATATTACAGCTATTGATTCATTTGAGCATGTACAATTTTAGGAGATGCAAAACAATAGAAACGGCTGTTGTTAAAGAGTAAGTAGCAGGGTTTAAATAACGTATCTTTGATTTTTCTTTTCATTGTTAACATCCTGACAACTTTTTACACGTATAACTTTAAAGTCTGTTTCAAAGCTCTTTTCAAAATGTCTCCTCCAGTGCACTGATAGTTTAAGGATTATTGCCCACATTGTCAAACAGGTAACACAGCGATAATGATCCATGATGTGGTACGGAACAGAAAAGCCAGAGCACTTGTTATGTTTTTTTATTTTTTTTTTAGCACTTCCTGCAGTGATTTAGAGGACAGATCTCAAACCCAGGTGCACTAGAGCTGACATTTTGAAAAGAGCTTTGAAACAGGCTTTAAATTTCTACGTGTAAAAAGTTGCGTGGTCAAAGAGCTCTATTTTCGTCTCATCTGACCATAGCACCCGGTTCCTATCGAATTGCCAATGCCGTTTAGCAAACTCCAGGCACTTACGTTTGTTGGTTGTTCTCAATAAAGGCATTTTTTTCTGGCAACCCTCCCAAATAGCCTATTGGCATGGAGGTGGCGTCTTATTGTAGATTTGGAGACTTGGTGACCCCAAGATGCAACCTCTGTAATTCTCCAACTGTGGCCCTTGGTGGCCGCGTGGTGGCAAGATACACTTGCGTCCTCTACCAGGCAAGTTTACCACTGTTCCAGTGGTTTTGAACTTCTTAATTATTGCCCTAATGGTATATTTAGTTTTTTAGCTATTGTTTTGTACCCATTGCCTGATTCATGAAGGTCAACAACCATTTGTCTCTTTTAATTTGTGAGTTCTTTGCCTTTCCCCATGGTGATGGATGACAAATGGATTTCATATGCATGTTACCTCATTTTTATACCCCAGTGAAACAGGAAGCCATGGAAGGCCACAAAACAGTTCCTTACGACTGAGATGAACTTAAAGAAGCAGAATGTTAATGCAGATTTAATTTTGTTTGATTTCTGACACCTATCTTTTTGAGAAAATGTTTTATTACTTGTTAATAAAAAAACTTTTTCTCTGAGTAATTGTATTAGAATAAAATAATATGGTTTTCCCATATAGTTGAGCATAAAATATAGCTCATTACCTGTGTTGTTTATTTTATACAGCCTTTTTTGCTCATCTTTATCAAGGGTGCCAATAATTTTGGAGGTTATATATATATATATATATATATATATATATATATATATATATATATATATATATATATATATATATAATCTCAAAAAGAAAACAACTACCACTGGCTGCATTCCAAATACCTGTTCTCTTCCGATGGGTGTGCTTGGGCCAAGTGACTTATTTTGCATTAAATAAACTTGCGGGTTCTTACATTCTGAAAGAAGGGCACGCAAGGGAGGGAATGAGTGTGTGAATGATGACAGAGAGTCTAGTGCCAGCCTGTTCTCTTGCCCTCAAGGGAAAAGTTGCCCTTATAGATGAACCAGTGCTGATTCCTATTTCAGTTTATTATGGATCAGGTACCCTGATGTTTCAGCTGGAGTGTCTGTGGATTACAGGTGGGCTTCAGGGGGGATCGGATGCTTTGTCCCATAGCTGCGGGACACAGACCCCAGCTGTAAAATGATCTGAACCATTTTTATGTAAGCTTCTTTTCCTAATTTTATTTTACATAATGAGTTTGATTTTTTACTTAAAAACTGCCCTTTTTTTTTTTTTGGAAGAGTTTACCTCAGTTTGTGAAGAATGAAAACCAATCATTACTAGTATAGGGCCCTAGTTAGTGTAACTTTTCTTTTGTGCTTATTTTTAAATATTAAGGCTCTTCTGTTATGAAAGCTAAGTTGTGTGTGCTGATGCGCCAGGGAGGCAAAATAAGCTGATCCCTGGAGCCAGCATTACACTTCAGCCATTAACACCAGACAGAAGGATATCTACATCATCATATGGAAGGAAACGTAAATGGATGGAGACACATATGGATCACATTAGTTTACTGTAAAGCTACGTCTTAGTTGGTGCTTATCTTGGCGAGAGCCGAGTTCAAATCAGTATGAAGTTTTAACATCTACTCTCGTGTAATGGAAATCATACATGATTTGTGTTTTCTAGTTCTTAAACTTGTTAGGGCTTTGTTTCTTTTGAAAAGGATTAAAGGAATCTGCAGCGGATATCCTTACACCTGAATGCTCTTTACCAGGAGACATATGGAACAATGCCAAAGCCACCTCTAGGTCACAAACCCCACCCTGCAATCCTCAGACTACATAAAACCATATAGACTCCACCCATCCATTCTGCCCAAGCTCGCCCGCTAGACGCACAGTCTGACAGGTAAACTGATTTACAGGTTGCTCAATTTATGAAAGCATACTGACTGACCCGGAGGTCACATCTGTCACGCAACTGCCTGCAAGCTTACAAGAGAGCTTCAAAAGATTTTCATCACTCAAGTATTTCTTGTTCCAGTACAATGAACTTCAAAAACATTTCTTTAAAAGAATTGTAAAGATGAAAATCCATGTCGTGTCTTTCTTTCTGATAAGACAATGATAAGGAAAAGCAAGGGATTGTATTTTTGTTTAATTTTTATAATAACAGGGAACAAAAGCATATTGTTTTATTTTTCATTGATAAATGCACCCCTTTCCACGTTTAGACTTAGATCTGAACTGGAACGGACCACTCTGCATGCAGTGCAATCCACAGTTAGAGTAGTTTAATATATGGATTAGAAACCTCAGGATTTTTATCCACCAATCAAGAAGCTGCATTGCAGGACACTACCAAACTGAACATTCATATAGGACGTTTAGCTTTAGAAAAAAGCGCTAAGGAAGGAACGCAAAACACTGATGAGGTAAATAAACCTGCAAATTAGATTTAAAATGTTCAAACATGAGACAGTGGTTATGAGTCTGTACAGGGAGAAATGTTTATAGCCAGCACCATGGCAACTGCTATCATATTGAATTTAAAGCCTTTTCAGATCTGCTCCTCTAGGCTAAGAAACGGAAAAGCAGAAGATCTCTTCTGTAGGAGGTAACAGACAATGGAAATCGTTACTGTCATCAGGGTTTCAATTCCAGGATCCGTTCTGCACGAAGACCATGCCATGTCCACTGCCAATTAAAAACTGAACACCCTTTTCTCTTGAAACACCATCCTCTTGTTGATTTCTAAGAGACACGTCTTTTCCTGGTAGTCATGACGAGGTATTTTCTGAAAATAGCAAGTTGGCATTTCGAATCATGGGGGCACAGTTTAGGTGAAGCCCAGACAGGCTTTTCTCGCTCTGCAGATTCAATCACAATCTTCTCCCCCCTTTGTCTCTCTTGTTCTCCCTACAGTATCTACTCAGTCACTCACATATCACATTCTCGCAGACCCTTTAATCCCACTGTGATATCTATAGACAGACACTTGTAAAATTAATATGTGCTACGAAAATAGATGCAAGCACATACCTTGAAAATAAATCACAACAAATATCAGTATTATTATTATTTGTTTATTTAGCAGACGCCTTTATCCAAGGTGACTTACAGAGACTAGGGTGTGTGAACTATGCATCAGCTGCAGCGTCACTTACAACTACATCTCACCCGAAAGACGGAGCACAAGGAGGTTAAGTAACTTGCTCAGGGTCGCACAATGAGTCAGTGGCTGAGGTGGGATTTGAACCGGGGACCGCCTGGTTGCAAGCCCTTTTCTTTAACCACTGGACCACACAGCCTCCTGTAGCGGCAAGTTCTCTCCAGTAGTCACACTAGAATATGAAAGTATATTTATAGTTCTCACAGTATCAATCTGAATATCTAAAAAATCTATTTATTTTTCTAAATGTTTCTACATTCCTCACTTATATAACAATATTATAATCTTTGTAAAAAGGTTGGAGGGTAGATATGTTACTTTACAGAGCTAATATGCTTGATGCACACATTTTACTCTGTGTCAAAATAATCACTAAAACACACACACACACACAAACACACACACACACACACACACACACACAGAGAGAGATATTCTCTACCTTGCCATCTAGAACTCAGATAACCTTACCACTTGTATGACTGTGAAAGGTGAGAAATCAGCTGCATTAAACAATATTTCAGTCCAGTCTAAACAAAGCTTCACAACAGCACCTGTGTGAAAACCCGAGTCCAACAGCCCTGGGCTAAGGGGCAATTTCTAACAAGATCCACTTATTAACAATCTAAACCAACCTAACCAAATTAACAAACACCTAGCTAGAATAATTCAACCTGCGACAAACCATTACAATAAACCCCCCCATAAAAATATCCTTCGGAAGTTTCAACACAACTGGATATGCCGTTCCCTGTATGTTGTATAAAAATGCTCCTCCATACATCCCTGCACATGCACTTCAGCAATCGCTCAGTCTCTATTGTACTGTATAATGTTATCATTACAAAACCTATTACACTGTTTTTGTAATATAGAAAGTCAGCCCAGGCTGCTTAAGTGTGTTGTACAAGAATGAACTCCACCCCTGTGTCTTTTTACAAGGCAGATGTGCGTGCAAACATCTCCTGGCAGCACAACGCCCTCTGGAAGGCAGAGATAATTCACCACCGATTAAGATCTTGTTTGAAACTCTAAGCCCCGCCCTTTTGCCGGTGCAAGAGGTACCCAGCTCGGCTGTACAGCTCAACTAGAATTTCTGCTTTCTGAGAGCGTGAGCACTCAACCTGCTCGTCTACACCAACCCCCGCGAGAGGGACTGTGCGAGATCTGGTCGTGATGGCCTGGGGTAGTGACAGGGGTTAGTGGGTTAGTGCTGGGGGAGGGATGTACACTTACTAGGTCGCTTGGTGGCATGAGACAGAGAAATCTATAGCTATGCTTCCAAAGCCACTCTCTGCAAGTAGTTTAGTCTAAATGCAGGTTAGAAATGCAGACAGGGGCTCAAAACAGGATGTGCTGAGTGGCTTGCAAACTGTTTATACAGACGTGCTCAAATTTGTTGGTACCCCTCCACAAAAAACGAAGAATGCACAATTTTCTCTGAAATAACTTGAAACTGACAAAAGTAATTGGCATCCACCATTGTTTATTCCATATTTAATAGAAATCAGACTTTGCTTTTGATTTTTTATTCAACATAATATTGTAAATAATAAAACAAATGAAAATGGCATGGACAAAAATGATGGGACCGCTAACCTAATATTTTGTTGCACAACCTTTAGAGGCAATCACTGCAATCAAACGTTTTCTGTAGCTCTCAATGAGACTTCTGCACCTGTTAACAGGTAGTTTGGCCCACTCTTCCTGAGCAAACTGCTCCAGCTGTCTCAGGTTTGATGGGTGCCTTCTCCAGACTGCAAGTTTCAGCTCTTTCCATAGATGTTCGATAGGATTCAGATCAGGACTCATAGAAGGCCACGTCAGAATAGTCCAATGTTTTGTTCTTATCCATTCTTGGGTGCTTTTAGCTGTGTGTTTTGGGTCATTATCCTGTTGGAGGACCCATGACCTGCGACTGAGACAGAGCTTTCTGACACTGGGCAGTACGTTTCTCTCTAGAATGCCTTGATAGTCTTGAGATTTCATAGTGCCCTGCACAGATTCAAGGCACCCTGTGCCAGGCGCAGCAAAGCAGCCCCAAAACATAACCGAGCCTCCTCCATGTTTCACTGTAGGTATGGTGTTCTTTTCTTTGAAAGCTTCATTTTTTCGTCTGTGAACATACAGCTGATGTGACTTGCCAAAAAGCTCCAGTTTTGACTCATCTGTCCAAAGGACATTCTCCCAGAAGGATTGTGGCTTGTCAATATGCATTTTAGCAAATTCCAGTCTGGCTTTTTTATGTTTTTCTTTCAAAAGTGGAGTCCTCCCGGGTCTTCTTCCATGGAGCCCACTTTCGCTCAAAAAGCGACGGATGGTGCGATCAGAAACTGACGTACCTTCACCTTGGAGTTCAGCTTGTATCTCTTTGGCAGTTATCCTTGGTTCTTTTTCTACCATTCACACTATCCTTCTGTTCAATCTGGGGTCGATTTTCCTCTTGCAGCCGCGCCCAGGGAGGTTGGCTACAGTTTCATGGACCTTAAACTTCTTCATAATATTTGCAACTGTTATCACAGGAACATCAAGCTGCTTGGAGATGGTCTTGTAGCCTTTACCTTTACCATGCTTGTCTATTATTTTCTTTCTGATCTCCTCAGACAACTCTCTCCTTTGCTTTCTCTGGTCCATGTTCAGTGTGGTGCACACAATGATACCAAACAGCACAGTGACTACTTTTCTCCATTTAAATAGGCTGAATGACTGATTACAAGATTGGAGACATGTGTGATACTAATTAAAGAAACTAATTAGTTTGAAATATCACTATAATCCAATAATTTATTATCTTTTCTAAGGGGTACCAACAAATGTGTCCAGGCCATTTTAGAATATCTTTGTAGAATAAGCAATAATTCATCTCTTTTCACAGCTTCTTTGCTTTATTCTATGACATACCAAAGGCATGCAAGTATACATGATAAAATAGCTTTTAATTTCATCACTTTTCAGGAGGAATTAAGCATTATTTCAATGAGCTGTAAGGGTACCAAGAAATTTGAGCACGTCTGTATATTGCAGGCAACCACAGTGTTTTACCAACACCAATCCTGTTTTTAGCAACCTTAGAATATTTAACTGCTGTGGCTGGTTTTATGACTTTAAATAAAAAGTGCAGTAACACAGAAGTGTATTTAAACAGGGAAGGTAGGTGGTCTTACTGCCAAAGAAGGTCTTGGCTCGCAGGAAGCTGACAGCAAGCCTCATGATGGAGAGTTTGTCCAGTTTGTTGGTGATGTGCTCTGGGAAAGGCAGCAGTGAGGCCAGGCGCTCCAGTTCGGTGTTTAGCCGGTCCCTGTGTCTCTTTGAAGGGTTCATCTTCACTCTATCTACAGGCAACGGCTTACTGCTGGTTGGGGGTAGTCAACCATTAACAAATACAGCTCTGGACAAATGTTTTGCATCATCCTATAGAATGAACTAATTTTGCTTCATAAAGTCGAATGAAACCTGCTCAATAATGGTACGTTAACATATATAATTAAATACCGCTTTGTAGTTGTGTCTCAATGTCTTAATCCTAAAATTCTAGGTGATGCAAAACTTTTGGCTTTAGCTGTACTTTTCATACAACACATAGCACAGAGTTTACAGATCATACGTACAGATAAGCACAAAATAGTATGGATGTGAATAGTCTCTTAATGATCACATTAGGATTGGTGGGTGGGTGCCAATAGTGAATCTCCAACCATTCTAAAATTTTGAAGACACTGATAAAGACTTCTATTCAAAACATTTGTCATTGATTTTTATTTTACTTTAATATTTTTAAAAGCAGTATTATTGTGTGTAATAGTTATGGGTGATAATATGCACACATGTTACAATGCGTTACAGTTTATATTTAAACTTTTTACTACCCTCCTAATGTGTCCACTCAACTTCCAAATGTGTCCTATAGGGTTGACTTTGTTGACGCATTTTAGCATAAAAAATTCAATTTAAAAATCAATTAAGCCCCCTCTAAAACTTCTATTTTCTAGGCTAACCTCTCATACCTATAAGTCTTCAGGTATAATAGTGGTACATACACATTAAGGATGTTATGAACACACATCCCCTGCCACTGCTCTATACTACTATGACATCTTGGTGTGGGAAGACAAGGCCAAGTTTGATCACAATCGGTTCTCTAGATATGCGTGGACAAGCACTTCCATGATAGCCTTCATGTTGTCTCTCATTAGTTTCTATGAGCAAAAAATCTGTACTCACCCTCTTACAGGCCGACTTCTCTTCCTGCCTGCATACAGCGTTGCGTTCATCATCCTTCAGCTTTTCGTCTGGGAGCAGAAGGAAGGTATTAGTATTGTTTGTTTGTTTTTGGTTTTTTTGCATCACTGTTTCCTCCTTGCTTGGTCTGTGCCAACCAATTCCAACATTTAGCACTCTTATGTCGAATATATAAGCCACAGCAAGCCTGACTTTATGCTATTTTTTATTTTTTTAAACTTATTACTTTTACTAAGTTTGCATTCCTCGTTACATTTGTAGTTTCACTTAGTGCAAATGGTGCAATGCTGTTCATTGGTTTTGTAGCTGAATTTGCCGAGAATTTCTTTCATCTGCTGAGACTCCCCAAAGCCCACCTTGCATTGAGTAAAAAGCAGCTTGTGTGCTATCATCAACTGACATAGGCTATAGAAAAGTGAAAATGACAGCATCTGCCAGCCCAGAATGTGCTCTGAGCTCACTCAGTAGCCAAATATAATCCTACCAGATGTTTAAACTAAAATAATAAAGCAACCACAGAAGTACAGTATTTGATTCATTTGTAAACATGAAGTAAAATGTAAGTGAAATGTGTGCTCTGTAACATTTTTAACACCTGTAATAGAACTTGACTGTGATAGAACTGTGAAGACACACGTGGTCTGTATCATGGACATGTCCAGAGGATACAACAATGTGGCACTGCAAGGGTTTTACTGCACAACACCAGGATGAAACTGAATTGAAAAAAATCATAGATTACAGCTGTATACCAACTTAAAACAGTAGAACTCCAAGTCTCTCTACAGCCCAGAGATTATAGTGTGATTGACAACCTGTGATCATTTCATCACATTCTGACCACAAACCATTTAAACTTAGCATGTCACATTCAACAAGAACAAACACCTGTAATAAGGTTGTTTTACATTATTACATCTTTCCAGGGCGAACACTTTTTATATATAACTTGGCTCCTTTTGTAGATATTTATATGGCAGAACCCTTTAAGCTAACTTGACCAATGTTATACATGTAAAATGTTTTTGGACAGATACAAATTGGTATGTATTTAAGTGAAATATATTAAAGAATATGATGTATAAGACAGCAGCATTTTCAAATACAAACTGAAAGGTAATCACATTTTTATGATTTGCCAATGAAAAGTCACTCTGCTAAATGCTTCCAGGTATAATTGTACGGGCCTGTCAGTGCTTCTGTCACACCTCAAAATACAAGCACAAAAAAAATGATTATCTGTAATATAGGTAGGTTATGCCTCCTCTGTACCAACTCCTACTAGCTCAGGACCTATTTATTTTGTAAACATTAAACCTGAAATCATGGTGTATTAACTAAACAACACAAACACCTCTTATTTAATCTCAAAACAAGCAGAAGTTGACAATACCATGTTTATCATTACATACACATCACACCTTTTTATTTGTCTTAACCCTATACTGTACTGTCATATGTTGCTTTCGGGGAACAATTTTAGAAACATGCAACATTAGTTTGTTTATTGCTCCACTGCTGAAGTGTATGCTTGTTATAAACCAGTCTTTGTTGCATTGTCATAATATTGTTAATGGGATTTATTACTACCTCCAATATAACAGTATTTAGCACATCGGTAATTGTATCAGTGTTTATTACATCAGTGTATCACTCATTTTTGTGCAGCTCTCTAAAATTCTGGCAAATCTGCCTCTTGGCCACTGCGACTGAAACTAATGACAAAAAAGGAGATGCGGCCAATAATGGCTGTATCGAGAACCATGCCAGACACCGTATGTGCCATATGAGGAGGTCCATATCAACAGTATACACACAATGGCACAATTTATTCGACTTTTTAAAATTTTATTTTAACGCTGTAATGCATACTATAGACCGAATTTCGAGCACATTGAACTTTGTTTGTACTGCAAACTTTTGCCTGAAAAAATAAATCAAATAAAAAAAAAAAAATCAGTTAAGTAGGTTACAGGCATTGTTAACCAGACATTGGACTGTTGAAGACTAGCTTCATACAGTTACTATGTACATGTAGTCGTTCGCCGAAAGGGTTTATTAATCTATACCATAATAATTTAAATGTTATTATATAGTATTAATATTACTACTATTGTTGAGGTTGATGTACTTATTCTAATTTATGGTGAACATAAATGTTATTACATAACCAAGCAAATTCAAACTAAACGGACATCCCTTTTTTTTTTTTTAAGTCTTAAATTAAAAGACGTGAACAGATTCCGAAATGATGTTCAACAACCCCCCACCCCCCAAAAAAACAACACAAAATCCCAACACATAACAAAATGTCATTGTTAAAACTCACTGAATTCACGTACCAATCCTGTAGGTTTAAAACGTGTAGAAAGGAAACAATGCAAAAATAAGACAATGCAGCAGCGGTCTTCTCTTTAATGCATAATTTCCAAGAGTTTTATAATCTTTGTAAAATCCGGATAATAAAAGGTTTTTCTGACGATGTACCAAAAAAGTCAATCAAAGTTCTGATGACAAACCCCTTGATTAATGAAGGTTTCACTTGAGTTTGCAGACTGGTTTCTTCCATCTCGACACCTATTCCCAGCTCTGACATCTGAACTTCCAGGCACAACGTTACACCCTTGAGGTTTCGAATTACACACCTGCACAGGTAACCACCCCTTCAAAATAACCGACGCTTACGTCTGTTCACTCCGTCCCATTTAGACCCTTATTGTGGATCTGTGAAAATCATATCAATTATATAAAAATTGATTTTTTAAATTATTAAATTCTATATAGCATATTTAAAAAAAAAAAAAAAAAAACACCACTTAACCACAGTCACCGAGACCATTTAAACGTGAATCTCTGTAATACAACTTAATGCATGCGTTTTTTTTTTTTTTTTGTTTTTTTTTTTATATCGGTGTTTACAATGCTCGATTGCTGCCTTATGTATATCAATTTAATAGCCATCCGTGAGGTGCAGTGCAAATCCACATTAAAACAAATAAAATGCTAAACTTTTATAAAACACACGTGGAGAGCAGTGTACATATTCAGGAAGTGAAATAATAATAATATATATATATATATATATATATATATATATTTTTTTTTTTTTTTCAAAAACCGTAAATACCGAATGATTGAACAGCATGCCAGTGTGGTAACTAACTTCCATGTCTAATAAAAATGTTTCAGAATTAAAACATGAAAATCTGTTTTACCCATGTCCTAGTTCTTTTACTTTCCATGGAACAATAATAAATATGCAATTTATAGCAAAACATATTCCAAGTTGAAGGACAAGGGTAACACCAGGAGGCAACCATGCTGTCAAATACAGTGAATTTATTTATTTATTTATTTTTTTTTTTAAAGAGTTCATATGACCTTTATATAGAATATATATATATATCTCATTAGAGTAAGCAATAGACAGACATACAACAGAAACATGCATATATACAAACAGAGCAGCAACAGCATAGTGTTCTGTACTGGTATAGAACCAGTCAACTCCAAGACCACTGAGATGTATACTTTAGAAGCAGCTAGACTGCGAGAATAACACTACATCCTATAATTTGATGTTGTGGGGCACCTGGTTGTACAATTTCTGAACTATTTCACCTAGTCTTGAATGTAGTGTTATCACAAGAACACTAATTGTTTGTGTGGCAGTCATGCCAGCTGCTGTTCATAGTGTTCCTTAAAAAACAGACAGGAAGGTATGATTGCTGATATAATTAACTGAATAAACAAATTGCTATCTAATTAAGTATAATGACAAAGAAATTGATTAAGGATATTAACGTTGTTTCTTTTATATACGATATCCAATTTAGTTAGTTAACACATTTCAGTGTTTGACACCACCACAGGAACAACTTTTAAAACAAAAAAATGTGCAATTAAAACTTATCAGCACTTACAAAACAAACAGTTTACAAATCTCTTTGCAGGCTACAAAACTCTGTCCCTATGGGTTGGAGAATTTTTTGCTGCAACAGCAGGGAAGAGATTTAATAATAAGCAAGGACTTTACCAACTTTCTCCTGCACTGAAGTAAAGGGTAATAATCTTTAAAAATGTTGTAGTGCCCCTCCTTAATCCTATAAAACACTCTCCCGGCTGCTGCTAAAGGAGGAGCCGTCTTGTCTTCCCTGTTGGGGGCGCTGATCTGATAGAACAGGTTGCCATGTCCTCAGGTTCAACAGAGCTTGGTTTAGCTTCTCCATCCACTCTGCACGCTCTTCCTTGGTGTCGGCAGAAAACCAGCTCCTGAAAAAGCCAGAAAACAGATATGTTAACAGCAATCTGTGTAAACTTAACCAGATAAAAATTAACACATGTTCAGAATAATCCTGTACACTGCTGGACATATCCAACTGGATAAAAAAAATAAATAAATGGGATATTGGCCTTGCACAATGCAAGTGTTTGAGATTATTCCCAAAATTCAAAAAGCAGCTTGGTACTTACTTGAAGAAAACCGTGTTGTGAACTTGGCTGACTGTCTTTCGGTTGTCCTTCTGCTGCGGTCTAGCAGTGATCAGCTCAAATGTATTTGGTCTGGCACAAGAATCTCTTTTCACAGACTCCACCTCCTTGCTGGTGCAGTTGGTCAGGTTAATGCACCCTATTGCCTCCTAGGCTCAAGAGACAGAAAAAGGTGTTACTATTAAGAGACATTATTGCAACCGATAATGGCAAAAACTGACATTAATTTATAGCCATCATCATATTTGACATTTGGTGGTCTCTTCGAATGGGTAGAACTAGTGGTTTAATGAGGGTTAAGACAAAAATAAAATATAGCAGATAAAATCCAATGTTACTGTCCTCTGAGCATTTAGTGTGAAATAGGAGTGATATGAAGTATACAGCAACATTACCTTGCTACCTTCATCATCAGGGTAATTCCAGTAGGAAACACATTTCCCATTGAAAGAGAACCAGCGGCGGTGCCACGCTCCAAATCCATGGACATCTTCGAACATGGTCTAGGAGAGAGACAGTCAGAGCATCCTTTCATTTAAAAATGTAACAGCAGCTTGTTCACCGACTTACAACCCCAGGAAACTTAGAAACAAGATGCTGCATTCTAAGAGGATTCTGAAAATCACCAAGAAACACAAATGATTCCTTACTGGGGACCAAAAAACTGCTCTCCTGTTTTCAGTTTTAATTTTTTTTTTTTAGTGAACCTTTGCCTGAAATGGAAAATTTCATAGCTTCTGGTAAGCTCATTACTTTGTGCAGTTCAGCTCCAACTCCTCTCCAGTAAATCAAGGCGCGTTGTTTTATTTACCGCTGCATGCACCGATGTAAAGCGGATTCACCAAACCATTGTTAAATTCACCAACGAACTGTTGTTAAACTCACGATGTGTCATCGCTGAAACAGCGGATTACCCAAGGTTGAGAGTCGGTGAATTGCAGCAAACCAATATGGCCACAGCCATGGAAGAAGTTAGTCTCCAGTACAGAGCCACTTCTATCAATTTAATTGTAGATTCAAAAGGCGGCAAATCTTTTGAACATGGGTATGGAGTGTATTTAATAAATATGTAGCACCAATAAAAAATATTGATATAAATATTAGCCAACAATCTCATGTTGTATTGTATTTGAAAAACTGCCTGTGCCGTTAGATCCTGCCTTTTGTACCCCGACTGGGCTCTGGTGTACAAGAATTAGATACGAGACGAGAGAGAGAGCGAGCAAGATTATTTATTTATTTATTTATTTTTTAACGTCTGTTACTTGTTCTTTTATACTACAAAACAAACATGTTATAAAAAGTTGCGATGTTCTAAGTGTTAAGGATCAGTGGCACCAAAAGAGTAACACATATTAATGCTATTCCTCACACCAGAGGAAACCAGAGTCTTGCAAGCAGCAGCAATATCATCAGCCATGTTGATTCACCAAATTGTTAAATCCCCCGCACCAATGAGCACCAAGTGATGTCTCTTCCGACTCAGCGATGCAGTGCACCAATGAATAAAAACGAAGCCTCAGTAACCACCCTTCCCAAGTCCCTATTCTCACCAGGAAGCCCTTGTGCTCAATGGTGGAGTGGATTTGGCATTCCAGACGCAGGTGGATGTTTCCTTCGAGTGGCGACAGAAACGGAACCTGGGAAGACAAAGTTACAGCTCACGGGAGAAGTACGAATGATTATTAACTAAAAGGACACCCACCCACACATGGGCAAATACAAGGCAAAAGCAAAGGGTTTTTTGAGACTAATTGCTGCAAATGCCATGCTCATAAAAAGAGGCGGATAGAACGATTCTTAAGCGGCTACACTACAAGAGCAGAAATGAGACTAAAGATTGTTGACAAATTCAGTATTGGGAGATTTCCCCATGCAATTTTCAATTTAGTCTCAGTCCATAGCCCCAAGCTTAAAAGAACAAACCATTTTATACCACATGCGGAGAACCAATTGAGCTTTAGCTGGATCAAATTGATGCGAGTCAATTCTTAACTTGTGATCAGAGCCCGAGAAGGGAACTGGTAAAATGATGCATTTAAAAAAACATGTGATATAAAAAGAATAACCCACAGGCTTACTGATGCTTTCTACAAAAAAGATACTGCCAGGAATATGGAAGCAAGCTGTTATTCCTGTAATTATTTCAACACAAAAGCTGTGTGGGTTATCCTCTGCAAGCAAGAGGTTAGTATGCAATGTCTGGAAACTGTAGTAACCTTTTCTTGAAACTCATCTCCCAGCAACTGCCTGACTTTTCCATCAAACTTTATCTTCATTAAGGACAGATAGAGAACATAGAGGTTAGACCACCAGAAACATTTAGACCCTCACAAGACTATGACCCATTCCCAGTACCACAGGGTGGGGTTCCAGAAAACTTCAAACTAGTCTTCAATCTTAATGACATAACCACTCGTATGCCAATGTGGCAAAACACCTGTTTGTACAGTCAACATGTTGAAATGTATGCCTTCCCTTTATCCGACATGTATCAATACTCCAATGCCAATGAAACCCCAAGCTTGTTGTATACACCCTACTTCAGTGCAATGGGACTGAAATACAATTCCTATCATTCTTTTTAATGGGTAGATTGCTGTATGTGCAATTGTAACAGCCCCACAATAGTAGGGTAGTGTAATTATATATATTTTTATTGTACTGTATTTTGAGACGGCATGGGCAGTATTTACTGTAAATAGGCAGTTAAAGTGTTGGGGACTGTATGTTATTGTTACTGCCATTAATGAGAAATGATGGTAACAAATTTCTGTGCAAGGTCTGTGTCAAAAAAAATAAAATAATGTATTTAAAACATGTATACATCTGTTTTATTAATGTGTGTGTAATAAAACAAATGTGAATAAAACAAATTATAAAAAATAAAAAGAATTTCACAGGGCTCTATCTATAACCTATGCTAGAAACGTCACGCATTTACAGTGGATTTTTTTTATTTTTTTATATTCCCAACAAAACCGCTTCAAAGCAACCTTTTGATCACCCAATCCAAAACAAGAGTAGCCCTACCTTATCCAGGAGGAACTTGTTCCTGCCCAGGGAGGCCAGTGTGATTTTGTGTGATCCCACTAATGAGAAGTTACTAGTCCTAACAGTATTCGTCACCGCAGGGATGTTGGCTGCTAGTGATTAAAAAAAGTGGTGAAATGCAAGGATAATCTTTTGTTGACAGATAATAAAGTTGCAAAAGTAATGTCAATTTACCTGGCGAGTTATTACTGGATTTCTGTAAAATAAATGGTGGAGAAAGTTAGTATAATTCAAAAATAAAAAAACAGACTAATCAAGATGAACAAAACCAACTTACAGTCATAGATGTGAGCAGCTTCTTGGGGGTAACCTGGGGGTGGGAAATACATATTTTTATATTTCTCTTTTTTTTGATAGGATGTTATAGTTTGTAGGTCAGGTCTATAAACTAGAGACTGGTCTCACACAATTCCCCTATGGGGAACACAGTAGAATTCCACCCATCAAAGTTCAAACGAGTGAAGCTTGGCAGCAAGGTGACCAATGTAAAGCCCACCTTGGATTTTGAAGGTCGCCTTTTTTCAAATGTAAGGGAATGCCCCATCTTGGCCTGAAAGCAAAAGAAAAATGAAAAGACAAATACGAAATGGGTATTGTGTAAGATCAAGAAAAACCATCAGCCAATTCCCCAATCAATCCTACTATATGATAGTGGTCTGTTCATGCAATAATGACTCCAATAAACATGCAGAACTAAAGTAGCAAAGCAATGTGTAGAGATCAAATACCAAGAATCAATGCAAAAAACCTTACACTTTTTACTCACCAGGCTGTAGACCTCTACATCAATTTCAAAGTTGGAGTGAATGTCTTGCCTGGATGGAGGGGGTGGGGGAGAGAGAGAGAGAGAGAGAGAGAGAGAGAGAAACCAGGCGAGTTGAAGGTTAATGTGACTAGGAAATTTCCACCAAAAATCAATTGTAATTGCATCCAACAGGTTAGAAATAGAATGGTTGAAAACAGAGGATGGGAAGCTCATGCAATATGTGGTGTATGCCAGCACACCTACACCACAAGCCTGTATGAAAAGGGATGCAGAGATGCTATACATCATAGCTTGCACTATCAATCACGCTTGATACAGTTCAACCATTTCCCTTATTTATTTTAGTAATCTTTTATGCAAACTGTTCCAATTTAAAATGAACAAACATTTTACTTATTGCATTTATTTTGATAGGTATGGCATGGAGACATGTTTACTGAACCTAAAAATGCATATATATATATATATATATATGCACAGAGGAGTTGTGGTCTAATATGTTGTACCAAGTTCATCACTAGTATTCTGTGACCATGAACTGTGATCTATGGTTTACCACAATGCTTGTATATGGCATTTGTGAAAAAAATACCTCCATAACGTACTTGTAGGACAGAAAACATTATTTTAGTTTACCATATCCTGCTTTCCGGTGGCTGAAGATATTAGTTAAATACCAAATATCAGAAGCAGACTCCTGACACGGGGCACACTGACCGTACCAGACAGATAATACGCTTGCAAAAATAAAGGCAATAAACTGCTAAGTGAAAGGGATACATTTCTACTCACAAAGTGATGGAGGTGGGAAAGGCAATTGTGTCTCCCTTCTGTGCATCAACAGCTGTGGCCAGAGGGGTGGAGACTATGTTACTGGACCCATAACGGATCAGAACAAAGAAATAGTGGCTTGGCTTTCCTGTGCAAACAAAACAGGTTAAGAGAGGGTCATTATAGATAAATCTGCTAGTGGCCTGTTGGTGATTAAACAGTGTCACAAGCAACAAAAGCTTAAAATGGCTCATAACTTCCTTTTTCATTAAAGCTGCATGCAAGGAAACAATTGTTTACACACAAATACCAGATGAAAAACATTTACATAGTTTACACAAAAAAAAAACATTACCCAAGTGACTAAAATCCACAATATTTTGTTTTACTATCTGATGTGTATTTTCTACATGCAGCACCAGCGAGATGAATTCTGTAATTCAGAAAGTAATTTGGACCATCAATTTTTAAAACTTGAAGTTCAGAATAAATTGTGATAGATGCTACAGGTTGACAATCTGAATTTTAGCCAGCCAGATGAAATGGAAATCTATACATAAAGCACACCTGTCTTGGCGAGTGCAGAGCTGACAAACTCCACATTCAGGGGCAGACGCAGGTTAGAGATGGAGAGCGTTCCCCTGCAGGGCTCCTTGGTGCTAGGCTCTGTCCCTTGCTGCTGCGAGCCCATGCCCTTTAGATGGCTCAGCTCAGACAGAAGGGACAGGCGCTTCTCCGCTGAGGAGAGGAGAGGAGAGTGAGGGCCAATTCATGAAACACCTGACATACAAATGGTGTGCCATCACAGTTTCCAAGAACTATTAGATGTTCTACGTAGAATGGTATTGTTAGTTTTCTAAGACCTATCCACACTCAATCAGCATGCATACTAAAAAAAAAAAAAACACGCATTTCTATATATCTACTGAAGATGTTGACAAAGACCCCATCATGAATGCTCTTTGGAGCAGAGGTGGTAGAAATAACTCAGGGGTGCAAATTTAGCGCTAGATTCTAGCACCAGGGTACCTCATACAGTACCATGAACATTACATTCTGGCGCCAGTAGACACGTTTATTTTTTTTAATTCCTAAGCAACCATAGATAACAGTTTCTCACTGAGTCTGGACTACTCACATACACAAAAGTTATGTGAGCAATAGTAGACTTAACAGGTAACAATACATTATAAAATAATGTTTTGTGTTGGCAAGCCTCTTCATTTTACTGCAGAAGTTAAGCTTAGCTAGTTTATAAACACATTTTGTGGAATAAAAAAAACTCATGCTTTGGTTCGATGCATATAATCAGATTTATTTTAAACCCAATTCTATTGTTGCAGCAATGTAAATCTAATCCATTAATAATTCAGTGTAGCTGAATTCATGACTTATTTGTTTAGTTAATATGTCGAATGTTTGGGCTACTGAGGTCTGCCGTCTTGGGTTTCTTAAGATAGCAATTTTGGTGTTAAGCGATTATAGATATATATACAGCACGATTGTTTAATACCGTTCATTTTGTGAATTACATTTTTTTTGTTTTACCCACCAACACTATTCTGAATGGAATAATAATTATTAAACTACATCTACCCACATCAAATGCCCTCTTTTGTAGCATGTTTATTTATGAATTATTTTTCTTCTAAGAAGTTAAATATTAGTCTCGCCATGGATGAGAGAGATGTCGCAGAATTTCCTTTGTAAAATATAAAACAGGTAAGCATGGTTTCAAATATGGGTGACAATTTGTTAAATATTTACATTAACACAAAACACTAAAAACTCATTGAAGAGCAGGGGGTGGGTTGATAATTTAGCACCAGTAGGCACCCTTGAACTCTGTAGCTGTCCCAGCCATCAAACTTTTACAATTAACATATTTTGCAACTAGATATACAATACATGAACAGCAACTCACAGGACACCAGCAGCAGTTTCTCAGCTTCAGCCTCCTCCAGAGAGCCCTTCCCGTGCTCCTCATCAGTGCAGCAGTTCAAGGCCTGGCTTGCCTGCTGGATGATGGTCTGGAGGGTGCCAATCTCTCCATTCAGCATCTACAAGGAGATCATTCAGAGTCATTGACACACAACATGTCAACAAAAGTAGAATAGTTTTGATCAGTTTATTCCATTACCTTAATCTTCTCCTTCACATTCAAAGACAGACTGCCCAAGGCCCGTTCGAAGGCCTTCCTCCGGTTCACAGGGGTCACGCTCTGGTACGCAGCACTGCGCCGCAAGGTTCGGTAGGCATCAATACTTTCATGTAAAAATAGTATAATAAGTCACTCAGCTGTGGTTTTAAACATTCAAATATAACTGTGACACCAAGCCATGTTGCTCTCATAAATCACAGGAATTTAAAAACTGTAAATGTAACTTTCATTAGCCAAACTCAAGCACAGGCATGTAACTTACGTACAAGTACCTTCACTGTATCTAAAGTGACGATTCAGAACCATCCCACATATTCTATGCACCAATCTCCTTTCTGGACAGATCTTACCTGTACATGGGTGCAGTCTCCTCTGCTGGGTGGGCATCACTTTCTTGGCCGAGGTCCTGGAAAAATGGTATAGGTTCAGCCAGGTCACACAGCACCAGCCTCTGAAGGGTAGGGAGACATACACATAGCAGCTTAGATGAGCATTTTGTACCTTGGTTCTGATTTTCCACGTACTGAAATAGAGAATTGACCATTTGAGTCGTCAACCACAAAAAGTTTGTCTCAATTTCTGTCCAACAATGTGGGTGTTGAGTGCAATGCGATCAAGTAAACCTGGAATATCCTTAACCCTCCCTCTCCACTAACCTTAGTTGCTTTGGAATTTAGGATTGATACTGAATTCATGCCCTTCACATTTAATCTGTTGATCAACACAGGGCTAATATATAAAAACTTGAGCCACATTAAAAAATGGCACCGACATCTAGTAAAAACTTAGTGTTTCACACAAATTGTTAATATAATCTAAAATACAATGTGCAGTTATTTGGCGATGTGTGGGTGGCGATTTGAAATTACCATTGGTGTGACTATAGCCTCCACAGATTTAGCAAGAGGAGAAAGAATGGAGGTAGGAATAGTTAGCTCATCATCTTTCTCATCCACATTATTCCATTCTTCACTCTCCTTCATTTCTGTTAACATGTTCCCTTCTTGCTGGTCTTGCTCCGATATCACAATCTTCTCAGTTTCCAGACTTTCCTCCTTACTTTCTGGCTGTGTTTCCATGCTGCCCTCTCTACTCTCAATCTCCGTGACTTCCTTCATCTTCATCTCAACATCCTTATCCGTCTCCTCCACTTCCTCGTCATCATCCAACAGTCCCTCAAAAATCTGATCGATCACCTCAGAGCTGTTTATCTCCTCCTCCTGGGAAGATAATTCTTCTCCTAAAACTAAACAAGACAACCAGTTATTTTAGTCTTTTTGCTCTATTGTTTTCTACAGTTCTTCCCAC
The DNA here is from genome assembly GCF_902713425.1 of Acipenser ruthenus. Taxonomy (NCBI): domain Eukaryota; kingdom Metazoa; phylum Chordata; class Actinopteri; order Acipenseriformes; family Acipenseridae; genus Acipenser; species Acipenser ruthenus. Next base: position 21,214,337 of record NC_081207.1, read on the forward strand.
AAATCTGACATGATGCCACAATCTCCTCACCCTCATCATAAGCTCTGTACTCTTCTCAGGGATGGCTACAATCTACAGCAAAGGTGTCCGCTCTAAAGGTTTCTTGCTCCATCCTACAAACTCCTACCTGTGTCAACTTCTTCCATCTCGCTCTCCTGAGAATCCAACTTAACACATGGCAAGTGTATAACCGTTTCCGGGGCGAAGGTCACTTTCTTGAGCGACCGAAATCCTTTTTCAGTCAGTTCCTCTTTTTCTACTTCACCTGCAGGGTCAACTTGTACAACAAATATACATTTAATAAAGGGGACAGAAACAGAACATTTAAAAACACCAACAGCATGTCAATCTTCAATAAATGTCAATGGCTTTATTATACAAACCATATCGACTAATCGTAAGCAATTATCCAATACTTTGAATTAAACAGTACACCAGATTAAATGTAGTTCTATTTTAACCAAGCAATTTATGATAAAGCATAAAAAAATGCTTAAATCTCCAAATCTAAAGCAAATATGACCAGCTGTGTGAGTTATGGCTTGCTGAAACTACGTTTCCTAGTCTGCATCGTTTAATTTCAGCACCCAGTAAGCTGCCTTCCATCAGTTATTTTACCTCCATCTTCTGAAATTAGGAGACTTTCACCGGAAAACGAGCAGAGTTTCACCTCGATGGAGGACACCTCCACCTTGTCCACAGACTGGTTCAAGTGGTACTTGCTGCTGCTATCCAGAGTTTCCTGTTTTCCAACCTTAGATTCTTCAGTCTGCAAAAAGTTGAGATGTTAAACCTCCATAGAACCACCTTTCCAAAACGTTACAGGGCAAGTATTAATTTAATATCCTTAATTCAGCAAGTATGTATGCACGTATACAAGGTTTATATTAGCTTAAACCACGCAGATCTTGGTGCCATAAACCATGTGTACAATGCTTTGTAATGCTTGGCATGAGTGTCCAATGTACTGTTAGCTTCATTCTTGCAACCCTTAAACATTCCAGCTGTTGCTTTAAATACATTCACTGCTGGGAGGTTTTCCTTTGTAATTTTATTCCAGAGATACTTCTCTTCTACAATACGGATATGGATTGCAAAAATGCAACCAAAAACTTTTTTTTTGTTTTAGGGTCAAACATAACTGTGTACAGTACATCAAGTTAGTGACAAAAGGTTTCTCCTTGTGCAGAGGAACATGTTATATTGTGCTCCCCTACGAAAGAAAAGAATGGAAAGATCTAGAGAGGAAAAGGTGCTCTGTTGAAACTGGTATTTTGGGAGCAATTAACTTACAGGCAAGGAATGGAAACCACTAAACCTGCCCTTCTTAAACAGAGACTCCCATTCAGTGTGAAACTTACTTCAGCAACTGGATATAAGAGAATATTAGGTGGCCATTGGTTTCTCTTGATCCGTTTTATTATTCGAGTTACACCAGAGACAACCTGAAACAAGCTCTTCTTAGCAATCCCAAAATCTTATGTGGACAACATTGTGGCCAATTCATTTAAAAAACTGAATTCTCACATCATACAACATTGAAAGGAAAATATACATATATTATATAATACATAGATGAAGGCTATATTTACATCCTGAACCATTCGAACAAAAGTCATACCACAGTAGTGACGTCAAAAAGTGAGAATTCCTCTAGAGGAAAATATACTTGAACTTTGACCCATTTGACTCCGAGACCATCACTTTCATGTCAAACAAAAAACGTCTTGTTTTCAATCACTCAACACCCACAGTACAGAAATGTTCATTAATGATCAACAAAATGAGAATAAGTTAAAAAAATGTAAAGCTGATACATTTCGTATCTCAGAAAGGGAAATTAAAACAAGGTAAAGGCAATCATCCAAATAAAAATGAAGCACTAACAGATAACGACATAGAACGTCTGTACAGCACTGAAACAATACGTTTAAAAAACCCAACTGTACTGCTGAACATTATTCTTCTTTAATAGAAGCACAAAGGTATCCATGTATTTTAAAAAATAGATGGGCCTCCTCAGCGAGTTACAGGAAAACAATTCTATCTCGGGTTTCTGTGACAGTTTATAAAACTACTTGACCTTCGGTCTCGTAATTTATAACGCCAAATAAACCCTAGATGGAATTATTTTCCTGTAACTCATTGAAGCCCATCTCTATATATATATATATATATATATATATAAAAACACACACACACGTGTAGGGGTGCTGTGTTAATTTAGTTTGACAATTAGTTTATTATCATACACTTGCCTACTGCTTTTATTTTACTTATTCAGTTAATTTCATATGTTGATGCACGTGTCATGACAAGTACATTCATAGTGTCTGTTGGCTAACTCCATCTTAGAGTACACCTCACCTAAGAGAACACTTTGCTTGTTTCCCCCGAGGGGTGTTCTCTTAGCCGGAGACTACTGTACTGTAGCATCCAGTGTTATTTCCTGTATCAATTAAATAATGAAGTCAACATTCTTTCCAGTAGCTTCTCTTGCCCATACTCTTAAAGCTTACCCCAATAGTCTCCCTGAAGCCAGACCCGGCACCATTCTTTCTGAGCCAGAGATTTTCTTTGTTAGGCTGCATCCTTACCAAAGAAAGCTCCTCTTCCCGTTCCTGGACAGAGATGGTGTGAATGTCTTGTAACTATACTGTTTTTCAAAAGAATATTCTTGCAAAAAAGCAAACTTTCAATGAAGTCTCACGGTACCATCAATGAGTTTTATTGACATTTTTAGCCTACATGGTGACTCAAGTTGCTTTGAAATTTCCAGCTTGTAGATGTCATTTTTTTCTGGTTAGTGGCACAAAACCAAGGCTATCACTAAAGTCTAAAGTATTGCTTAATAGTTACATTAATAGGTGCATTTGGGGTATATGCAGTTTTCTGCATATAAAATACAGCCTAGTTTCATTCAGTATAGTAGCCCAAGCGCTTGTGTCAGCATGTTTATAAATTTGCATTGTAATAGTAACATTGACAAAAGACCGTATTAAAGCCCACTATATAAGCATATGCAGCTATTTGTGCAATTATGCAATAGTCATATAATCCCAGGGATGTTACTGGCAGCCCTGCAGAAAGTCTATGCCGGAACACCAGATTTTCAGCAACTTAGGTTGGAGTTTGAAATTTCAAATTCGTTAGATTCAAATTTATACTTTGACAAATATTAATTAAAATAAAATAAAAAAAGCAATTAATACAAAACAGAATGCATGGGCTGCAATCAGGAAACACTTAAAATATTATTCAGACAGACAGGATTTCTGCATCTGACCTTGCGGAGGAGGCTTGCCATGGATAGGCTGGGAGTTGTGTCATTGAGCAGTCTCTCTTGGATTGCACGGGTCGAGGAGGAGAGTGAACGGGGTCTGTGGGACGCAGGCGAAGGTTCCACCTGCCTCGGGTTTGACTCAAACTTCTCAAGCACCGAACGAAATGCATTGCTATCTAAAAGGACAAAAGACAAATAGCATTACTTAGGTCTACACTGAAACGCTCTCAAATCATTCAAAGACTTGTTTACATATGTACTCTGCCTAGGATAAGACATGCAAGATGACACACTTGTCCAACCCCTTTCAATAGTAGAGCCCACCTGTCACACTATGTCGGAGTTGGAGTTCAGAATCCTCATTTCCCTCATCAGGGAGGCCTTGAATATCCTCATAATCCTTACATTCAAAAGAGAAACACATTGCAATGAAGTAAACACTGCACAGCATAATAGAAGTGAGAAAACACAGGTTAAGGGTAGCAACATTTAAGAGTTAATAAATAAATAAAAAGTAAAAAAGTGAAAAATATTTATTTAAAAATCAGGTCTACTAGTTCTGGTTAAAAATCAACAGCAACACAGGTGTTTAAAAATAATGTTTCAGACATGTTTATTCCAGGTCTTGGTACCAGACTCTTATAACATATGTTCCCAGCTCAGGAAGATGTCACTCACTTCATGTTTGGAGGGAAACTCCAGCACTGGTTGCACCACACTTTCCACCAGGAGTTCCTTTCCAGTGTTAAACTTTTTTGATGGGGTGCTGAAGTCATCCTCCCATGAGCCAATAGCAGAGGCCAGGTCAGCCAGCCGGCCTATTCGTCCCTTGGAGACGACAGGCTTAGAAACTAACTTCACCTGCAGTGCAGCCGGGGTGTGACTCGAGGAGTATACAGGGGAAGGGCAATCTGCATCATCTGAAAAAAACAGAACAATTGAGCTCTGAATGGAAAAACCCAGAGTGTCCTCTGTGATTGAGAAGTTTTGGAAAATGTAGGAAGTTACTGACAATTACTGCATGCCGTATTCAGATTGGTTACTCATTTACATTATTGAATTCGGAGTCAACTGAGATTCTAAATTAAAGCACTAAACCTGAAAATTACTGAGCGTTTGGTTGCCTTTGTTATAAATGATAATTTCCAATTCTTGTATTACTTAGTAGCTGCATTGACTTTAGTAGGGTAGTGGAAGTTTCTATCATTTGTTTAATTTTGCCAATAGGGCACAATACTCCCTCGCAAAACAGAAGTTGGTACGGATGCATTTCAATTTACCGTAATTTACCGTACGCTTATTTACTTCCAGTTATTTCTTGGCAACGGCTTTGCAAGCTGTTCCAGAGAAGAGCCAGTGGCTAAAAACATCAAGTTACCTTGAGAGTCCCACTGCCTGCGCAGAGTGGCCAGTTTGTTCATGCGTGTCTTGACAGAGATTAAAGCCGGGGTGTCTGGTTTCACTTCCATCTCTGCAAAGCGGCGACAGGACTTGGAGGGCGACAGCATCTTCTCCTTGGGGTTCAGGTTCTCATCTCCCACGACTTCATAACAGCACCTCTTTGAGGAGTCTTGGGATACTGCAACAGGAAAACAGACAATACGTAACAGCAGTCTGAAATACAGTAACAGTATTTCCATTATGTCCTTTAGAAGGAAGAACCCTAATAGATAACAGTAGGAACCTACAAAACATGCCAAAGGTCTTTGGTAAGAATCTCATCACCGGGAAAAAAAAAAGTAATCCATTTATTTTACAATCTACCTAGCTTAAATTAGAGACCCAGTTATATGGAACAATATGAAATATTAAACTTTATATATTACCCAACTCTGCATTAAAAAGTCATAACATAAATAATTTGCTGACCACAAACACACTGACATTGTCACTAGATACAAACTGCTAAACTACTACAGGTATCTGTAACTCACCAGAGTGTACCTCCTCCTTATTGTCCCCACTCTCTGACTGCAGGTCTCTCAGTCTCTTCATTGGCTGCCGGATCATTCCCATCTTCTCTTGTCCAATTTGCTCTGCCTTCTTTTCTAAAGCCAACTGTCGGGCATGTGTGCGCTCCACGATTTTCTGGAAGAAAAGAATCATGTGTTACTTGTACATTTCTGGATTAGTGAACTTGCATTTGAAATAGGGCATATGGCATTCACATTATAAACCCTCCATGAAAAACCCTTGCAATCAAGCATATGTGTTGGTCTTACTGGGCCATTCAGTCAAAATGCAATATTTCTTACATTGGCTAAGTCACCAACATCAGTCTTGTAGCAAAGCCTAATACTGACATCACAGAAGAAATATTGGGGGCTCACTATTATTCTAATATCAATGACTTCAGTGTAACAAATGTATAATTAATTGTATGGCACTACTGTACTCTGTGTATACTGCATTTGGGATTCTCTTAAATTAGATTAACTACTACACATTAGGATATTCTACAAACATAACATTTAAATAAATGCAAATACAAATGGAAGAAAACAAGTACCAGTGTATTTTGGGTTTACTGAAGACAAATAAAGCAGCATCCTGCTTTACAGCTGTATTTGTATTTTTAAATAACAAAATATGCATAAGCAATGCAAAGCATGATTGTCTCCTCCTGTTCAAATATGAAGTCTCCTTGTGGAATGTGGAACAGTTGAAACCGCCGATATGAAGAGGACACAGGGAAACTCGTAAAACGAGATAGTGTGAAATCCCAAAGGGGGCGGTACAAAAATCCGAAAGGAGTTTCTTTTATCATATGTTTTTATTTAAAAGTTAGTATGGACAACTTGCTCCCGGTTATAACTGACAAAGTAACCTTAACCTCATACGGTACGCAATGTATGCTACCCAAGCTGTAAACGTGTTTGTTTTATCTTCATGGCACTACATTGTATAGTTTAATTGTAATTAATAAACTGCCAGTCTTAAAGAAAATTAACCAGCATTTAAAAATAAAAAGTAAAATAGCACTGTGTCAGTAAAAAAAACAACAACAAACAAACAAACAATAATACGGCTTTTTCTTTCACGGAAGAAACAACCTTCACGTGACTCATATTTAAAGAATCGTTTTGACAAGTAACTTAGCAATTAAACTTCAAAAATTCACATTGAATACATTGTTTAAAAAAACGAATTCGGGTGACTTTAAAGCAAGCCCAAAACACTAACAACAAACAAAAATTCCTTACCTCAACAAAGGGGTCCATTGCAGTGCGGGAAAAGTAGTTATTTTTCGTAATTATACTTTGTTTTAAATAAACACTGACGTAAGCCTCTAGTGTCTACTTAGTAAAAAAACGATATTAAAGTGTAGTATTTACGTCTTAGTGTTTCCTCTACTTTTTAAATAACTAAATATTTACGGTATTAAACCGCCCTGTAAAGCAGCAGTGTTCTCTTCTCTAGCTAACTAAACTCCTTTCTGGAAATTTTAAATTCTGCGCGTCTTTCCCACGCATGCGGGAATCTACCCACGAGCCGTACACAAATCACGTAGAGCAGGAGGGTTACGCGCACGCTGAAATGTTTTTACTTGTACACGCCCCAACCTCCAGGTTAGAAAGCGTTTTAAAAACGGCAAAGATTGACTGTTTGTTCGGTATTATTTGTTCATAATTATTGGAGGTTGTATTGCCGTTTTCTGATTTAAAAAGTGGGTTCTTTACAGGGATTATAACAAATAGATTAACAACAGACTAGTTGTCTATACAGTACAGTACAATGTTTTTTCAGGTTTTAAAAATAGTTTTTATACACTGGCATAAATTCTATTCACTGAAATTAATTCAGGCGACTTGAAAACACTGCATCTGCAAACACGTAAAATTAACTAGCATATCACATTATATAAACCCGTGTTGTTGAATATACCATCATGTTTATTCTTCAATACTGGTATAAAAAAAATAAAAATACTTTTGGGGAAAAAAAAGTCTTTAAGAATTTATTTTGCATCCTGAGTTACAAAGCAGCTAAAATATGTGATTTTTATCCTTGCAGTTTAAAAAAAATAGTTGCAGGAGTATGAAAGCAATAACACACAGTTCAAATATGGTCCAATATCCACACACTGAGTGCTGTTAAACAGCCTGGGCCTGTGGATGTTGGGCCACAGGTTGGAAAATTTGCTAGCCAATGAGATTGCTCCCTCTATTCTTGCCATTTTAAAAATCTGTTTTGTTCACAGCTGAGAAGTGGCAAATATTCAATATGTGAGCATGCTTGAATCCTGAATCAAACACTTGTCTCTGTGGGCGGTGGAGCAGCCTAATGAGGCAGTGTGGGCTAGTGGTTAGAGCAGCACCAGGGAGGCAGCATAGAACTGGGAAATAACAAAGTGGTGCTATGTTTATTGATTGAATCCAACAAGATTGGTGTCAATAAGGCCAGGATTCTACGCCTAAGATATGGATTAAAAGTAAAGTCTGACTATCCCCATGACATGAACTATAAAGCTAGTTGTGTGCAAAATTAAGTGCCTGTGTTTGGAAAGACAATTGAGTTTACAGTGCAACTCATTGCAAATCACTTTACTGACAAATCAGTGAGAATTCAAGCTATGACATGCGCCAAGATAAATTACTTGCAAGAGGAGTAACTTCTAGGATGGACAAGGATTTTTAGCCAACAGCTGTGCTTGGAGGTCTTTGACTGTGTTGCAGTGTCAGTTTTAACTCAGAAGACAGGCATGCATAATTGAGTTTAAAATCATGTATAAAACAGTCAGTCAGACTGCACTTCAATGTTTCTCTGCTGGATAGCAAGAACAAAACACATGGAATAGTGTACCCAGGAGTAGTAAAAGATCTTAAAACACAGTGCACTGGGACCATTCAAGTTATACTTGGACTCTAAACAAATTAGGTTAGAATTTCACGTCAGCGTCTACTGTTTTCATCTATTTCACTGCATTTCAAAAATGGTGTGGAAACCTTCCATTTCTGTCAATTCTCCACATCTGTGCACCACTGTTCATTTACATAGCAAAGTCCAATAGACAAACATTTCAGCAAACCGATTCATCAAGATTAAGATCACAAAATTAACAGTACCTATTCACAAATAACCTTTAATACTTTAAATATGAAATCACACACAAAACAAATGATGCTCCATATTGAAATATCCCCGAGGTATTCAGACAGCCAGGGGTTCTTCCTCATTTTATCCTCGACCTATGGTGTGCCTGGAACCAGAAAGTAGGAAACAGTCCTTTGGTTTACAAGGTTTAGCAAATTTAGGATTATAGAGCACAAATTCCAAAGATCACAATTTTCTGAACTTTAGATATCATACATTTGATTACAGGATCAAATACCCCCTTATGATTAAACAAATTAAATGATTTATTTAAATTAAAGTTAGAGTGCCCAATTATTTTACCCCCGATTCTCAAGCTACTTTCCCTCAGCACAAGAGAAATGAAGGTCAGTGGGCGTCCTCTGATCCCATGACCAAGCCAATTGCTACCAGCCTCTGGAGAACAAAGGCCAGTCCTGCAGGGGTCTGCTTGAGCTCACCAGACCCCTGGCCAGTAGGGTCCACTGTAGCACGATGAGAAATAGCCCTCCTACTGGTTTTGCCTCCCTAACCCGCTGGAGCACCACAGCCAGTACCCAGAGAAGATGGTCAATTTTGCACAGCCAGGATGGAAACCTGCTCTCCCCTAACGGTTGGACTTACCCTGTACACCATGCCGGAAGTTCGATTCAATTTGCAAATTTGGTTAATTTACAGCCAAGCCATTTTGACAGTACATATACTCCACTGTATAAGGACCCATACCTTCATCTTTTGAGACAAGAGCATGGCAATTGATAAAACAATTCTGGAGATCAGGATACATAAGGTCCAGGATCATAATACATACCAACAGTTGTTCAGTTACCTTTGAGGGGGGTAAAATGAGGAACACAATTCCCCACCCAGTTATTTCCAGTAAATTAATACATTTGGATTGTTCCATAATTGCAGTGACAGATGTAAATATTGAAAAGGGATACCAAGTTACCAGGGGATAAAACAGGCAAATGCCCAATCAAGTCGTTCTGCTGTCCCAATACTTATTGCAGTAAGTGCGTAAACCATGCACTCACCTGTATGGTACTTGACACTGCTGCCACCCTCTCCTCAGTCTTGCTCCTCTTGTCCAATCCCAGAATTTTCTGACTGCAGAGAAGCAAAGGGAACACATATAGTGAGCAAATTACCTTTCCATAAAAAGGTAATTTGCACACTGTATTAGTGACCATGGGAAGGTGCAAAAGCACATTTTCTAAATCGTGATTAGGATCAAATTTAGGAGCCAGTTTACTTGCTTTTATGATCACCACTTCCCAGAAATCATGTTAATCAATCAATTTAGTTTGAATAAATGTCAAATGAAGAAAAGCTCTCCACATGCAGAGCAAACCTAGAGAATCAGAAAGGTGCTTGGTACAAACAAGCGCCGTCCCTAAATACCGAATCCCATTATATATATATGGCTTTATGTACAATATAATCGATAGAAGTACAGCAAACAGACGTATTGGTCTCTTATTATATATATACAGTCACCTACAAAATTATTGACACCCTTGATAAAGATGAGCAAAAAAGACTGTATAAAATAAATAATACCAGTACTGAGCTATATTGTAATTTTCCAACATGTGGAATATATTTGACTTTATTAATGATTCAATGGAATCATCCAAAATTACACATTTCTCAAATTATAAATTTATTTCCAGTCACAATTATAAATTTATTTCCAGTGTCACAATTATTGGCACCCTTGTTTTCAGTACTTGCAAGGATAACGGCACTGAGTCTTTTTCTATAATGTTTCATGAGATTGGCGAACACATTGGGAGGGATCTTAGACCATCCCTCCATACAGAATCTTTCCAGATCCTTGATATCCTTCGGTCTACGCTTATGGACTGCCCTCTTCAATTGAAACCACAGGTTTTCAATGGGGTTCAAGTCCGGAGACTGAGATGGCCATTGCAAAATGTTGATTTTGTGGTCAATTAACCATTTCTTTGTGGATTTTGATGTCTGCTTGGGGTCATTGTCTTCCTGGAAGATCCACTTGCGGCCAAGTTTCAGCCTCCTGGCAGAGGCAACCCGGTTTTTGGCTAAAATGTCCTGGTACTGGGTAGAGTTCATGATGCCGTTGACCTTAACAAGAGACCCAGAACCAGTGGAAGCAAAATAGCCTCATAACATCAAAGATCCACCACCATACTTTACAGTAGGTATGAGGTTCTTTTCTGCACACACATCCTTCTTTCGACGCCAAATCCACCGTTGGTGTGCGTGGCCAAAGAGCTCTATTTTCGTCTCATCTGACCATAGCACCCAGTTCCAATCGAAGTGCCAATGCTGTTTAACAAACTCCAGGTGCTTACGTTTGTTGGTTTCTCTCAATAAAGGCTTTTTTTCTGGCAACCCTTCCAAATAGCCTATTGGCATGGAGGTGGCGTCTTATTGTAGATTTGGAGACTTGGTGACCCCAAGATGCAACCAAGTTCTGTAGTTCTCCAACTGTGGCCCTTGGATTTCCCTTTGCCTCCCAAACCATCTGCCTCATTGTGCGTGGGGGCAAGATATACTTGCGTCCTCTAGCAGGCAAGTTTACCACTGTTCCTGTGGTTTTGAACTTCTTAATTATTGTCCTAAAGGTATATAAAGGTATATGGAAGGCCACAATACAGTTCCTTAAGAATGAGATGAACTTAAAGAAGTAGAATGTTAATGCAGATTTAATTTTGTTTGATTTTATTTATAAGAATCTTTAGGGGTGCCAATAATTCTGACACCTATCTTTTTGAGAAAAAATTGTATTACTTGTTAATAAAAAAAACTTTTTCTCTGAGCAATTGTATTAGAATAAAATAATATGGTTTTCCCATAAATTTGAGCATAAAATATAGCTCATTACCTGTGTTGTTTATTTTATACAGCCTTTTTTGTTCATCTTTATCAAGGGTGCCAATAATTTTGGAGATGACTATATATATATACAATCTCATTAAGGTGTGTAGGCTGTTGATAGTCTCCTGAATAAATTAGCCATCAGTGTTTCCCTAAGGATGTTTTTGTAACATTTTTGCATTCACATAACCCTGTATTATGAGGATAGAAGGGAAAGTAATACACATACTAGTACATTGGATTTTTTCATTACTGTGTTGTTTTAACTTCCCTATACGACTAGAGCAGACTAAAGTTTGGAGTGGAAACTCTGTATATCTCCACTCGTTATGTATTTATTTTAACTTGGTGGGATACTCTGTTTTGCATACAGGTAGCTGTGTTGCAGGAACCCCACTATATATCCATGCATGTAAACAGCACATGACTTAAACAAGTATTGCCTTTTTCTGATTCCCTGCGATATTCTAAATACCAAAACCAATGCTTCAGTCTTTACCAAAGTGTTTTCAAAGTTGGGCTCATGCAAGAAAACCTAATTCTGTAAATGCAATAACTGCAGTGAATTGCTGCACACCTTTTGTAGAAAGCATATTAGCAATACTAAAATTGTATACATCCAGGTGTACTTTAATAATGGTTAGCAATGGCTTTTGTACAGAAGGGTCATGGGACAGCCATGTCAGTTCAAAGGAAGTCCCAGCTAGTAAAAGCCACTGGTAATGACAATACTGTGAGTGTGGAGTCATGTCCCTGAGATTTGCCTGGTTTTATCTGGGAGTGAGATTTTAAATAATGCTGTGTGTTATGAACAAATAATGTATAGTATAACAAAGCTCTCAGGAACATAGCATCAATACTTATTTTTTTCTGGTCATGTGGGACACCATTTTGATCTTTTAAAGAAGTCAACAGCTGTGTAAAACAGATTTCATGAATATCAAACATTTATTCAGGATAAATCCTGTGTTAAAGATTTGTGAATAGACCCCACAGTGTACAAAGACTTCAAAAGAATGACATGCAGTATTAAGAACATAAAAAAAAAAAAACTTACTTTATTTTACTGACAATGGAAAAACCAGTTAGACACATTTGCCTCCTCTTTTTAATTCTCAGGCTCAATGGAGCATTGATTACAGAGCTGGAAACAGAAATATGAAAAAAAAAAACCAACAAAAAACATAGGTCCCCTGTTCTTCCTATTTAAAAAAAAATTGGATTCATTGAATATTGTACATAAGATCATTTAAACCAAACCATGAAAGCAACTTCATTATTTTTTAGAAATTAAGCTTTAAACAGTGTTTCACAATCATAATCACTTCTAAAGTAAAGTTTCATATCCGACGATATATTTCTTACTTTCTTATAGTTCAAAAAATATATATGCAAAACACCAAAAATATATAATTAGTATATATTTACATTTAAAATAAATATAAGAACACAGTTTATTGTTTTCATTGCTGTTTTTATTTGTTTCACTGCATTTTGTTTGTAAGTCCCCAGTCTTTGAAATAGGTTCCTGACAGATCCAGTGTAAATGTCCCAATAATTACACATTCTCCCAGCTGAGCTCCAGGGGAGTGAGTGCTCTTTCCCATTTTTATGTATCACTCTGTAATGAACTGAAACTTGGAGGTTATGTAAACCCCAAAAGTAATGGAAATCCCAACATACTAAAAACACATCTGTGTAACAGAAAAGGAATCCTGCAATCATGAACTGGACAGAATTAGTTTGGGGGTGGATGTCACAGATATTCATTAGGGCTCAGTTGATCACCAGAGCTGGAGGTGCTCAATCAGCCGGGGGTCTCTCCTCACTTTCTCCTCCAAAGCCAGGTACTTCTGAGGGGCCTGCTCCTTGTGTCTGGAACCAGAAAACAAGTTAACAGGTCTATTTTGAGTGTGGAGTCAGAATTGTCATATGTAAACATACATTATTAACCAATATGCCCAAGGAGCCTCCACATGTCCTTACAATGTCTGTTTTCTACAGCAGGTATCGGAGGGCTTGTTAAGATCTCCACACTGTTGTGTTCCTGCCCTACCTGTTGAGGCGCAGTTCCAGGATGTGTATGCGGAACATAGTGTCTGAGCAGTAGGACAGATATGCATCCTCGTCTTCCTTGGTCATGGACATCTGGTTCTGCTGGTACCACTGCTGCTTCTTCTGCAGCTCCTGGGTCTCCTGGATGGGAATAAGAGGGAAGCTGACACTCAGTTTGCATCACTACCATTCAATTTAATTCAGTTCAACCTAATGTGTGTATAAATGTCTCAGTAATATATATGTGGTTTCCATGTTCAAGAGTATAAAAAAAGGTGCATCAAAAAATAATGCACCTCAAAACCCGACCTGAAGTACTTCTTGTGTCAGTACTATGGAAACGTACTGTATGTAATTGTAAGATAAAAACAACTTGTTTGTAACAGATATCCAGACTTGGGCAGGCAGATATAGACCAGAACTAGAACTAGGTCACCATAGTCTCCAACAGCTTGTGGGAAGGAATGCCCATTCCAAGTTTCTTCAAAATGGGTTGAGCGGTTTATTCAGGGATATCATGCATAACTATTAAGCACTCAGTATAATAAAAGAAAAGTAATAAATGCAATGGAAATCGCTATGACTAGAAGTGTTTGGGTGCGCTGTCATTGAAAGGGCCTGACCTTCTCGAAGCGAGCTTGGATGAGGTTGGCTTTGTCGATGAGGCGCTGTTTGAGGTCTGTCAGGCACTCTTCCCGGAGTTGGAGGGCCATCTGGCGGGACAGGTTTTCGGGTTCTCCCATCCGAGTCAAGAATGGAGCCAGGAAATCTAGCTCTTTCTCTGCCTGCCGTAGCCTCTCCTCATACTCTTCTCGCTCCTGCAGGTTTAGCACATGCACTTAATTACACAGGGAAAAGGCAGGAGATACACAAGAAGAGATGACAATCTTTGACATGCTGTAGTGAATAGAGCTGCAGCAAGCTGTTCTACAGTTAACTTGTAGGCTTGTAGAGTTGTGAAACTCGGTTGTAACTGATGCAGCCCGTTTTGAAAACAATGTGAGCTTGCTCACCAGGCAAGCTTTGCCAAGCTCGTTTTTCCTGTGGATTTCCTCATTTTCATAAGTATAAATATGTATAAATTATTATTTGTTTTTTAATTCCAATTTTTACATACATTCAGAATTATTTTACATTGTATTATTTATTACTTTTTTGGGAACAAAATAACAGCAATATTTTGGTCCACTCACCCACAATCAATTTCAGCATAATGATACAAACCACTGCAAGACTCAATAACCCCAATTTAATGAGGAAAGTCATAGCATGTGAACTGACAGTGATAATCTGGCCTCCCCAGGATGAAGACTCCAATCTGATAGTAAAGCAGCAAGCTTATACTGGTTGTTGACCAGTCGAGAGTGGGCTGAGATTCACAGTGGGTCTCCTGGCCTGGACTGGTATAAAAGTCGCTATGGCGCAGTAAGGCAAAAGTATCTCAATTTTCTTCCTCAAGCCATGAAAGTGGAAAAGGCCAATACAGCACCTCCTGTGTGCCTTAGCCATGACACAACAGAGATTCAAACCAAATCTGTACTCAACCCAGTAGTTTTTGTACTAGGTGATCAACTGGGGATCTAGAACTTTGACAAGAATTTAGGGTTTGTATTTCTTGCTCACCATCTCCTCACGGTGTGTGCGTGCCTTCTCATTCCTGGCAGTGTCGTACACTGAAATGGTCAGCTCGCTTACAATCTCCTCCTGATTGCGTTGCGACAGGATTTCACGTACCTACAGCAGAAAGGGATTTAAATGTGGTGTTTCCCAAAATGAGCAACCAAAGAACAACCCTGACTTAACTGCATTTTGTTTTTCACAGCCTTGTCTTTTTTCTCCTTCTCATTTGCTCAGTTTGGGAGGGGGAAAAGTCATACAAGAGTCATTAACAATATGCAAAGTGTTACAGAACACCCTGCAAAATTAGAAAGAAAAACATTATGGTACCTTTGCTGTGTCCCATGTTGTCTGTATTGCAGAAGTATATTTTTAAACCTATATCCAACTCTTAATCACATATCATGGGTCATCATGGGCAATAAATTTCTCAGAAAATAAGCTTTCTGAAAAACTTAAACCAACATACCATGAGGATACGCTGCACTTAGGATTTCTTTTGTTATTCTCTAGCCCAGCCACTGCCCCTTGCATTAAGGGCACTGCCTTTTTATCACTTTACAAGGACTTTGAAACTGCTGTCTAGAAAGCAGCAAAAGAATTAAACTTAATCTACAGCCACTGTCTTTGATAGTACTGTATAATCCATCTTATTTTAGAATAAGTTGGTTGTGAACAGGCTGGCTGTAGGGGTGACATCAGGCCAGGAAATGAAACCAAAACACACAGCAACTGCGGGCGAAACTGAGGCGCTGTTGCACTCAGTGTTTTATTAACATACAGAAAATAAAAGGTTGAACAAAACAGAACATGGCCAAAATAAATAGACAAACAAAACGAATAGACACTAACAAACAGGGGACAAACACTAAACAAACAAGTACCATGCTGGTCCTCCAGCACGACGTAGCAATTGCTATTATTATTATTATTATTATTATTATTATTATTTCCTCACTCTCTCCCGTTCTTTCGCCCTGAACACACAACCCTAAGTGCCCTGTGCCTAAATACATATTACAAATATACATTTTAAATCACTCGTGCTCCACATAGCCCCATTATATCCCGTGCACCAATACCTATACACCAACATTAACACACCACACGCAACATATAACACAAAATACGCACAGGGGCGGGGCACACTGCCACAATGGTTCATATTACTTTCAACATTTTAACCTAATTCCAGGGCTCTCTGCTCTAAAAATTATTTTGCACATATAGTAAGGATGCTATCTTTTTCACAATCTCAGCTTCTATGCCTGAGCATTGGCTCTGATTGTAAAGATGCTATACAATCCACCTTCATCTGAGGCTGAGCCAGTTTCCACAGATACATGCGGCCCATGAAGTACATTTCCACTGGCCTCATAATATAACACAATATTGGTTTAAATTTAAAAGCGCCATGATTCAGAAAATATTGTTAAGACACTAAATAGAGGTCTGTTTGATAGGTTATGATATGTGGTAAAGAACCAATGAGCTATTTTTTAACTTACGTTAAATTGGAAATCCTGAATACATTTTTTAAAAAATTAACCATTAAAAAATATATTTATAGCTAATGATCTAATATATATAAAAAAATTGTAAAAAGATGCTGTCTTTCTGCAGCAAGAAAATAGCACTCAGCTGCACATGTAATGAGTCTAACTAAAACATAGCTAGTGAACTAAATATATTTGGGACAATAATGTTATTATTAAGAAGAAAAAAAGACACAGAAATCCGGGCTTTGTTGCTTTATTACCAATTTACTAATATTACTAACTCTTTGCTATGAATTGTGTTTGCTGTTTCATCAAAATGTGCTATATTGTGTGGAATCAGTTTCAAGGGCTCTGCTCTGCCTGTGCATGGTCCTGCAATGGAAATGCAACAAACTTCCCGGGACCAGAATTGTAACTGTACCTCAATTTCTGACTCCTTAACTTGTTGCTTGGCCTGCGCCTCTTCCTTCAGCAGGGAAATCAGAGTCTCATATAAAAACAGGTTCTTGCTGTGTTTCTCCGTAGGGTTCACCTAAAATCAGAGAATAAGACATGACTGATCATCCAGGTGCTACTAGGGGTGGATTCAATCTACCTGTTTTGTACCGCAAATCGGGGGCACGATAGTTTGCATTTTTATCTTGGTACAAGATATAATTAATGTTTTTTGGGGCTCAGATTTGTATATCGACAAACCGAATCCAAAAAATTCCGCAATCCTCTCCAAACCTTTCAGGATTTTCAAGAGAACTCATTAGTTGACCATATGGACCGCAGCATGGTTGTTGCCTTGCTAGAAAAAGGTTGATCCATCAGGAATACTTATCTGTAGGGGTGTGCAGAACCTTTTACTTGTACTTGTAATTGCCTTTAAGAAGTATTTATTGACATGTATTCAATAAATCAATTCATTAATGTATTGATTTCAAAACAAGAAAAGCTGTCCTTACGAATCAATGGCAGTCAACTTTTGCATTGAGTGTTTCTAAACAGCAAATTGTAAGACAATTTTCCTCTCATATGCGTCACTGACAGTTTCAGTGCTGAGGCAGTAAACTGACAATGAAGTCAGTTGTGTAACTTTTGTTGTGGCGATATATCATAACTGCAATATAATTTTAAATTCAATCTGTCTCTACATCAGTGGCTCTCATAGTTTGTTCCCATCCAACAAGTTTCATCACAACTGAATTGAATTAAGGCCTGAAATGACAAAATCAAGTGCTGTAGATGCAAACTATTTTTTGAGCTCTTGCGCGTTACCAAGCGTGAACTTTATAATTGAGTCATTTTTAAGATTGTGCCGCCCAGTGCAGAACTAGAATGGTGTGCATGATTGCTGTGCCATTTAAACTCTGGATTAAATTTGAATTATACCTGTAGTCAGGTCATGTTACCTGGAAGGTGGTGGCCATGTCTGGCGTGTAGATCACACTCTGATCTCTCTTGTCTTCTGAGGTGGGTGGCTTTACGAACTCTCGCCACGATGGCACAATGAGGTCATCCTCTCGATGGTAAGTCAACTGGATCCGCAGCTCTGAAATCAGGAAAACCTTCTTGGCAACATCCTCATTTGCGATCTTCTCCCGGTTTCGGTGAAAACACTCTGTAATTTTCTACAAAAGAAAGTAAAAAAAATATCTTTCTAATTCCTCATTATTAAGCATTATTCTTACTTTCTTGCTGTGTTAAACACATGAATTAATTTTAGTATAACATTAAACACATTTAACTATTAGAAGCAGCTTCTCACATGGAAAAGGTTTAGATGGAGCAGTACTAAATTCATAAATTAAACATTTGCATTAGATTCAGCTAAAACCAGTGCTTAATCTTAAATACCACATATCTAATACCCTTCTAACCAGACCCCAAATTGCATTCCTTTTCATTAATGGGAATAATTCTTTAAATAACAGTGTACAAAACAAGCTGCTACGCTCTTAATTAAAGTACGCAATAAAGGAGTACCAGTATGGATCGTGTGACAGGATCGTTGGAGTTGGCAGGCGCTAGTTTCTTCAACCTCTTCCCAAAGAGCACGTGCCGGTAGTAGAGAAAATCTGGCCGGTTCTCAAAGGTCTCCGTCATCTCCGAGGACGTCTCCACCCGTCTGGCCAGCCCATCTGCTCGAGCCTTGCTGTAGAAGTCCATCTGCCGTTCCGTTTCAGGCACTGGTATCAAATACCGGTGAGCTGGGAGGGGGTCAAAAATGACAGTAAGTATTGGAGTTTGTTAACCTGAGTTTATGAGGAGAGACAGCCCCCAACACTTGAACAGCACTCTCCTAATAAATAAACAAGCTATAAATGTATCCCAGTTGCCTACCTTTAATGACGTTCATGTGTCAAATGGTGTTTTCAGTTGCCTTGTCCAATAGCCAAGCAATTGCCCATCCACAATCATAATTAATTAAATAGATTAATTCACAATCATACTAGCAGTCCTTGTCTTCTGACTTACCATTGTGAATAAAAACTGAACAGCATATTTTTCTAATTAACAACAACAAGCATTTGTGAAAATACAGGTTCAATACAAATACATATCAATGCACTCTTGCAACCAGTATTGCATGAAAAATGTTGCACTGAGCCCAACTGTAAGGAATGCAATTACTGTAGGATGTCATAATGTTGTTGAAGCTGACACCCTGGGATCCTTCAAGAAGCTGCTTGATGAGATTCTGGGATCAATAAGCTACTAACAACCAAACGAGCAAGATGGGCCGAATGGCCTCCTCTCGTTTGTAAACTTTCTTATGTCATGAAAAACAACTTAATCTTATTACCCCCCACAGGGGCTGTCTATTCCTACCAGGGGGGTATAGTGGTGATGCATAGACTCGCTTTCTCCACTTACGACAAATCTTGCTAAGGACCTTCTTGAACACAGGTTACTGAATTTACCTTATTATAAAAAAAATGTTTTGATGTTCTAATGTTAAATATTTTTTTGTATTCAATGCTACAAAGTAAATCTTTTTTAATAGTCCTTCAATTAAATTAAATCTAGTGACAGAATGACTGGGTGAATCATACGGTTCCAAATTACAATGCATAATTCCTGGAATTTAGCTGTTTAAAGTTTAGACTTGCTTGTATTTGCTAATAAACAGAATACTCCATGAACGTCCAAAGGGTGCTGTGCTTATTCAGGGGCTTTTGACTCCCATACTTATATCAAAATTAGTTTCAACATTGAAGACATTGAAAAAGAATTCTAGTGGAATGTTTGTCATTGAATGTTTTAAGATTCTTTTAGTATTTCTAACTGGACATAGTTCATGGTGGTCTGCTTTTACAGGTATAGCAGTGACAGGATCGACCAGGGATCATGATAGGGATGAATTACATCCTCTTATTCTTATTAAAGAGAGAGACATTCTTTTACATTTCAGTGCGTGGGATCGTCCCGGACCGAAGTGTTCCACGGTCACACCACTCCCCTTATTCAACTCTCTCTTCTCCAGGTGATCCTGCCTGTGTTGGAAATACTCCTTCACTTCTAACACCTTGGTACCTGCAAACACAAAGACAGCTAAAGAACTTGTCAAATTGAGACGATTTACATCCACAATTTACTCCATCAGCAGGATTCAGATTATCCATGGCTCTGAAGCAGGTTGTCTAGTAGACTCAGCACCGGGTATAAAAATGATTACAAATGATTTGAGACATACTTTTAATAAATCCCCCATTTAAGTGGTTGTAACAAACAAATACTTCCAGAAATCTTACATGTTAAGCAATCATGTATTTTCATTTTAGATCATATCTAGTAGTACACTAGGTTAAAAAAAAGTTATCAGCTTCCATGCTATATTCCCAGGTAGACTGTTACTAGTTCACTTCACTTTCAAAGTAAATTTCACCCCAGCTATGTCTTCTGGGTAAAAGCATGTTACTGTTTGAAAGCATGTCAAGCAGCTGGGTGGTTACTGACTTACAAATAGAGATTTTCTGAGATTAAAAATAAAACAAATGATGTATATCTCTCACTTTTTACTGTTCTTGTGTAATTTAAATACATTTACAGATGCATATTAAATATTATGACATGTATATAGAAATATAAAGTATAATTGCCACTCTGTATCCTTACATTCGATATCCCTGAAGGTTGTGAGGCGGGTGACAAGTCCACCTCTTATCAGATAGGGAGCAAACTTCTCCAGCTTGGCCTTCCTGTACTGAACCACCTTCCGACCTCCAGGGCAGCGTGTCTCCATGTCTAGGCAAGAACAGACGGCTTTATTTTGTCTAGTTTCATTTAATACACAGGGACAGTTACACATACTGTATTTTTATGAGAAATAATCAATATATTAAGTGCATCAACAAAATATATAAAGAGAGGGTGGGAGGGCACGACAAAACCAGTTATAACCCTGTTAAAATCTATGAAGTGCACTGTTTTTAATTGGGAATGTTTCCTTTTCAGCTTGTTCAGCTTTTCAGCTTCTCTTAACTGGGCTACTGGGATTTCTATAAAGCAGCGAGTCCTCTTTGAATTGTATATAATATACAGATCTATTACTAAGCACATTCAGTTTTAACCATACTAATTCATTTTAAATACTGTACCGTTACAATCATTTCCCACATTGTGGTCACCCTCTCTAGGTGTGCAAGTCCTTAATACACAGAATTTGTCCTTCCTCACTGATTACTCCACACAGCTCCTAGTTCAGGCCCTGGTACTGCCCTGCCTTGACTACTGCAACTCCCTCCTGGCCAGCCTTCCTGCCTCTGCTACCCGTCCCACTCCAGCTCATCCAAACCTCTGCTGCTTACCTTGTCTTCTCCCTTCCCCGTTTCTCTCACGCTACACCGCTGCTCCGTTCTCTGCACTGGCTCCCTATCACTGCTCGCAGCCAATTCAAAACTCTTGTACTCGCCTATCGCTGTCTTCCCCATTCTGCTCCTTCCTATCTCCATCATTTCTCCCTTCACCCCCTCTCGCCCGCTCTACTCCTCCACCTCCGGCAGACTAGCTGTACCCCCCCTCTGCTCCCCCGCCTCCAGAGCCCGCTCCTCCACCCTTGCCCCTCAGTGGTATAATGACCTACCCATGGATATCAGGACTGCTCAGTCCCTGACCACCTTCCGGCACCTCCTCAAGACACACCTGTTCAGACAGCATCTGTAAACACTACAACTCTCGACCATGCAATAAGATCTATAGTGTTCCCTGACTGGGCTCTATGCTCTGGTATTATTTATTAAAGAACTACAATTATACTAGCCATGCCTGTAGTCTATCCTGTTTCTCTAAGTAAGGGGTCAGTAAGCAGGTAGACTTACCTTTTGGGGAGATCTCAATCTTTTCTACCCACGAGGGAGGCATATCAAACACCTTTGGTTCTTCTTTCTCCTCCTGCAGATCAGCAAACAAGATTAGGCACTGACAGTGACTAGCTAATTTTTTAAAACCTTTTTTCTCCAGAATAGTCTAATGAACAATTCATGCTCCCTTCCACTCCTTGGTTGTAACTACAGTTTTAACTACAAGCCCTAGACGACACTGTCTCCCAGTTTTTCATCTGTAACCACTACACCACACTGACCTCCAGTCCCTCAACTTTAAACACTAGACCACTCTGCCTCCCAGGCCCTCAGCTCTAAACACTGAGCCACTCTGCCTTCCAGTCCCTCAGCTCTAGCGACTAGACCACACTGAATCCCAGTCCCTCAGATCTAAACACTAAGCCACTCTGCCTTCCAGTCCCTCAGCTCCAGCGACTAGACCACACTGAATCCGTCCCTCAGATCTAAACCACTCTGCCTCTCAGTCCCTAGGCTCAAATCACTGCCTCCCATCTCCTCTAACCCAGCTTACTCATACCTCATCATCTATCTCTTCCATGTCAGGGATGAGTAGCAGGGGTTTCCCTGTCCCAAACAGCAGGAATTCCCACTTTACAGGGTCGCCCAAGTCAAAGGTCAGCTCCTGCAAAAGAATACAAGGTCAGAAACAAAGTCACACTCTCAACTACTGTATGCCTTAAACAATGAAACACAATAATAAAAAAAAAAAAAGTACTCACCTTGCAGCCGTATCTGCAGTTCTGCATGTTGACCCAATAGTTTTGGTGGTTCCAGATGCTCTCAATCCCCAGGAAACTCTCATCCTTTGTCCCAAAGCTGCGCCCCGACAGTGGGTCAATGTAGAAGTTCTCCGGGACCTCACGCCTCCCTGCCAGGACCAGCACCCAGCAGTGCACCCGCAGACCAAGCAAGGGGTCCGGAGGGGGCTGCTGCCGCTCCTGGAACAATGAGTCAGTGCAAACTCAGATAAGCAGTAACAATTTCTAAAAACGTTATTAGGACCCTACGCATGCCTACATATTGGAACAAACGCATGCCTTTGGTTACAGACACAAGGGTTACAGATACCCTCCCTACCATTATACATTTAGTGGATTAGAAATCATGTATGAAAAATCAAGAAATCTCTGTTTAGGAGTCGACAAAATTCCTGAACTTAATGTGAAAGATCTCACTTATTTTCAAGGTTCGTAGCCCCTTAAAAGCAGACCCAGACACAAGAGCTGAAGGTCTGAAGCACTTTCGTGCAGTATTTATTATGTACAGAAAAAAGAACGTAGACCAAAACAAAACAAAAACAAAGACAAACACCTAACTCCGTTTTGGAGCGCTAACTAAACTTTTTCCACAGCACTACCTACCATCAGACAGCTAAGCCATTTACCGATTAACAAAACACTTGGAAACACACACAAACAAAAAGGTTTTTCACATTACCTTTTTTTAATTATTTATTTATTTATTTTTTTTTAAACCACATAGGTCTCGTTGCACTGACAGCCTCTCCCTTCACACAGACTGGAGACTGCCCTGAACAAACATAGCTAATAGCAGGCAGGTGGCATTCATTCATAATTAGAGCCAGGTGAACCTCATCCTGGCTCCCTCTCGTGGCATTCTGGGGGATGTAGTCCTTTAGCCCCTCCTGGACGACATTTTTCTCTCCTCTTCCCCCTAGTCTGTCACATTATCTTGTGTATGAATGTCCTCCCATACACAAAAAATATGACACAATTTTAAAGTTAAAAAAACAACACTATTTTTTTTTTTTACTGGTCAAAATCGATGTCATATTACTCAATGCTGAAGCAAGCAGAATTAATATCTCTCCCATCATTCTGATTGCACCCCAAGTGATCTTTCTGGGTATTGGGATACATCCCTCTATTTGTGCAATTGCCAAAAAATTATACGAATGTAATAAAAAAAAATGAGAGTGACTTAAGCAGATGGATGTTACTACCAGCATCGGTTCCTGCCCATATTGCTTTGATTAAAATGAATATCCTCCCGCCTATTAATTTTATTAGCTTAATGCTCCCACTGCCTCCTCCAGGGAACTATTGTTTAAAACTCAACTCTTTATTGAGAAAGGTTACCTGGAATGACTGGTCTGTATTACAATGTAACAAGCCACAAACTTATTATAATTTATACAAATGATACCACTTGCCTTTTCAATTACGGGCACTAAATTATTGGATGAACTCAACTGTGCATTCTTCATGGAAAGAAATAGAGCAGGAATTAACATCACCCATTAGACTACAAGATTTATTGTTCTCTGGTCTCACTTACAGTAAGTGTTCACTGCTCTTTGGCCCCATAATTGCGTATACTTTGCAAACATTTCTTGTAGTGGAAAAATTCTTGGGTCTCAAGGTTAAATGGCACAGACACTCGCCCATTTGGAATAATTCTACTCTTTTATCTGGTGGTAGACCCTTTACCCTTGACTCATGAGCCCGGTCAGGCATACTAGTGTTGGATGATGTCGCAGGTCATGATGCTGTCCTAGAGTTCCAGGACCTTGTTTCTCATTTTAACATTCCCAATACTACTCTGTTCTTTTATTTCAGATTAAGATCTGCATTGAAAATATATGGGGTTCCTTGGGATCCTAACTTAATATGTCATCCTGTAGTGGAGTGGTTCATGGGGGCAATGTCCAAGGGCATGGTCTCCTACATGTATACGCTTCTGGCAGCACACTTACCTGCTCTTCTTTCTGTTGCAAAGCTATGGGAGAAAGATCTAACATGATGGGTTGGAACTATAGACTGGGAAGCAGTTTGAGAGAATATTTGTGGAGTGTCAAAAAACCCTAACCATCAGTTTATGCACTACAAAATCTGTCACAGAACCTATATGATGCCTCGCAAGAGACATGATCCCTTTTGCGATCTGTGTAACCCGGGGATACCCAGAACCTTGATTCATGTGCTGTGGGACTGTCTGGACATGCAGAGTTTTTGGGGACAGGTAGCTGACATCCTTGCCTCTGTTATTGGGAGATGTTTCCCGCAAGACCCTGCCTTCATTCTCATGAATGATGACTCCAGGTTTCCGTTTTCTGAGAAAGAACGCAAGCTGTGGTTGGCAGACGTGATGGATGAAAAGAAAATGATTGTCCAACGCTAGCGTCCTCCTCATCAGCTCTCCAAGCGACATTGGCTGCGGCTGCGCTTAGGCATTATTTTTCTGGAAATGTCTTCAGCCAGAGTAAATGGAACTAAAGCTGCCACCCTACTGATGTGGAGGATCAAACATGATCAAGGTCTTACTACTATCTTGATATTTATTTATATTTTCAATGATTTATTAATAATTTAAGACACATGTGAGAGAGGGTGTGTGTGTGGTGGGTGGGGATGTGGGGTGGGTGGGTGGTTGGGTGGCAGGGTGGGAGGTACAGGGGAGATGCGGTGGGTGGGTGGGATGGGAGGGGATGTGGGGTGGGAGGGGATAGTGTTTGTTCTCTTCAGTACTTGTTGTCTTTTTGTATAAACTTGTTTTAAAAAAATTTAACCAAAAAAAAAACCCCACTATTTTATATGTAATAGTTGCTGAGTACAGTCTTTGTTTTTGTGACTTGTAATAAGCTAATGTATCATGTGTAGGTTGTCTCTTACTATAACAGAAATTACTTTAAGAGAGACTTAATAAGAGACTTAGCTTATAGACAATACAACACATACTGCTACGGTTCTACATAGCCTGGCCACCCTGCCTGACATATCTCAATCACTTCAGGCTCCCTGAATCCAATTCTCTCTCTTGTTTTTTCTGCTCTAACACTGCTTCTTTGAGATACTCACAGCTTCCAGTTTCTCTGTCTCCAAGCGTTTCTTCTCGTGGGCAGCAAGGACCTCTGCCTCCTTCCTCTCCAGCTGCTGCAGCTCAAAGCCACTGCGCAGGTCTCTGGCGGGCTTCACTGCATATTTCCTCTGCGGGGCATTCTTCTCTGATGCTGCACCCTGAAAGAAACAGTGCTGTATATTAATGATCCACTAGGACACACTGCAGGGGATCTACATACATCCACTTAGGCATTGGTTTCCAAATTCGTCCTACCTACAAAAACAAAAACATAAAAAGGTATCAGTACAGTACTAACTCTTTCAAAAATGAGGGTAAATGTTTTGACAATATACTCCATATACTGTACTCTTAAAAGGCATCATTTCAAATGCCATTACTGTATGTTGTTACATGTAGATTTTAGCATTAATTCTAGCATAATCTTTGTAATAAATAGCAATTAGTTGGTAGAGAGGCACCAAGCGTATTTACTGAGACTGAGAGAGTGAAGTATATTCAACATACAGCAGTTAACAAACTCTATCTTGTTCTATCACTTTTCTTCTGCTCTCTCTCTCTCTCAAAAGCCTTTTCTCTCCCCCAGCACCTGCTCATGTTTCTCCAGAAGAGGGCACTCCTGGCAGGACTGGTCCCGCAGGCAGATCTCCTTCACAGCATAGCCACTAACGCAGTAGGCATCGAAGCCGGCACCGAGCAAGAGTGAGCACAGCAGGTTGGCAAAATCGAAGCAGGTTCCTTTCTGTTTCTTCAGCACTGTTGATGGGGAATACAACACCGGAGGCTGGAGAAACACCACAGTCACAAACACTGGAAAGTGTTAAATTGACCTGTTCTTTAAATGTATTAAATAAAGCCTGACAGCTCTTAGTTAGCAAACCATGTTGTTTAATCCTTAAAACAGACAAAATACATGCCTAACACTGTTAATATGGCTTGGTTGGCTTTGATTTGACATGACAGTGATTTTTGATCCCACCTGGTCTATAGTAATAGTAAGAAGCAGGAAAGTCAGCAGTGTTGAAAGGTTACAGCATTATGTTCCTAAGAATCAGGCTGGCAACTAGGATTCTACATGCTTAGATAATGCCAGATAAAGATGATTTTGTGAATAAAATTCCAAATTGGAGCAACAGAAAGCAGAGCACTCCAACCATAACGTGTATCCACACCCGAACCATTGCACCATACTAAACTTGACTAAACAAATCACATTGCTTTGTAGAAGCAGCTTGTTCTAGTGTAATCCCACACACTCACCGGGTCGATAGGGGGATCCAGGGGCACCATTCTGAGGTAGTCACTGACGAAACTGGCACAGCCATCCCAGCTGTACATCTCTGTGTAGGGCAGCAGGGTGGGGCGCAGTGTGGTGCTCACAAACTTCTGTGAGACAAAGAGAAAGGGAAAGGGGGGCAGTGTGTTTCTCTGTCCTGTTACTGTTTTGAAGACATTGAAAAATACTTCTAGTCAAAACATTTGTCCCTTACTGTATTTAGTCTATGTATTGGAGCCCGAAGACTACTTGATACAAACCTTCATTTTTTATTTGTTTTTTGGAAATTGTACTGCTTGTATGCTTGCGTGTAAAATAAAGTGATTTGTATTTGCATAAAAACAAGTCCATGCATATTATTATTATTATTATTTATTTCTTAGCAGACGCCCTTATCCAGGGCAACTTACAATTGTTACAACATATCACATTATACATTATTTCACATTATACAGATATCACATTATTTTTACATACAATTACCCATTTATACAGTTGGGTTTTTACTGGAGCAATCTAGGTAAAGTACCTTGCTCAAGGGTACAACAGCAGTGTCCCCCACTGGGGATTGAACCCACAACCCTCCGGTCAAGAGTCCAGAGCCCTAACCACTACTCCACACACACTGCTGTTTAAGCAAACCAGACAGTGGTTTCCAAGAAAGTCTACACCACTATAGTTCAATTAACCAAGTGTCAATATTGTATTACCAAAAAGGCGGGGACCGTGGCCTGCATTCACAGTGGACTAACTGGACTAAGCAGACTTATGCCCATTAGCGAACACTTTCCCAGGTTGCACCTACCCTCACGCTTGTCTCAGAGACATACCTCAACGCCACATTCGTTCATTGGGTTCAGAAACAGAGGCTTGCGGTCCTGGTAGAGGTGGCAATACTGATAACGGAAGTTCTCAGCAAAAGACAGCAGCAGCTTCTCCTTGGGGGTGTTCTCTGTGTAAGAGGACGAGAACTCAGACAGGTTGATCTCAGGCTTGTCCACACATCTGCAGGGATGAGCAGAGAAGGGAAAGGGAGGGGGAGATAGAAAGACAAAAGTACAAATGACTGGAAATAATATAAACACAAAGGGGTTTATTGTATGTTCCCCCTCAATGTATTAAAAGGAGAAAAAACATCTGTAAAGGTTTTTTTTTTTATTTTACTTTTGTCTTTAAAGTAAAAGTATTGCCAGTATAAAATCTGTTAAAAACATTAGATTTGTTCTACTGTTTACTGTACATTTTGCTTCCCAGAGATAAAGTAGAGTTTACAAATTGCACCCACAATCTCCTGCTTCTGTAGGCAGTAAAAGAGGCAAGCGCACAAAAAGACTAAAGCTACTTTGGGGGATGTAAACAAACTGGAAAATCAACTACATGCCAGGTACTAAACATATTTTAGTATAAAACTGGACATAACTGTTAGACTTTTGCAGCTTTAAAGTTACAAAAGTAGAAAAAAACACATTTAATCTAAAATAGCACTCTCTAGCCTCTAAAAATAAATAATATGTATCTTTATTATCCTATTGTGTGTGTCTTAATCATCCTGTATTAATTTTTGCCATGCTTAATAAAGTCACCAGCATTTTTTTATGCATTGGTTTTATTGTTTGTATAAAACCAATGCATACACTTTTAAACAGGCTTCCTGCTTTAACCTGATATAAGACCGCGAATTTCAGCCAAAAGCAGTTCCTGCAAGCCAAGCTGGGAGGTTTGTCCTCTGATACTCAGTTCATGTATTACAAGGCAACACACCCACGTACAATGTTATCTGGGATGCTGTTACTTGGATCTTGGATAGGCTCTCCTCCAGCTCTTGAAGCTCCTGGTCTGCCTGCTCTATGCCCATATTCTCTGAAATCTCTCCCAGCGGGGCTTCTCTTTCCTGCAACTCCTCCATCATTCACCATACAGTAACTGAGGAAACAGGCGACACAGCATTAAGTACCGCTCACTCTGATCACAGATGAAACCTGCTCTGCAGCACTCTGAGCTGCTCAGGAGGTATGGAGCTGAGCATGCCATTAGTGGGTTCTTTCACTGAGCTGCTCTGAGCGGCTCGCTTACCTAACGCACTCAGTCTCTCATTATTATTTATTATTATTTATTTCTTAGCAGATGCCCTTATCCAGGGTGACTTACAATTGTTACAAGATATCACATTATTTTTATTTATTTATTTACATACAATTACCCATTATTATACAGTTGGGTTTTTACTGGAGCAATCTAGGTATAGTACCTTGCTCAAGATTACAGCAGCAGGGTCCCCCACCTGGGATTGAACCCACAACCCTCCGGTCGAGAGTCCAGAGCCCTAACAACTACTCCTCATTGCCTATTTGTCTTTCTTTCCATGCAGCATTTCCCTATTTTGTCTGTATTTTATTTTAAAATATGCAATGGTACAGTAATTCATCAGCCACATATTGACATAGCTAGACACAGTTAGATAGATAGACAGACAGACAGACAGATAGAGAGATAGATAGATAGATTAATAGACAGATGATAGATAGATAGACGAAAGAAAAGGGCTTGTAACCAGGAGGTCCCCGGTTCAAATCCCACCTCAGCCACTGACTCATTGTGTGACCGTGAGCAAGTCATTTAACCTGCTTGTGCTCCGTCTTTCAGGTGAGATGTAATTGTAAGTGACTCTGCAGCTGATGCATAGTTCACACACCCTAGTCTCTGAAAGTCACCTTGGATAAAGGCGTCTGCTAAATAAACAAATAATAATAGATAGATATACTTTATTTCCAATTTCCATCTAATATGTGGATGCACAGGCGTAATTTACACGGGGGGCATGTCCCCCTCACACACTTTTGAAACCAAACTTAAGCCACTGTGTGGTTGGTATAAAGCCAGAGTGCAAAAAAAAGGAGTGGACACCTGAATAAATCGTTGGCACTAAGAAGTTAATGCACTTTGATAAAAAGTAGATTTCATTATAAAAATTAGCTATATTTTGTTGTTTGTTTTTTGCATAATATATTACAAAAAATACTTTCTGTATGGAAACTAAATTTCAAAAACAGTAAAGCGAAAATGTAGATTACCAAATTAAATGAAATCTTTACATTGTATTGTATAATATAAATTCTAAACGAAAACCAACTGAAACACGTATTTGGTAGTACACAAATAAACTTCATCATTACATCAAGGTACAAAAAAATAATGTTATTAAAACCAGATTCACAATTATTTTAAAATAGTACATTTACCGATTGCAGTGCCTGTAACAGCTCCCTCTCCGACTGCTGTGGATGTTTACACACGGCTCCCATGGCAACAGGTCACGTTGGGAAATACGACCGTAAAGGAAGCTGGGAGTTGGGACTGAGGAAATGGATTGTCTGGTGTATTTTAATTGATGTAACGATTACAAAATACAAATACATATTTAAACTTAAATTCAGTATGTTAAATAATTAACAATAATTAACAATAATTAGCAAGTTGCATTTAGGTTTCATATGGTGAAATATTGTAACTATTTTAAAAGCTTAGTAAAAGAACCAGTCAAAATATGCAGCCTGTCAGTATCACACACTTTTCTGTCAATGTGAATTATATATATATATAATTCACAGCCTATTATCTTAATATATATTAAGATAAGATATATATTACGTTATACATTTACATGTATATATGTGGCCCAAGAGGATCTGGTTCTCGACTCTATGCCAGCTCTTACAAGGCCAGCCCTGGGAGATCCTGCTTCGTCTGTATCTCCTGAGTCAGGTGAGAGACACTCTTTGGAACCCAGAACCGGGCAGGTTAGCCCTAGGGCTATAGGACGTGGTTGTGGGTACATTGCAGAACGCTAGGGAATATGTACTCCTACAGGTGGAAGTATTTTCAGAATTGGTGTCTGACTAAGAGTCATGACCCAGTCTCTTGCCCCATGCCAGTTATCTTACAGTTTCTACAAGATCTGCTTGATGCTGGTAGGTCACCTTCCACATTGAAGGTGTATTTAGCGGCTATTTCTGCGTGCCATGCCCCCGTAGATTCAGTATCTCCGGGGGTGCATTTTTTGGCTACCCGGTTTCTTAAAGGTGTGCGGCAATTACGTCCTCCCAGGAGGACTGCCCCACCGAATGGAGCCTTGATATTGTACTGGTGGCTCTCACGAAGGCCCTGTTTATTTTTTTAGATCATAAAAATAAAAACTATTAAATGGTTTATTATAGTAATCGTTAACTTTTAACATAATAAAAACATGGAAATGTAACTTGCTTTCCAAAGAATCGATTCATCTGGCCACAAGGTTCCAAAATTATGATTACAAATACGGTTAAATAAAATCTTTAGAATGTAAAATGTCTATACAATAAACTATAAATAAATAGCACTATAGACAATGAAGCAAGCAAACGCGATCGCAAAAATAAAGGAGATAAAAACGCAGGCAGACTCAAGATTGAAACGTCTTGAAAAATGAGTTGCTGCTGCAGACAGAGAGTTCAACAAGTGAAGGCTGAAGACTAAGTGAGTAGTTTGCTAACTGACCGTGAGGGTGCTACAATTTGTGTCATTAATGTCGTCAATTTGTACAAAGCAATATCTAATGAGACCAAAAATTTCAGATGGCCACGCTACCGTCACTCAGCTGTTACTTCAATATGGAATGGACGGCCTAAAGGTGGGCCTACAAAATATGAGGGCCTAAGGCTATAGCCTTACTAACCTATGGATTAATCCGTCCCTGTATGGAACAATGGTCAAAGGTGCTTTGGACTGTTGATGGATGGACAATGACACCTGTGCCTTCTGCCAGTTCTGTTGTCAATTCAATGCTTGTCTTCTTTCTATTCCTTAAGGATATTATCTTCAAGTATTGCTCATCCTTGTTAGACAGATTTTTGGGTCTTCCAGTCCTGGGTTTGTCATTTACAGATGATGTTTCTCTGTACTTGTTGATTGTGCTTCGGATACCACACCTTGAAAATCGAATGATGCGAGCTATTTCACTCAGTGTTTTTCCTTCTTTATGCAAGTCAAGGTTGTTATAATAGTAGAAAACGCTAGTGGAGGCTTTGAGTAAATTGTCGATGCTTATAATGCATTAGAGTAGAAAAATGCAACATGTCTAAGACTTTTGCACAGCAGTGTATATATCATTATTGCAAGTTCACCAAGTCTGGATCAGTTTCAAGTTACTGATGTATCAAGAACAAACGTATTCTAGAGCACAGACAGGGGTGCAGTTTTCCTCACCAATATTCCTGAAGGAAATAAAAGTGGTAATAGTTACAGAGCAGGTCGCTTCAGATGTGATTGTATTTATTAACTGCCTCAGACTTGCTCATTCCTTCGAGTTGAAAGGTCACTCACATCATCACATGGTTTGAATGGTGTGGGGAAGTCTGCCAGTGCTAGGCAGTTAGTATTCCCCAGACAAGCTCAAAGCAAGTTAAAAGGAAAACAGGTAAAAACAGATAATATTGGATTTCAGACAAGGGAAAGGTGGAATAATGGTCATATATCACTCGAACAAATTAAACAATTTAAACACCTTTTACACTCGTCACATCACATCAGTATTGTCCTGGCTGTCCATAGTGCCCCTGTCTTATTGACAGAATTATCATAGGTGTTTCCTACTTACTTATCCCACAATTACATTTGAATTATGCAAGTGCTCAGTAGTTCTGACCACTGTCAGTATATGGTCATTGATGCTCTCAGTGGAAAGGTAATTTACTGCACAGAAATGACACTTCAGATAGGAATTTTAAAATAATAATGTTGGTAATTAAAAACAAAAAACAAAATCAGGCACTGCAATTGAAAAACACAGCTTTTGTAATAAATCATGTTAGACTGACTGTATATTATACATATATAAATAAATAACATATGTAAAACATATTAAGCCTCAATACAATTTAAATTATTTAATGTACCCATAAAACCCTATTGGCTCACAAACCCTTTACCGACTGGTCAGAAACCCAAGAAGTAATACTGGTGCTGATTTTCTTCCAAGGTCACACAGTGAACCAATGGATCAGTTTGAATTGTCTCCCTGTTATTCCGTTATCATGCTTGCTAATTCCAACAAGTTAATATTTGTTAAGGTTAGTTTAGAGACGACTACAAATAGTCTGTTGTCAGAATCCATAGGTCATGAAAACAGTGTGGTTAGGTTCTCATTGGTCTGTAGAGGGAATAGTGTGTTGTGACATTGGATTTTAGAGTTATAGTAATATCTGTAGTGAATTGTATATTTTCTCGTATATAGGTTCATTTAGTGCGCACTGTGCTTTTGAAGGTGAGACATCAAAGTTAAGGTACTCTTCCCGCTTGGCAGACATTAAAGATCCCATAAAACTATTAAAACAACTCTGACCAGGGTAAATTAGAAGAAGCTATATGTTCAAAGAATACATTCAGAATGACTGGGAGTGGAATATTTGGTTGTGATTCAGTAATAGTGACTGCAAAGACTAGTAAAATAAAGAACAAATATCCCATCCGGTCGTACTGTATTGAAAGTAAATTGATAATATTTGGGGTTGCACTGCACTTGTGGAACAGATTTCTCATTTAAAATCTTTGTATAAATACAACTCGTCCTGCATTTATTAACTTGTCCTGGCACTTGTTTGAGAGCAGTGTTTATCATCAAGCAGTTATTTGTAGATCAATACACAGTGGGACTTCAACCAGAAACCCCAGCTTTGTGTGTTGTTCTCTGGGAGGGTGGGGGCTCTGGGAGAATGAGGGTTTTTGCCAAACGCTGTCTGAAACACTGTTTGCTATGAAGACTTTGACCTCAGATAAGTGAGCTGTTAGCTTCTCACTCCACATTGACAGAGAGACAGCACGATGACCGGCCACTGCCCTACGCTGGCCCTGGTGCTCCTCTTCCTCCAGCCTTCCTCGCAGTTCTGGCTCTTCAATGTCATCTTCCCTCCCAGCCCCGAGCCCGTAGGCCCCAAGGTGAACGACACATCCCCCCTCATTCTGGGTGAGTCTCCCCACAGGGGCTGATGGACTGGGGCTTTTTCCGGTAGCGGGGTTAAGGGATGCAATCATGGCATAGGCAGCCTAGGGGCCACTCTCCAATTTGACAAGAACAGTGAATAAAATTTCATTTTTTCTTGTGTTTCAATATCAGTTAGTTTTATTGACTAATAATAATAATAATAATAATAATAATAATTATTATTATTATTATTAATAATAATAATAATAATAATAATAATAATAATAATAAAAACGTACTCAGAAAAAAAACAGTTTTACTTTGTATTAGACAAGGGCACTCCAGATGAGGTAGGTAGTCGTGTGTTCAGTTTCATGTGCAATTAACTGGTCTTCAATATTCTATATGAGATAATATGAATTTAATCTGCAATGCTTGCATTACCTACTTTGATGTTTTAGTTTTCCATATCCTAATTACCCTCTACATAGTTGCGAGTTAAGCAACTTTACAGCTTATTATAGCTCCAATATCGGATTAGCTGGGTAAAGCAAGCTGTATGATAATATGATAATACTGATAATATTATGATCAACAATAAACATGTTTTTGGCAGTAGCATCCTCTGAAGTCTTTAACACTGCAATCATGTGTTTCCATTTGGGCTGGATCACACTAAAAGTTGCACCTGCACAGCGTCTCAATGAGTTCAAATGACAGGGTACATGAGTTCAAAGGACAGGGTCCATTTAAAGGAAGATTCCTGAATTAACCAGGAAGCAACTTGATGCCTTTTACAGTAACATGGAAATACCTTGTAAAACTGCTGTGTAAGGCTATCAATAAGAATAACATCTTGAAAATACACTAACCTCCAACAAATATTGGGACAGCTAAAGAACAGGGGTGGGGTTGTCCATTTTACCCCTTGCTTACTAAGTATCTTGGTAACCCTAAACAGATTGTCCCAGTTTAACAAGCAGCTCATCTCAACTGCAGTGGTGCCCCCAAATATAATATATTTTTAAGAAATGCAGAGATGGATATTTGTACTTGATTTTACTGCCTAAATTATAGTGCAATAGTGGTGCATATTTTGAGGGCAGCAATGTGGAGTAGTGGTTAGGGCTCTGGACTCTTGACTAGAGGGACGCTGCTGCTGTACCCTTGAGCAAGGTACTTTACCTAGATTGCTCCAGTAAAAACCCAACTATATAAATGGGTAATTGTATGTAAGGGTCCAACATATATATAATATACTAGTTCCAACACCACAGGAAAGAATGAACTTTGGTTTGAGGCAGGTTAAAGATCATTTACAGTTGAGTGTTGGTTTTTCCTTTTAGAATTAATGTGGCGGTCTCAACTTTGCCCCCCCCCCCCCAGTGAACACTACACATCCAGGACTGATCGGTATGGGGTGTTCAGGTCAGGACGGAGGCGTATTCCCTTACTGTGAGGGGAATCTCTCTTTGAACCTGTCGTCACCGTGCCTGACTATACCCGGGGCTATTTCAATTAGAAATCTTTGTCTATGTTATTGTTTGTGTTACAGTACTGAATATCTTATGACTGTTTGTTTAAAGTTACGGATAAACCATAAAATCTAAAAAAAGCTTGTGTCTTCTATTTACTAATTCTGGCCTTTTCTGAATAATCATTCTTTAAACCAGGCTCTGCTACTGGATTATTCCATATATAGCTTCAGTTTTTAACTGCATAACAATGAAATGTAACACTGCCAGGGGTAAGATATAATACGTCAAAACCAAAACAACGAATGGCGGGGCAAAACTGAAGCGCAACGGCGCTCAGTGCTTTATTAAATAATAAACAAAACAAAACATTTAAACAAACACAAAACACTAAACAAAAGGGCACGTTGGCCAAACAAATAAACAAATAAGTATCGTGCTGGTGTATAAATCAACACGCGTAGCAATTGTTATATTTTCAGTTCTTTACCTCCTGTCTCTACTCTCGTTCTCCAACTCTGAACACTTCCCTGAGTGCAGACAGCTGCAGGCTTTTATATTCTGTCCGAGGGGTTAACTAGCTATTAATTAATTATCTTATTACCCCTCTGCCATAGTCTGCACAAGTTTAATAAGGATGCGTGACTGTCAGCTAGTTAAATAAATCAGTAGCTGATCAGTCACAAGCCCAAACTGCTGAAGCCAGTTAGCTGGGACTGGCATCTCAGCAGGTCTCCACAGCTGAGGCATGCACTACTGATATGTATAGAATACAATGTGGTCATGCTGTATTAGACACAATTAAAAGATGGTTTGTATGATGTCACAAACTTGCACCCCACTCCCCCCCCCCCCCCCCCCCCCCCCCCCCACTTCGGTCAGTGCCTGGCAATCTGGGGAACCAGCTGGAGGCGAGGATTGACAAGATCGATCTGGTGCACTGGCTCTGCTACAGCAAGACAGAGGATTTCTTCACCATCTGGATCGACCTCAACATGTTTATGCCTATAGGGATTGACTGCTGGATCGATAACATCAGGTAACAACAGATGATGGCACAAGCTAAAATGTTTGACTTATAAGTTATGGTTGACGTTATGGGTGAACAAATGATCCCAAAACAATCTCTTCTATACGAGTTCTCATCATATTCAGGAATGAAAAAGAGGCTGGTTCTGTTCTAAAAGGGTATTGGTAACACAGTGATAATCTTTTCATATTTTGATATACAAAATGGTTAACAACACACACTAGTAATTCATTGTAGTGCCACTATACTTGACCAGTACTGGTGTGCTGCCTACTTTATTAGGGCCACTGTGCAATATTTGTTCCAAATCCATTGTGTTGTCATTGCTGTAAATACAAAGATCGTATTTATTTAAAAGTGCTACTTAAGGATTAATTATTACATTTTGTGTGATATTTTACCCCTCAGTGTATTTATTTCAATCTTTTTATAAGAAGATTTGAAAGGCTATTGTATATTTTTGTGCATTCTACAATGTCAGACAGCAGGTTCACAGTTTACTGACATACTGTAGATACAGAATGATAATAAAATTGTTAAACTCTGTAGCTCACAATGAATCACTATTACTACTATGACTACTACTACTACTACTACTACTACTACTACTACTACTAATAATAATAATACTGTTTCAGAATAGCATACAACCGAACAACTCGCAAAACATCCAATGCACCAGGGGTGGAAATCCGAGTTCCAGGATTTGGGAAAACTTACTCTGTGGAATTTCTGGACACCAATACATTAACAGGTTTGTGTCCTTCTGTTGGGTTTAGTGCTGAGTTCTGTTTTACAGGTGCCAGTGATCACACTGAAGTTTACTCCTATAGTAAAAACTGAACCGTGTCTGACCATGTTTAAAAGTTGAAAAGTTATTTAACCAGGTAGGACCAACAGATTTTTGTGAATTAGTCAGGATCCCCCAACAAAAACTCTAAAATGTTTATTGCCTCTTTTTACGTGCCGACAAAAGCAGGGCATGTTGTCAAGCTACAAACAGAGACGAGAGCTCTGTTTGATGCCTGCCAGGCTTTGTATGTCTGTCTGTCTAGTCGTGTCGCTGTGCTGCATTGAGGGAACCAACCCCAGCTAGTTTTCCTCCCTTGGCCACAGAAGCCCAAAGCTCAATTCTGCACTTCTTATGGGTTCCCACAATTTAGAGGAAGAGGTTTCATAGATCCACAATGACACCCAAAAAACATGCATAACCTCCCCAGCAAAGACAGAGCAAGATTCTGTATGCGCGTGATCGCATGGCTCCCCCTGCACCGCACAGTGAGCCACTGGGGATCCTAATGATAGGAAGAACTGAGATGGTGGTTGGTTCTGATCTGGTATATCACTGATCTATTTCTCTTGCAGGGTATCTCCACACAATGGTGGAGCACTTGGTAAACGCAGGTTACGTCCGTAATGAAACGATTCGAGCAGCTCCCTATGACTGGAGAATTGCTCCCAGTGAGTATGAACTACTAGGACAACACAGCAGCCTGGAGTATGACACATGGGCACTGCTTTACAGTTTATTGAATAACAGCACTTTTTAGTACATTTACTTAGTTGTTTTCTTTTTTTAAGCAAAGTCTAATTTTTTTATGTAAAGTTCTGTTTTGATATATTCAGGGATATCAAGATAATTAGGAAGTAAGGGGGTTGAGTGGGGTAATATGGGCAAAAGAAAAATTCCCCAATGCTTGTTTTAGTACTTTTTAAATGTTTTTACCTTGGGGTTTGTATTGCAAAATTGTTCATAGTGCAGTAGAATATAGTTAGTGGCCAGTGAAAATCAGCACCCTGTACTATATTTTTTATAATTTATAGCTAGTTAAAAATAATTCAACTGTAAAGCTAATTTCATTGTGACATCACTTCCATCTGATATTAAGACATTTCAGATGTGTCACATCAATATCAGGGTCTACTAAATACTAATGATAGCAGTTTTTAATGATAGCTGACAAGCTCTGTGTAACTGGCTTGTGATCCTAGATGAGCAGGAGGAGTACTTTGGGAAGCTAAAAGCCCTGGTGGAGGAGATGTACAAGGAGTATGAGAGACCTGTCTACCTGCTTGGACACAGCATGGGCAGCAATTACATCCTGTACTTCCTGAACCAGCAGTCTCAGGACTGGAAGGATCTCTATATCAAGGGCTTCATCTCACTGGGGGCTCCCTGGGGTGGGGTCATCAAACCGCTCAGGGTCCTCGCTTCCGGTGAGTAATAAACAGCCAGGATGGTTTGTTATAACATCACTGAAGCACTAGGAAGCTGTCTTTTTAAAGTCACCCATTTAACTTGTAACCTTGAGGTGAACTGAATCAGTCCCAAAGGTTTTTAGTTCATGTCCAGTTGGAATGTGTAGGGGTTCATTGCACATATGTTCTCTGTTCTCAGTTCAGCTGTCAGCAAAATAAGGTTGAGATAGCAATGCCTAGTAACCAACACTCCAAAAAGGAATTTATGTGAGTAAGAGGGGGAGGTAAAAAAAATGGCATCTTATTGCAGAAAAAACAGATAGTTAATCACAGAAACTATCAACAGTGTCCTGAGGAGATAGGATGGGAGGCTGTAAAATAAGCTGTAAAATAAGCTGAAAAATGAGTTTAGGTCACAGTCATGTATGATAGGGTATATAAGAAGTGAGTTAGGAATAGCTTAGTGAGCAGTAGTAGGCGATCCATTGGTTCCAGTGTCCATCTGTGCCTCAGCTCTCCCAGAGAAAAAGATAATTGATCCCTATCTTTCTCTGTACTAGATAGCTGATGCATTTACAGTCTATGTAACTGCATAAAATAAACTGCGTGTGTTTTCTGTCTGTATACTGGAGTCCTGTAACCCACTGTGTTGGGATTAAATAAAAGTGTTTTAATAATAGACTGTAATATTTTTTTCCCCAGGAATTATACAAATTATAAATTGAGATAATTGAATAAACAAAACACAACAAAAGCTCAAAGTTATCTGCTTTGGGTGGAGTTGAGAATCATGATTCCTTATAGTTTCTGTATTGTGGGGTTGAGTCCTGTGACTACCCTAGACAGCTGAGAACTCAATTCCCCAGCGGACTCTCAGCATACTCTTCTCCTTCAGGCATGCAACACATGTGTATTAGTCACAGCATGTTGTGAGGATGCAATAGTAAAAGTGCCCAGCAAAGGGCTCAGTTATCACACACTTACTAAAAACCAAGACATTAAGACCAGACTAATCCCACAATTTAAAGGACTGAGCTACTAAAATAGGCTGAAAGAACTGAATCTATTTAGCTTAGAAGCCAAATTAGGGGTGGGCATGATTAAAGTCAAGGAGTTGACCTAGTTAACC
The DNA here is from genome assembly GCF_902713425.1 of Acipenser ruthenus. Lineage (NCBI taxonomy): Eukaryota > Metazoa > Chordata > Actinopteri > Acipenseriformes > Acipenseridae > Acipenser > Acipenser ruthenus. Next base: position 21,253,942 of record NC_081207.1, read on the forward strand.
TTAACCAATACTTTAAGTGCAGCACAGAAACCAGGACAGAAGACCCAGGTGGAAATGAAGTGGAATTAAGAGAGTAGTGAGGGTATCAAATGGGTTACTTAGTCATGTTGATGCTTAATGGCTTGGATCCTTTAAGACCCAACTTGTCAACGTTTTCAGATCAGTTAGCTACTAGGAATCAGACAAACACAGGTGATCCGAATGGCCTTCTCTCGTTCGGAAATGTTCTTAAATGTCTGCATTGTACAATCCAAAGTACTACCAGCAGAGCAATAGCTGTCATGTACCTCACTTTGCAGGTGAAAATGACGGAATCCCGCTTGTATCCAACATCAAAATCCGAGAGGAGCAGCGAATGACCACCACCAACCCCTGGATGATCCCCAGTGACCTGGCCTGGCCGACTGATCACGTCTACATCTCCACACCCACCTACAACTACACCTACCAGGACTACCAGCGCTTCTTCAACGACATCCACTTCGAGGACGGCTGGTACATGTGGAATGATACCAAGGACCTCCTCGCAGGGCTGCCCACGCCTGGTGTAGCAGTGTACTGCATGTACGGCACGGGGTTGCCTACCCCTGTCACCTACATCTATGATGATAACTTCCCGAACGCGGACCCCGTTGACATCCTGTACGATGATGGGGATAACACTGTCGGCTCTCGCAGCATGGAGCTGTGCAAGCTCTGGGTAGGAAAGCAGAAGGAGCCGGTCCACATCATTGAGCTGAATGGCACGGCTCACCTGGACATCGTCTTTTCTAACATAAGCCTCACGTACATCCAGGAGATACTGCAAGGGAGCTACAAAGGGCCTTAATAAACAAACCACCTTGTCCCCAGAGCCAGGACTTTACTCAGACCAGTTTAATACCTACCTGTAGTCTAAATATTATATCAGTCCAGTATTCACCTACATTATCCTTTCTATCATTAAGAAATTAGACCAATACTGTTCTGTGCTACTCAGTCACAGTATAAAACACTTCAGAAGTGAAATATCAGGCCATATACCTAAATACCTCCATGGTTTAAAAAATTAGTATCAGGGCTATGAAAATCTAACAGTGCCATTGTCTATTTCCTGTATATCTGTCTATAAAAATATATCAAATGCCAGGGAGGGTCCTATTTGAACAATTAAAAAAAATAATAACAATGAAGTCACTTGTCAAAGCAGTTGTCTAAATATAAATTTGACAGTGTTTTTGAAGTTATTGCTCAATGAATTACCTCTGGCATGGCAAGATCTGTTCATCACGAATATAAACTGTTATTAGTACAATTTTAAAATGCTGAAAGAAAATTTATATATTAAGTGACAAATGCTTTGACAAGAATTATTTTTTAGTAATTGGTGACATTGAAAAAGTCGAAGAGTTTGTCATTTAATTATTTATAGTATTTTTAAATTTAGTACTGTTGAGTGTTCAAAAAAACATGTGTTAAGATACAATACCTGTATAGTACTAACAGGCAGAAAGCAGATTTAAAGACTGCATTTGGTTTTAAACCCCATTCATCGCTTAACATACCAGTTACCTATCATACTGGTTTACAAAAATACCCATTAAACTGCTAACTAGGACTTACATGAAGAATAAATTAAGGTTATTTTATTTGAATTAAAAGTTGTTTTTTCTGATACTGAATGTGCTGGTGGCCATTTAAAAAAAAGTTTTTTTTATTCTAAGCTTTTTTTTCTCTTCATCCTATTTTTATTAAAGTTTTCATTAATGCTTACTCCCATTAGGCAGAGCAACAATCATTTTCAAAATGTATACTTTAATTTGATGGTGTTTGGGATCATTCTCAATGGTTCTTTGTTAGAAAGCAATTCAACTGACATTTTAAATTGCCATAATTCACGTAATCCCAGTGATAGTGACTTTGCTGTGATTGGTGTGTGAGTGAAAATCAATAAAGCTTCAGTAAACTTTACACTGCCTCCTTGGGCCTAACCTTTCTTTGACTTTGAAACACATGTACAGGAACAGCACCATGAATCGTTTTTTTGAAGTGATAAGGCATTGCGTGTGTAAACTAGAGGTCTAACTGGAAAGGGTCTCTCTCTATACAGCAAAGAAAGTATGGTGGACTTCCAGTAGCTGCAGACAAACACTGCAGCCAGGCGTGCTCCGTAATGTTGAACATTCAGATAAATAAAACTTTATAAAAGTTCAGAGGTAAAGCATAGCAAAGTGTAATAAAACATAGCGAAAACATGGTAAAGCATAGGTAAGCATTGTAGAGATGTATGACAAAGCATATTAAAAAATAAGGCAAACTATGGTAAACTGCTGTACAGTAAATGTTGTAAATGTTGGGAAAAGAATGTGAAAACTGCACAATTATTGTGCAAATTTACTGTGGTAAACGTTTACATGGGTTACTTGAATGCAAGCCTCACAAGCTTAGTACATGGCTATTGTTCTTGTATATCAGAGCAGCTGTACTCTAATTGGAAGATTCAGGGTGGGAGGGGTGTTACATCACATCAAGCTTCCCAGAAGCACACATGACATGTTGTATGATATGGGACCTTTTCCAGCAATTTCCCCCAAGCTTTAAACCAGATGTGTCCAAATAGTTTTGAATTGAGCAACTTGGTTTTGCACAATTTGATAATGGATAACCCAGCACAAGCAGCTACAACTACCTAGTTCAGTTCTTCGTGAAATTTGGACACCCTTATGTTCCTTCACTTTGTTTCTGCATCAGCTGTCTGCTCGGTGTGACTGTGTTGATTGCTCGACCTTTCTCCTCCCACTCGATGACATCTGCGCTTGCCCAGTCGAGCCTGGATGTCAATTTCGGGGTTGTGTTGGTTGGTTACATTGCAAATTTGACTGTGGTTGTTAAAGTTTGGTTTCTTGCAACAGCATTTAAATAGACGACGGGGCTCTGGATTTCACCCTGAGCCAATTGTGAAATTACTGTCACGTAATGCGCTTAAGAAATGGTTTCCATCCGTGGATTGTTACTGCTTTTTGTCTACCCCTTTCTCCTGTTCTGTTCTGGGAGTCCTGTTAATAAAGAATGCACTGGCAAGATCTGTCAGAAGCGGCCGCCAGTCGTATTGAGTAAGTCTTCATCTGAAATGTTATTTTAAGTTGTTATTGTACAGGCTGATCGACTTATAAAAATATGTTATCAACAATGTGTAGTCTGTACCGCACACAACAAAGTTACCCGTTTAATACTTTGACTTTACAATGTGTTTTTGTTTACTATGATAATGTTATATTTCTTTTGTGATAATAAGAAGATATACGCCAAAGGTACATAAATATTGTGTACGTGTATTGTGTAATTGGCATGCTGTTTGTTATTGTTGTGTTGTAATTAAAATGTTTGTCATTGTTGTTAGTAATATCCATAGCTTAATGTAATTAAATATGAGCCTATAACAACTGCATATAACAATAGAATAATATTATATAACAGTAGAATAATTACGTAGACAGTCGTACTATGAGAGGTCGAGTGCTTTTTAATTTTGTACGTAGCGTTAATGCTTGAGTACAGGCCTAAGTTTAATAACGCAGGGAAAACAAACACATTTGTTTTAACAACACACACTTGTTTGGAGCAGTTTTCTAAAACAAATAAAATGTGCTCTTTGACTTAAACTGGCTGGTGACTTCTGCATCCAGAGGTAATGGCAGAGAAGCAGCCCGGCTACAGGCGGTTAATCTTAGTCATGTGACTGCAGGAGCGGAATGTGGCTGTCACGTGAAGAGCTGTTGACAGGACAATGTATAAACAATAGGTATCTGTGGGATAACTGTAAATATACTTAAATGGAAAGATTCCACGCATTGTAAATACGGTTGAGCTAGAGGGATATAATCCCTGATATATGCCCTTAGAATCTTTGTAACCGCATCACAAAAATAAATCAAACAAGATCACTCCATCAGCTATTAACAAAATGTCGTTTAAAGTAAATTTCAACCTTTTTAATAAGATGTCAATTGAGGAATGGATAAATCAAAACATCCCGGAAAATGCGAGCACCTCTAGAACATAAGAAGAACATAAGAAAGTTTACAAATGAGAGGAGGCCATTCGGCCCATCTTGCTCATTTGGTTGTTAGTAGCTTATTGATCCCAGAATCTCATCAAGCAGCTTCTTGAAGGATCCCAGGGTGTCCTCTTCAACAGTATTACTGGGGAGTTGGTTTCAGACCCTCACACTTCTCTGGGTAAAAAAGTGTCTCCTATTTTCTGGTATGAATGCCTCTTTACCTAGTCTCCATTTGTGACCCCTGGTCCTTGTTTTTTTTTTCAGGTTCAAAAAAGCCCCCTGGGTCGACATTGTCAATACCTTTTAGAATTTTTAATGCTTGAATCAGATCACCGCGTAGTCTTCTTTGTTCAAGACTGAATAGATTCAATTCTTTTAGCCTGTCTGCATACAACATGCCTTTTAAACCCGGGATAATTCTGGTCGGTCATCTCTGAGATGTCTACAGTCGCTATAAGTAGTACAGAGAGAAGTACTGTCTGACAAACTGAAAAACCTACCATCAGTACTACTAATAGTGCTAGACATGGGAGCGTTACCCAACAGTGACTTGATTTAATTGAAATAGAAAGAACTGAAAAAAATATCAGAAAACATACAGCTTGGGCAATTCATGTTTTTCAAGACTGGTTAAAGGAAAAGAGTAAAAACACAATTTTTGAGAAAAACACTTGCCAGAGGTTAAATGAATATGTCATAGAATTTTAAGCAACCGTCAAAAATAGAGGCACAGTACGTTATATTGAGTTATATTTCGTCTCGGGCCCCATTACCCAAATGGTAGTATAATGCCTGGTAATGCCCTCTGTGTCCGGTCTTAATTGCTTACTTAATGTCATGCTTTGTTGCAGTGCAGGCTGGGAAATTCGGATGTGAGTCAGAATATCTAAGTTTTGATGATGTTTATTTTTTAATGCTGTCTTCTGGGATCTCTCCAGAAATTAAATGCAGATCACTCATACTTGCCAACATTTGGAAACTGTTCACCACACGACAGGACCATCATGACAGTAAAAATAGACATAATGAAGCGTTCTTGTCTTTGTATAAGTTAGTGATCGCAGATGTGTCAGCCGCACAAACAGCACAGCGTGTGGTTTTCACTAAATCTACGGTGCAGAATAAATGATTTTTTTTTCTATGGGTAAATATCGGGACTTTCTTCCTATGCATCGGGACGCAGGACATTTGCTAGGAAATCGGGACTGTCCCGACCATATAGGGACAGTTGGCATGTATGGATCACCGTGTTCCATTCGTGGTTAAACAGTGAAGAATTTAAAAAGACACTTAGGTCATGGTGTTTGTCTGCTACTAGATTAACACTTTAATATATATAATTGCCATATTTACTGTGCACAAAAGTATATAAAACATATAAGGACCCAGAAAGGCAATGTACCATTTTAAAAATAACCTGGACCCACTCCACTTAAAGGTGTAAAGTTAGGGATAAGCTCTGGAAGTTGGAACCTTTTCCGATGTGTGAAGAAATTGAGTACTGATATAGCATAATGGATTATGCTAACTGGACACTGATTTACCCCGTATACTCAAATAAAAGTAAGAAAACTGCTGCAGGTGTGCCTCGCGTCATCTCAATTTAAAATCACTGGTTCAAATCCCATGTGACCCTGAGCAAGTCACTTAACCTCCTTGTGCTCTGTCTTTCGGGTGAGACGTTGTTGTAAGTGACTCTACAGCTGATGCATAGTTCACACACCCTAGTCTCTGTAAGTCGCCTTGGATAAAGGTGTCTGCTAAATAAACAAATAATAATAATAATAATAAAAATAATAATAAGAAAGACATCATAAGAAATAAAACAAGTGGTATTCCTTCATCCACTGGGGGCAGAGTGTTGCAAGGGGAAATCTCAGTGTGCCATACAGTATATGACTCATCTAACTGATGGACAGACATTCTTTGCATCTATGATGTCCATAGATATCCTGTAATGGCACATTTTGTGCATCTCATTCATTAACATTGCCAGTTTGGAGGCCCTGACTTGTGTCCGCTCTGTCTCGCAGTCCCGGGTGACCTGGGTAACCAGCTGGAAGCCAAGTTGGACAAGCCCAGTGTGGTGCACTACATGTGCTCCAAGAAGACCGAGGACTACTTCACCCTCTGGCTGAATCTGGAGCTACTCATCCCACTTGTCATTGACTGCTGGATTGATAACATCCGGTAAGACAGAGACTTTATTAAGTGTGAGTTTTATTAATTTAAACCCACTTGTATCAATACTACAAAACAGAAGATTTTTTTTGTGTAATATGGGTGGAGGTGGGGGTGAGAGGAATGGATGTCACTGATGAAACCACAGATGGCTAGCAGGATTAGAGCAATATCACAACCAGTTCAGAAATTAGGTAACGCAGGCGTCCTCGGGCCTAATTTTAGCCAGTTATTAGAAATGGTCTGACTCTTATTAACATGTAATTTGTGTATTATTGTGAATGTATCTGCCTTGTCTCTTAGTCATGTTTGTAGCAGTGGGTTCATGTCATTGAAAAGGATCATGCTCTGATGATAAACTAATGATAAAAAAAGGAGCGGTTTGGTGACCCACAGCAAGACTCCAAATAGATTGCTGTCTGTCACGGGGCTGTCATGTGAGTTTCTGTGTTTTATCAAAACCCCATGCGTGTGTAATGAAATTATTTACAGTCTGTTCCAAAGAAACGTTTGTATAAACTGTTTCCTTCACATTTTTACTGTATGGTCTGAACTCTGTATATACAATATAACCCTGATCTGATCCTTCTACCAGATTCCAAGGATAGCATTTGGGGTAAAATGAGTTGGGATGGCAGTGTGAAAATGAACTTAGAAGTCCTGCAAACCCTATTCAGTTCCTCCCTGGTCAGTCCTATGTTTTAAAAGAAGTAAAACACAGTGTTCATTTTACAAAACTGTAACCAAACAACCAAGTTATATAGTTCAAGTCATCTTAAAGAGTAAGTAGCGGGTTTCTGAAAAATGTAGTATGTGTCCCTACATTTTGCCACAACTGTTTAAATAACGTACCGTACCTGTAACTTCTTTTCATTGTTAAACTGTTACACTTTTAAAGTCTGTTTCAAAGCTCTTTTCAAAATGTCCGCTCTAGTGCACTGGGATTTGCACTCAATCACTGCAGGAAGCGATTAAAGATAAATAAATAAATAAACAAAAAAAAAAACCACGTTAGAAGTGCTCTGGTTTTTCTGTTCCGTACCACATTATGGATGTTATGCTGTGTTACCATTTTAACAATGTGGGCAATAAAAGCACAGTGTAGCTCATTGTAGTTCACCTAGTGGTTTTCGAATGAAGAATAAGTGTGTAGTCCTTCCTTAAATCATCATTTGATCTTATTATGCAGCATACAAGTAACCCATCAGGACCATCGCATGTATTGTGATACATATCATGTCGCAATACGTATCGTGACATTAGAGTATCGTTACTGTCACACAACTGATATAGGTCTAGTAGTGAATCACATGACATCCTATGACAGCATACATTTAAAGTTTTCCAGTTGGTTGGCCATTGCATAATAGAACATAATCAGATACCAATTGAGTGTGGTGTGTTGTTTTGTTGTCCCTTTCTTCATTCAGACTGGTGTATAACCACACCAGCAAGACGACAGAGTCCCCTCCAGGAGTGGATGTGAGGGTGCCGGGTTTCGGACAGACCTTCCCCCTCGAGTACCTTGACCCCAGCAAACGCAGCATGGGTAAGGAACGGGCACTCTGGCCAACTTCAGTCTGCTGCTGTTTTTGTATGTTATGTATCTTTTGTTCTATTTTGTAGGCTTTGATCTGTGGTGTTGATTATCTCAGCGTTAAAGTGTCACAGAACCCCAGGCTGTGTTTACAAGAAACACATTCATTTACCTTTGGTGTGTGTTGTCCGTATTGCAGTGTTATATTTTAATATAATTTAGGAATGCTGGTCATTAGTGAGGTTGCATAGTGTAGGGCCTGCTCTGGCCTGTAGTTTGGAAGAAAGTGGTGTTGAGTGCTGACATCTAGTCCCATCTTCTTCTTCTTCTTTTTCTTCTTTTTCTTCTTCTTCTTCTTCTTCTTCTTCTTCTTCTTCTTCTTCTTCTTTATTTCTTAGCAGAGGCCCTTATCCAAGGCGACTTACAATTGTTACAAGATATCACATTATTTTTACATACAATTACCCATTCATACAGTTGGGTTTTTATTGGAGCAATCTAGGTAAAGTACCTTGCTCAAGGGTACAGCACCTTGCTCAAGGGTACAGCAGCAGTGTCCCCAACCTGGGATTGAACCCACAACCCTCCGGTCAAGAGTCAAGAGCCCTAACCACTACTCCACACTGCTGCCCCACCATAGGCATGCCCTTTAAATCCCATCCCAGCTTAAAGGCCTTTCCGTTCTTTAAAAGCAAATTATTTCATATTTGTTTCACTAATTAAAATAATCGTATTATCTTCACAGCATTCCTCCTTAAAAAAGTCACTTTTACATCTGTTGTCATTAATATATTGAATGCTTCATTTAATATTTGTATGGGGAAATGTATAACTTGAAATAATAATAATATAAAAAAGCAATACTGTATATAAAAACAACTGTATGTACCTGTATTCAGCAATATGTATGACGGTTTTAACACAAGAGGGATAAATGTACTCTATTAAGCATAGTTAATGGCATGCACCATTACAGTAGATGTTCTGAGGGGATTGATTTTTGCCCTTGGAAGCCCCAGGTTGAACGCCTAGCATCCGTCTGAGATTATTGCAGGGTTCTTGTAAAGACATGAACTTGGGTTAATCTAGTCTTTTGACAATTGCATGATGGAAAAATATGGACAAACAGAAGAGATCAGCTGGATAGTTTGTCAGTAAACCTGCTTGTTAGCAGAGGCCAAAGGCTGGAATGGCTTTTATGGGACAATCTATTTATACAGTGATGACCTCTTCTAACCCTGTGCTGGGGGTGTTTCTGAGCCCTCCCATGAACTTGCACAAGTGCACACACACACACCCACCCACCCACCCACACATATTTGGCTGGCTTCACAGACCCTGATTTGGACTAATCATGGACTGCCTAATGACAACTTTGGTAAAATAATCCAAGATAACTGGTGTCTGTGAAACCCAGTCAAATGCCTCTTACACACAGACAGGCATACAAACACGGACCTGCCTTTAAATCTTTGAGGACTGTGTATAGTTACGGAATGATGGTAGTACGCACGTTTATTTAACTTGTATATTATCTTTCCTAGAACTCTGTACAGGTCAGCAGTTTTGAAAGAGGTAAAAATGATGAATGCAGAAGTTTTACAGGAACACTATAAGATACTCAAATACATGAACACAGATCGAGGTGAATTCTGATTGAACGTTTGGAAGTTATGGATACAAAATAAACCCAAAACCTGAATCAATTAAAAAAAATAAAATAGAAAAAAGGAACCTTTGCCTAACCCTGTGAAACTAGCCTAGGTCCCTTCTGTCTTGCAGGAATCTATTTCTACATGCTGGTGCAGGCGATGGTGGAATGGGGGTACACGCGGGACGATGACGTGCGGGGGGCTCCCTACGACTGGCGCAAAGCCCCGAGTGAGTGCAAACCCAAAAACTCACACAAACCCTTAGAGCGAGACAGTCTACTGGCCTCATCTCTGGAGCCCAGGGTTCAAATCTAGTTTGAGTCAAAAAATGAAATGAGTGTAGTGTTCTCAGCTTAGACTACTGATGGTCAAAGTGGTGTTACTTCATTCAGTCCTGCACAGGTAAGCAGTAATCTTAGAACAGGAGTTGTTAATTAGTCCCATCTTTGTTGGGTCTTAAAGGACCCAAGTGTCTCTGCCTCAGTAACATAGCCCATTCCATACCCTCAACACTCTTTGTATAAAGAAGTGTCTCCTTTCAAGTCTCCACTTAATTTCCAACTGTGTCCTCTGGTCCTGGTTTCTGTGCTGCTTTTAAAGTAATGGTTTGGGTTAACTGTATCATGGCTGATTTCCATAGAAAACAATGGGAGAGTAGTGTCCCATTGTTGTAGTTATTTGCATTAGTGAGGATGATGTAATAACACACAAGACAAGACTTTATTTATAAATAACACTTTATTTATAAATAACTGGTAATGATGAAGGGCTCAATATTGCTCCTTGCTCTTAATTGTATTGTTACTTGTACTGTGATTCTTGAAATATATTTCTTTACGACTGCAAGTCGCCCTGGATAAGGGCGTCTGCTAAGAAATAAATAATAATAATAATATAACATAAATATATCACAGTTCATTATGAAGACAAAACATATTGTATATTTTGTTTCATTGATTATTTAACTGAAGTATACATTTCCACACTTGGCAATGGGGACTTGTTTGCTGCTCGGAAGCAGAGTGTGCAGCTGTGATGTCATAGTGAGGTTTCCCATATAGTGTTGGGGGCTGAACTGTCAAGTTTTCAGTGACTCCTCTTTTAATACTTGCTGTGACTTTGTGTTTTATGCAGTAGTGTTTTTAAATCTTACTCTTCTGTTGGCAGATGAGAACCATGACTATTTTGTAGCCCTGAAGAAGATGATTGAGGTCATGGCGGAGAAATTTGGGGGTCCTGTGGTCCTGATCGCTCACAGCATGGGCAACATGTACACTCTCTACTTTCTCAACCAGCAGCCGCAGGAGTGGAAGGATCACTATGTCAAGGCCTATGTGGCCCTTGGACCACCCTGGGGCGGAGTGGCCAAAACCCTGCATGTGCTAGCCACAGGTACGACTCTCCCAGGCGCATACTCTTTCTTTGAAGACTTAATAACAAAAATATTTCCTTACATTAGCTAAAAAATTGAATAATCTGTCCCATACTGCATTACTGTTGACCTTTTGGTATTCCAGACTAAAGAAGATGGGCAGTCTGTTGCCTTAAACCTCCACAAAAGCATTTAGTTCATGATCTACCCTGTTCCTCTATCTTAACAATAACAGCAGATTTATTTCCCTGTTGTCCACCTGCAGGAGACAACAACCGGATCCCCGTGATCAGCAATCTGAAGATTCGCGACCAGCAGCGCTCAGCTGTCTCCACCAACTGGCTGCTACCCTACAACAACACCTGGCCTGCGGACCAGGTCTTTGTGATTACACCCAAGGGCAACTACACTCTCCATGACTACCAGCAGTTCTACAACGACATCCACTTCCAGGATGGCTGGCTGATGCGCCAGAACACAGAGCCGCTGGTGTACAGCCTTGAGGCCCCTAGGGTGGCTGTACACTGCCTGTACGGGAGTGGGGTTGACACTCCTGAATCATTTGTCTACTCTGAATTTCCTGACAAGGACCCCAAGGTCCAGTTTGGGGATGGGGATGGCACAGTAAACCTGGCGAGTGCCATGCAGTGTATGCGCTGGATTGGGCAGCAGAAACAGCCAGTCCAACTCAAGGAGCTGAGGGGCAATGAGCACATTGCAATGCTTTCTAATTTAACTACCATCAGCTATGTCAAACAGGTGCTGTTTACACCTTGAGCAATAAACTGAGAAGGTCCTACATCGGGCAGATTCCAAAGAAATCCAATTACTTGCAACAAGAAGGCCCTATTGGCATGCAGAATGTTACAGTTCACCTGAAATGGTTCTTGCTCTTCTCCAAATGGGACCTCTTCGAAACCCCATTGAAATTGAAGTTGGTCCTGTTTGAATCCCAAGAACTATGGATTACATCCCACAGCTTTTGCTTTAACCTGGTTCACCATGGCTTCTGTCAAACTGGTCATGGTCACACCACCCTGCCGAAACTAACAATATGCTACAAACAATTTGTGCCTTTCTATTTAAGTCACACCTTTCCAGGTTTTTTGGAATTCCATTCCATAAAGTGTTATAGCAATGTAATGAATTTTGTTTAATTGCAAAAAAATTTAGCAGCAACGGTCATTTATTTTTTATTTATTTTTAATAATTGCGTGTCCAATTATTATTTTTCACCAGCTTTGTTTTATACAGCAGGCACCAGTGTGCTCAATTTCCAAATTTGTCTTTTAACTCATCGGTGCGTCGACCCAAAAATGAATATCAATTGAAAACAATGTAACAAAGGTCCGCACTAATAGGAAAAACAAATTAATTGAAAAACATAATTTTCATTATTTATTCTTCATTTCACAGCTTCATTTTTTGAAGAACAGATTAAAGTTCTAATCCACGTGAAAAATCACAAACCTTCATCAGTGTGTATACAATGATAAAATTGTATATTTTTCTCCAAATTTGGAATGCCCAACTGCAAATGTTGTACATCTCCATTCAGACTCCCCCTTTAAGTAGGGGGTGCACTTTATCTAAAAAAAAAAAAAAAGATAAATTCATCAAAAAAGTCCCTTCCTCTTATGGGAACTATCTTAATAGCTACAGGACTTGAAGGATGCTGACCAATGGTGACATCATTCTTACATGGCCTCATGACCCAATCTGATGGAGTGTGTTCAGAAACAGCAGTTTCAATAAATGCTTTCATAATTTTAAAAGATTTAATTTATTTAATGAAAGTGCTGATTTTTTTCTATTTAGTGAAATATCTTGAAAATAATAATAATAATAATAATAATAATAATAAAATAAAAAAAACAGTTGCTAAAGCTAATATCTATGAATTACAGCCACATGGAGTAGAGGGCCACAACAGATGTTCTAGAAAATTTTTTCCTATATAAATCAATTGTCTTGACAGAGAAGTTTGTAAACAAGTATATATGTGTGTGTGTGTGTGTGTATATATATATATATATATATATATATATATATATATATATATATATATATATATATATATATATATATATATATATATATTATAGTGCAGTACTAGAGGGTGAATGGTTTTAAGAAGAGTCAGGGAGCCCCACATTCTGAAGCATTAATATACAGCTTTTACCAGAGACAAAAGCCTCCCCTGCAGCAGCCCAGCAGAGATTTCCACAGAAACACAGCCAGACAGCAGAATAGAAGATCTTGATTGAACAGTTGTTGGTGGCTCGGATACATTATTTACTGACACTGTGAAAAGGGAGGACTTGTACGTCTTGGGTTTCTGCCTCACCATCCAAGATTAAACAAAGTACCGCCACTGAGATGCTACTGCAATATTTGAGACTACCGGAACGCTAAGAGGGGAGTGTTCACATGTTTATTTTTTCAAAGATATCGCTTTTATTTTCAGAGTTCCAGTGGCCGATTCCTTATTAGGTTTTCAAGTAAAATTTTTATCAGAAAATACTGTATCTTGCTTTCTGTAATTGTGATGTATAGCTATTGTGTCACAATTTATTATAATGTATAAGTGTAAATTGTTAGAAAATTTGGAGCTTTATTTTTGTTAGGTCAAAACATGAAACTAAATGAAAGAGCCCAGATATATTATTTCACTTAAGTGCTATAATTATTTTGAAAATGTATACTGTGGGTTGTACTAGTTATCTGTGTGAAATACCCTTGTATAAAGATTAATTCATCCTTGGCCTTTACAAATTCCCAGGGAAACTGAAACGGTAAGCTAATTGTCTGCCAAAAGTGCTCTTACACTTTGACAATGTGTTCATTTTAATTGTATTAAATAGTCTGTATAGCTTACTGCAAATCCCACAGCAATGTATGAATTCATGCATGTAATAACTCACTCAGAACCCCAGCCTTACTTACCACATTATATTTCATTTTATGTTTCAGACATTACAACCTGGAGACACTTGAAAACTCAAAAGTACTGTGGTCTCAGTACAGCTCTCAAGCACGTCTTCTCTAAGTTCAGTTGGTACACCAGTGTAACCTTTCCCCCCTGCAACACTCTGCCCCTAGTCGGTCTAAGAAATACCACATAGAACAAATGTGGTGTTTCTTAATTGAACGGTTAATTGTAACACGCAGGTGTATCAGTTGAACTTAGAATGCATGTTTGAGTGCTGCATTAAGGCCACAAAAAGTCACCAGTATAAAAGTATTGCAATGGTGGTGCCATACATTTTATTTAATGCAGGTCCAGGATTTTTTTTTTTTTTTTTTTTTTAAATGCTATACAACGTGCTTCAAAACAATAAGAATATATTAGTTTACATAACTGTGGTATTTCATACCCCTACCAAGTTGCTCTTAAAGTTGCTTATCCTTTTATTTTTGTTAAGCTGCGATTCTAGATTCCTATGATTATTAAGAGTGGTATGTGGGGAAACATGTTTCCATTCTGTAGCAAGTTGTACCTCTTGCCTTGCTGCACCTAATAATTATATTAAAGATGACAACTGTCTTTCGATTCATGATTTATGTACCAGGACTAGTGACCAATCCTGTGAACTCGCTTCAGAAAGTTATGGGAGAACCTGGGGTATAGTCCAGCTATGTTAGGACTGAGCTGACAACAGCCAGCATCTAAAACACTTTCACTAGAAAGGCAGGAGTTTGTGTACCTTTGTATTTAGCAGAACACTTGCTATACAATGTATCCATTGACCGTATCTTTCCTTTACTGGTTTTTGCACAAAGAGTTTACACCTTCATGTGCCTGTGTGCCTAATTTCTAAAAAAATAAATAAAATAAGCACCAATCAGTGCCAACAGTGGAATCCAGGTCATGCTCTGATATCAAATCCCACGCATCAATTAAAACAACCAATCATCTGCTCCGCAACAGAATAAGACCAAATTAAGTCATTGGTGTGGATATGTATATAGAATTCAAGATTTAACAACTGCTTATAGCATCTTCCCCATTGGATACTCAAAACGCAGATGAATATGTGGCATAAATATTGTATATGGTAAACCTCGTCTAGCAGCCATGATTGAGGGCCAAATTTTATATTATTGTCTGCATAGAGCAGGGAGACAATGAACAATGTGCATTATCAGTGTTTTTTCTAGCCACAGGATTAAAAAGAGCCTGTCAGTAATCTTAGGTTTTGTGTATGAATGTCTAGTAATATAAATGGCAAGGTGTCTTTTTTTCCCCCCCAAATGTTTTCATTACTGATTTTTTAAATGTACTTTCCCAATAAACAAAAAAATAATTAAATTGTAGTTTTTTTTTTCCCCCCCCCTCACAAGAAGAAAGCAACTATACATCATCACTTGTTTTGTTACTTTCTTTTTGGGATCTCGCCAGTACCAGAGGATACACTGGTACTGTCAAATCAATTTCCACAACAGTTATTACAGACATTTTTATCAGCAGCTTGAAAGCAGGTCAAGATGACAAAACTAACAATGGCTACAGAATAGAACATTATTTTTTCTAGAATTTTGTTGTCATTGTACTGTACTTGTCTAGATTTTGGAAATGTGCATTCCAAACGTGGTAGGCTAGTGCCAATTTGGTACATGTCCTGTCTCTTAGAGCTCAGATCTCTAATCTCATAAGGAGTACAGGTTTTACTTGGGAGGGTGGACCAAACTAACCTAAAATGTAGCCCTGCAATTGCTGCAGTATCACAGCTCACCAGCAAATATGCTGCCTTGCAAATTTGTAACAAAGGAACAATATTTTAAAAATATTTTATTTTACAGTATTTTCATAAATATGGAATGTAAAAGGCAATTTTAAAATCCCATAATCTCTCTGCAGCTTCAGTTCCCTGTGTTGTTCATGCATGGATACCTAGTGTAGTTTGGATGTAACAAGGGGTGAATATGATACCATCCGTTTCCAGTTTTATGTCCAGTTCCTGCAGATCTACACTCCACATCAGAGTAGCGGGAAGGAGAAGAATTTATTCCCAGACTTGCAGCGAATTTCATGTCCAGAAAATCTCAACAGGGAAGCACTGTCTTCAAAATCATCAACTATAGTCTTATAAGAAAACAGAATATAATATTGATTATGAATACATTAAATATCTATATGTGCAATACAGGTAAGCTTGTCCTGATGGTTGTTACCTGCAGTTCTTGAAAGCACCCTCGTAGGCTCTCAGAGCAGTCACCCACGCACCAGGCCAGGCTGATGTGGAATGATGGATTCTGTGAAAGCACAGAGGAACGTACTGTTAGAGGCCAGCTATTCTTACAGCCTGAACTAAAATCAAGCAGATCAACATTTTGGCTAATTCCTTCATCATGCGTTAATAAAGCAAAATATTGTAAAAATGATGATTACCTTTGTATAGCAGCTTTAACCATTCCATGTTTTACAATTAGATTATTTCAATGCTTATTGTAAAACCTGGAATGGCTTAGCCTGTTGATAAAATGGCACACCTGGTTTGAAGGCTGAGGATAATGAAACCTGTGTCAATTCACTTTCAATTGGTTAATATAATTTTTAAATAGCTATTACACAATAGAGACAAATAAAATACATCAAGTAATACCCAGTGCTCGCCCAGTTTCAAGTAGATGATTGATCCCAGAATTGTTTTATTAGCTTTTAATAATCTGCCTGTCAGTTTGGACCGCTCCCGTCTTGGAAATAACCTCCCTTTTTATCTTGGGTAGATGCCGCCTCTAATGTTTTATCAAAATCTATTTTTATAAATACAATAAAAGTACCCGTCTACAACGGATTCATAAATATTTTATTTAAAAAAAAAAACAAAAAACAAAACACATTCTTTAACCACCCAGCTGCTTATCCCGCGATTTCCACGTGGAGTGCAAGAGAGTCCAAATTTGTCACTCCCGTGAGAATATCGTGCATATGTGCATCTGCAAAGTTTAACGTCTTTTTAACGTGCTTCAATAAAAAAAAAAAAAAAAAAAAAGTTGTATGCAGTTTTGTTTTTCACTGGCAGATGGCAGCAATCCCTAAAAAATGTGCTTGACAGACTGGGTCATCTGTATATACACAGCTGAGAGTGAAAAATTGATGGCTTTGTAGCTACAGAGAATAAAATGAGATTTCTTTATTTATTTGTTGGTGTTACAGGTTGTAAGGAAGCCTCGTCAGGATTGGTACTGGTCAAAACAACCTATTTATTTATTGTACATACTTCATAGATAATAATGCATAATAACAGCATTATACACCCGTGCCTGAAACTGGGAAAGATACAGTATATGACGCGACTGAATATTTGTGACTCAAGTTTTCTGATGTATATGTGCTAGATAAAGATGTTGGGATTGATGAGGGTTTGACGTGTGTCTGCTTTGAAATCTATCACACAGAAAAGTATTTCTAAAAAGTGATATGCCTGCACAAGTATTATAATGCTGCCATTGGAAAAAAGGTATATTACTTATATAATGCTGTCATTGGGAAATAAAGATGTTGTTGTGATCTATATTATAATGCTACAATTGTAAACACATTGCTGTTATTTAAGTTATATTGAAATACTGTATTTCAGTTTTTCATAATCACAATAAAAAAGTGTGTTGTATACAAAAACTGTTTTGAAAACTGTCTAAATTGCTTATTTGAGGGCTAAGAATGAAATCTGCAAAAAAACCAACATTTTTAACATGGAAATTGCCAAAATAATTGGGCAGCTGGGTGGTTAAATACCTCGAGCGTTAAAGCTTTGTGAATAGGGCCTGTTATGGGATTTCTGTCATAGAACCCCACTGACCTGGTGAAATGTGCTCAGGTTGAACTCCTGCATGGTCCTGTCGATCGCTCGGACCATCTCCAGCATCTGAGCATGTCCTGCTCTCACCTCCAGCCCCAGGAAGGTCCTAGACGAAAAACCAGTGTGCAACCAGGACTGTCGAGTTCAGTAACAAAACTTTAAAGACTTGCTAACATTCTTAAAAACTACCTTCTAAATGTTGTTGGATTACCTTAACGTTAGAAAAAGACAAGTATTGAAGCATTTTGGTGTTGTTATTATGAATCCCCACATTTCAAACTCAATTAAACCTACCGGGTTCTCTCCTGGTTTGTGTAGACCTTCAATCTGTCTGCAACACACAAGAACCTGGAACACAGCAGCAAAGAAACTAACCTTTTAGGAATTTTATTGATTTGTTTTTATAAATCGTAATAGTAAACACAAAATGTATGATACCCACATTAAAAGAACATAAAAACCTAGAAGAGCAAAAACTATATCTAGAGAGCGAGAGAGAGAATAAGGGGTGCTGTAAGATACAAGTTGATATCCACTACATGAGAGGGCTTACTAGCCGCTGACTAAGTGGGTGAAAATCAGATTGTATCTTAAAACAGCATTCTAAAATACAGTAGGTCTATTTTTATATATATATATACAGTTAAAACATCATTAAACAGTGCAGCTTACTGTAATGCAACATATTATTGACGTACACACATACCTTAGCTACCAAAAATTTAAAACCTGTGCTTGTTTATATGTAGTGAACAAAGGGTTTGATTGAGGTTAATGGGTAATAAATGCCCTACCCCCAATTGTTTGTTTGTTTTCCATGTAAAATGTAAATATTTTGCAGTACCACTACACTTGAGAGATGGCTTCCTCATTTAAAGAAAAAAAAAAAACACATATGCATATATTTGGAGAGTGGACAATTCTGTGTTCAGGAATACCATATTTAATAAACAATCAGTCTGAGTAAAGTAAAATGGCAATTAATGCACCTCTGAGTAGTAACAAACCAGTTTTGCATTCACATACGCATATATGAAGGATGTTTTGATAGTTTGACAGAAGCAATCTTGGTTTTCGAATGTATTACCAACAATACAATACTGGCACCTTAACTAAAACATAAAACGAATATAGTAAATCTAAACTCTAACTTACATTTACTTATGTTAAAAACTTCAATTTTAACAACCCACAAAACATTCCATAGTTGGATTTAATACCTTCTGCCAGAAGCCAGACCCTCCTTCAGCGACAGGATGAAGGGTTCTATCCAGTGATGGCGCAGAATGACAGTTTGTGATAGGCTGATGTGAAACTCTTCCATTCTGGTCAGCGAGACACCATGGGACCCAGCACCAGAGATCAGCTGATCAGCCAGCTCCAGAGACTCATCTTCAGCTAGGTCTGTCAGGCAGTGGTACTTTATTAACAACCAAGAATGACCCTTACAAAACAACACTGAGAATATAATAAACCGTAGTACTACTGCGGCTAAATTAAATTATAAGGATACACATGGGTAATCTGGAGCAGTACTGCACATTTACAGTGTCTAAAATACTACATTTTTATTACTGCTGAATACTTTTGTCAGCAATATTTGTTCCACTTCATAACTCCAGTAAACTGGCTGAAACTCCAGTATAGAAAATGAAATGTACTGATCTTCCCTACTAGTAAGAGCTGAGGTGACTCTTGTCTTGTGGTATGAGTTTAGGACTAGGAGTGTGGCATAATGGTTACAAGTGAAGAACTGTGAGTGTGGTCCAGTCCTCCCAGCCTTCATGTCTAACCACTGGGGCAGGGGTGTCCAACCTTTTTTTTTCACAGTGGCTCACTCCTATAGGCTAGTGGTTGGAGCGGAGGGACTGGGAAGCACTGTGGCTTAGTGTAGAACTAGACCGCCACCCTCCCAAAATGGAAGTCACTTACATGGCAGGTAGACATAAGTGGCCCAGTTTCCTCGCTCATGTGCAAAGGAGCGTATCCGTCCTCCATATTGGGTGCTGTCCTCAAACACTTCTTTCTCCTCGGTCTCCTTGAACATGTTCAGCACGCTGCCTGGCAGGGGCAGGCGGGCTCGTTGCTCTAGGAAACACTTCTGGAGTGGCCTTGCTTCCTCTCCCTTCGCATGGCTGGAGGACTTTTTGCTGTCTGTCACTGACTGGAGCCGAGTGACTTTCAATCTGCACAGGGAGGCAGTGCAAAATCAATTATCTAACAAAGTATTCTTCTTGGCAGCTTTTAAAAATCTTTTTTTTTTTTTTTTAAACCTCCCCATCCAAAAAAGACTGTAAAAATACCGTTTGCTACTGTGATTTACTAATTAGAAAGAACAACAGTTTACAGTTCTCATACTACCAAACTCATGCAGTATAAAGCAAACACATGTGGAAGCTGTAGTGAATAGTAACAACCAGCGGACTGTTTCTATCGGTTTATATTTTTATCAAGGCCAAACTGACGGTGTTAAATTAGTCTGTTTATCGGTATGGACAGCTTTCTTCCCAGTATGCTTGCTGCTGGAGATGCAGCTAACCAAACACATTACTAATAGTACTGTTACTACTTTCAGAAACAACACAGATTAATAATATTAATGTACAGATGATTATATCTCGTAAAAAAGAGGACTTCCTTTAAAAAAAAAACTGTAATACTACAACCATTTTAACAGGGTCAGTTCTGTTTTCAATAATAACAACACATATTCTACATATAATACGTCTTGTGGTAACTTACAGACAACCTGCTTCTTTTTTGGATCTCTTATTATCCAGCGAGCTGTCGTCACTTTGGAGATGTTCACCTTTTCGCTTTCCGTTTTGTATAACTTCATTTTCTTCTTCGGAGCTGCTGCTGTAGCCAACTAACATCCCACTTGTATGGAAGCAATTTTATCTTTAGCCAACATTAAACAGAAAAATATATATATATTTAAATGTACTGTAGAGTAAAAGAAACACGTTTTGAATGAGCGACAAGAAACAAATACAACTTTACTTAACCACCACGAACCCAGTACAACACTTAATCATATTCCCCCGGAACATCAGATCCAACTTTATAGTTCCACATTAACTTAAGAATAAAGGAAATGCCGTTTGAAAAACATGCAGTAGCATAAAAACAGACGACCCAAATACTCATCGTCAATTCATACATCACAAGTTAATAAAAAATAAATGTATACAGTTATACAGTACAGAAATGGACATTTTTTTTTGTTTCATAATCTTTATTTCAATATATAGTCAGTACAATTGATAATCCAACACACATAATAGCTGAAATAGCAGAAAAACAACTTAGGTCGCACGTTGAGAAATTACCAAGCTATGTTAAGGATACAACACAATTTTTAAAAAGACTTGAATCAATAAAACACAACCTTCCAGAGAATACAATTTTATTTTGCATGGATGTAAAATCCTTGTACCCAAGTGTCCCTCGTAAAGAAACTTTAGAAGCTTGTCAAAAAGGACTAGATAATAGACTAGATAAATCAATACCTACAGCAGAGGTACTGAACATGATCAACATAGTTTTAGAAAACAGTTATTTTACATTTGTTGATAAGAATTACAAACAAAACGATGGTACAGCAATAGGATCTAAATTAGGAATGCATTTTGCCAGTACATACATGGGAAAATGGGAAGAACAATTACTTAGAAAATCGGAAAGAGAACCTTTAGAATACATTCGGTTTGTAGATGATATTTTTGGGGTTTGGACACATGGAGAAGAATCTCTTTTCCAG
The DNA here is from genome assembly GCF_902713425.1 of Acipenser ruthenus. Lineage (NCBI taxonomy): Eukaryota > Metazoa > Chordata > Actinopteri > Acipenseriformes > Acipenseridae > Acipenser > Acipenser ruthenus. The sequence goes on from NC_081207.1 coordinate 21,275,292, forward strand.
TTTCATAAAATGGCAAATGAAATACACAGTAATATTAAGGTGGACCTTCGATGGACAAGGAAAGAAATAGAATTTTTAGATACCATAGTAAAACTTGAAGAAGGTTCAATTGAGACTGACCTCTTCTGTAAACCTACTGACATGCACCAGTATTTACACATGTCCTCTGCACATCTGATACACAGTAAAAGGGCAATCCCAAAGGGTCTAGGAATAAGAATACGAAGAATATGCTCAAAAGAAAGTGACTATGTAAAACAAAGAAATGTATTAAAAACAAATCTTAAAAAAAGAGGATACAAAGAAAGAATTATAGAGACGGAGTTAAGAAAAGTGGATAAACTAAAAAGAGATGATCTACTAGATTATAAAAATAGAGATAAAAAGGTCAAAAGAGAAGCTAATTTATGTGATATTTTAGTTCACAGTAAACATAAAAGAATAATTGACAAAATAGGTTCTACGAACATGTGCACTAGTAGATGTAAAGTGTGTAAATACATAGACAAAAGTAAAAATATAATTAAACATAAGAACACCACATATCCACTAAAAACTAATACCTACTGTAAAAATAGCAATGTTGTTTATGGAATAGCCTGTGAAAAATGTGATTAAATCAAATATGTTGGAGAGACTGGAACTACTTTATATAAAAGAATTCAGAACCACCTTTCATTAATTAGAAATAAAAAAATGAATGAACCAATAGTACTTCACCAGTCAGGGACATGACATAAATGATGTAAAGTTTGTAGTATTAGAACAGCTCAAATTAGACAATGCGACATATAGAAGAATAAAAGAAAGTAAATGGATAATAGACTGAACACGATTATGCCAGCGGGACTCAACAGAAAAGAATGAACTAATTAACTTCAATAAATATATAACATTTAAATAAATAAACAAAATTCATTCAAAAGTTGTGCATACTGATGCGTTGAGGAGGCCAAATCTAGACTGATCCTCAGAGCCAGCATTGCATGATATAATAAAAATATAAGTTTATATAAAGTAGTGTTAATTAGAATTAATACAGATTCAAAGATAGAAGTAAAAATAATGTCACAATATATAGAACACCATTACATCATGTAAGAATAAATCATGGATTTGAATGTAAACAATAACAAGTAGTTGTCATGTCGTCATAAACCTATAAATACCTCCAATGTTTTGATTCAAACACAGGCTCCCTTGAGAAAGATATGTACAACATATTGGAACGTTGGGCAGCTGGCTCTTTGAGCTAAAATATATATATATATATATATATATATATATATATATATATATATATATATAGTTTTACCAGACACGTACCGTACCTAATATTGGTTTATTTATTTTTTTAAAATGGCCAAAATCTAATATTGGATGGAAACAATTTACATTGGCTTTCTTAGCAAGTGACCAGAGACCCAGAAATAGCAGATATTTATTTATTTATTTATTTATTATTACATACTTTAACATCATGTATTTTTTATGATGAATTCACATGCTATTGAATGTGGGAGTAGGGGAGAACCGTGCACGTCCTTTTGTTTATCACTGACTACCTGGATGTAAGCTGGCTCTGAGCCAGGGTCGCTTAACTTGGCATGACCAGGTGCTGCAATGCCTGGCATTAGCACTGGTAGAATGGCGTTAATAAAATTAACAGCTTACCACCAATATCAGCGATAGCTGGCATCCAGATAACGACATTCCTCTGTCCAGGGGAGCAACCACAGGAAAAGGTTATTAGATTCACTTGGGACAATTATAGGTTGCAGATTGGAGAATGCAGGCAGATGGATTCCAATATTAGCATTAAATAACTACTCTCATGTAATAAAAATCTGAGGTTAATTCTCTTTCTGAAATGCTGTTTAATTCACATATTAGTTTTAAGTTTGTTTTCTTCTCCGAGGCCCCCCCGACTGCTTTCAGACACCACACTCAAAACTGCTTGCATGATGATGATGGATTGCATTGCTCTATGAGAGCTGTGTGGTCCTGTGGTTACAGAAACGGGCTTGTAACCAAGAGGTCCCCGGTTCAAATCCCAGACTCATTGTATGACTCTAAGCAAGTCATTTAACCTCCTTGTGCTCCGTCTTTCGGGTGAGACGTTGTTATAAGTGACCTTGCAACTGATACATAGTTCACACACCCTAGTCTCCTATCTTGTAAAGCGGTTTGTGATGGTGGTCCACTATATATATATATATAAGATTATTATTATATTATGGTGACACAGGCAGTGACGATTATAGTAGGGCAGATTATGCAGACTGGCATTCCTTCTATAAGCACTGTGAAGAACGCTTTGGAAGGGAGGGTATTTTCCATTTGACAGGCAATTGATACGTGTCCCCAGTGTAGAGTAGCTTGATCCAGATTTTACTGTTAGCTAAATTGGTCACACCTTGCTAACACAACAGAAGAAATAAGAAATAAATAACAACAGACAAAACACAGAAGTTAAGGAATAATTTTGTTAATACCATAAAGCCTGAAATGGCTCCGATTGCTATGCAGGGGAATCCGTGTTTCTAAAAACAACACATAATATAGTGTTAGTGGTCTTTTCAAGGTGCTTATGTTGGTAAATATCCCAGTTCTTACAGATAACACCATGCAAATATGCTGTTTTTCATCACTGCCTCCCTGACTGTATATAAGGTGGTCATAAACACCGACCTACATGTGCTGCTTCTACCACATAAACACATTCTCACAACAGATTAATCATAACAATGTCTAAAACACAACCCTACTACGGATTTGTGTCCATGTCCAGGTTCCTCTTTTCAGTCACTCACCAGCACCTCCTAGGGCAGCTTTTTATTCACCCCTGCATACGGCTCCTGGGGCAGTATACATACATGCTTGTTCCTTGGTTCGCATGCCGTTGGGAGGCTCCTATGGGTGCATGCTGTATGCAGGTTTCCGGTGTGTGTTGTGTATGTGGGTTATTGCAGATACAGCTTCCCGGGTTCGCGGCTGTTTTTGCTCCGTTTTCTGGAAGACGGGTTCTATGAACCGGGAGAGAAAGGAAAGTAGTCGCCGGCTTCCGGGGATACCAGGCCGGTTTAAAAATACTTTTTATTTATTTATTTATTTATTTATTTTTTCTTTCCGCCAGCGAATCTGTGCTAAACAGAAAATCGTCTTACCAACCGGGACAGGACGCAGCGGCCTGGATTTACATCGACGGCTTGGCTACTGACGAGTCTGCGGATCTGCAGAGAGTAACAGGCCTGGACTCTTATTAATCCCGACAACGAAAAAAAAAAAAAAAAGAAACATTGCATTTAGTGAAAGAATAAGATAATTCAAAAACAGGTACGTAACTACATCACATTGAACTCCCAATTGGTCTATAGTATTTTAGGTAGCCATAATACATGATGTGTAGCCATTGATGTGATTTCATTGTGATTGTTTATGTAAGAAAAACACTAGGAGGGTGGATTGATAAACGTTTTTTATTGACCTTTTAAACACGAGTAAACAACATAAGAATGTTACTTAATACAACGCATTAACGGGTGGAATGCATTCGCAGTTATTGAGCTAAAACTTTCGATTCTTTATTGTAAAGAAAGAGGAAGTTGCCCTTCATTAAAATGCAAATTTGACACAATCCTTTACATCTAAGATACTACCGGTTTAGTGAAATTATGTAGGATTTGAATTTGCCAGACCTTACAATTGGGATTTTTTTTTTTTTTAAAGATGGTATTATATTTGGACATTTAATTTCCGTTATCCGCTTGAAATCCTGAAACCGGTGTGTAGGGTTCGATTTCCGAAGCGAACAAGACTTCAGCCCCACGGGTAACCTAAAATAATCTTTATGATAGCTTTCTGCAGCTATTCAAATGTCCGCTGAACGCGGTTATGGAGGAAGGGCTGCCACCAAATAAAAAAGGAGTAATGGGACAGAAGGACATTAGCCATCTACCACACATTCCCTGTATTATGATCCGAAATAATAATTATTAAACAAGACTAGATGGAGTTATTGTATTGCATTATTAAGTACACGTACACACTACTTAAGTCTGACTGCTGACAAAAGAACAAAACGGAACTGCCTGGTTTGAGTTTTGAATGATTAGTAAAAGACTCAAACTCCATGAAGGGCAAAGGCCAAGATAAGTAATGAATTTCAGACTTTTACAAATTGAATATGTTGCCAAATTATTATGAACAGGCGGTAAGTGTACCACTTTCTGGATGCCCAATGACTAAATGTATAGCAAAACATGAACAATATAACACTTTATTTTTATATATAAAAATTACTACCAACCCAAAATTGTTTTATTGGTGCTGAAATTACACGTTTTGACAACTGTGGAAGCTATAGGTCTAACAATGTGAAATACTATTGATGGTATTTGATAAATGTTATTGTAGGTAGAAATGGAAACGATTTTTCATTCTTCAATTTTATCTTTCTAGTGATGAAGCTTGATTGTTTAACATAACCCAATACAATGTCTTGTGTAGCTTTATGAAAGCCATTCCAAAATGTTTTAACTTTTTTTTTTTTTCTTTTTACTATAGGGAGTAAAATTATAATGGAACAGGTCTACTCTTGGCTAGCAGAAAAGTCTAGTTAATATTGCTGTAATAATAGGTGTTTGTTTTGATGTAGACATTATTGCATTATGATATCAGTGCTATTTCTTTTTTTTATATATGCATTAAACCCCTCTTTGGCACAGAGCATTATAAAGTCTGTTTTGCTTTCTAAACTTTGAAAGGGAAAAATGCCAGTGTTTCTGCTGGTACCAGAGAATGGAAGGCCATTGTTTTTTTTGTTTTTTTTTTTTCAAAAAATTTAGTCGTCGCCAATTATTTTTTTTTTACCCCGGTTTTCTCCCCAATTAGTACGCCCAATTATTATCTGTATCCTCGGCTCACCGCTCGCAACCCCCCCGCCGACTCGGGAAACGGCGGCTGGAACACGCGTCCTCCGAAACGTGCTCCTGCCAAGCAGTCATTTTTCACACTGCAGATCCACAGCAATGCCACCAGACCTATAGTGCCGGAGGACAACACAGATCTGGTGGCTCCACTGCAGAACCACAGGCGCCCTATCGGCCACAGGGGTCGCTGATGCGTGGTGAGCCGTGGATTCCCCTGCCGACCTAAGCGCTCCCTACCCGGGCATGGCTCAGCCAATTGTGCGCCGCCCCCTAGGAACTCCCGGTCACGGTCGGCTGTGACATAGCCTGGATTCGAACCTGCAATCTCCAGACTATAGGGCACATCCTGCGCGGAGCGCCTTTACTGGATGCGCCACTCGGGAGCCCCGAAGGCCATTGTTAATACTGGCAGAGTAACTGGTAGACAGCTTCACCATTCCCCAGGGTCATTATCAGGTATATGCAGCCGAATTTCTGACGTAAATATTTCAACTGCCATAGGCTCTGACATCATACCCTACTGGAATTTGCAAAAGTGAACAATTAGTTTGGGTTGAACATTTTTGAAGCCGGATGCTGTATTTCGGTTTCGAGTTTTACTTATATCGAGAGAACCACTTCCCCAATTGTGATGATCCTAGCTAAGGTCCTCTTTTAGCACAAAATATTGAATATGTATCATCACTTCAGGATATGTATTTGGCTCTACTCCCGGTTGTCTTTCTGTATTCCACACTCCTTTTTTATTAATATATAGGACATTTATGAGCACACATTATTGAGTGTAACATCTGTCTCTTACATTTTTACGTCTATCTAGAGAACCACAAATCCAATTGCTGTGACATTCTTGGCACAGGTTTGAGTATCACAAACTGGAGTAAAGAGGCACCCTGTTTGTCTGTCTCTGCCCATATGTCACACTCAATTTTTACATGTAGAGAAGCACTTAACCAATGGTTATGACTATGGAGTAGGATGTTCTAGCTACTGGAAATGTCAGAAAATGGAAGGCAGCTGTCCATCTCCTATTTTTACCTTTACATAGCTCATGGTGATTAACCTTCTCCTATTCCTGATGGCTTTGATTTTGAATTACAACCGAACTGGGAAATAAATGTCACTGAAATGATTATTAAAAGTGGTTTAAATATTAAGATTTTATTTGTGTTAACTGACTTCCTACTAAATAGTTTGTGACAATAATTTAAATATTTATATTTATTTATTTTGCTTATTTTCACAGATAATTTCAAACTCAGAGTTTACTTGAATTCTTCATAAGAAAACACAAAGGGGAACATGACATTTTAAAAATGAAGTTGTCTTTGAGAGACCCAAACTGCACAGCTGGAGCACACATGTTCAAAGATGCTTAAACTTCTGGATACAAGAACATCAGTTTAAGGTGTTTGATCTTTTGAATGAAGAAATAAAAAATATATACCTTTTAACTGATGCCCTTCACAGAATTTGAGGTGTACTTGTAAAGCTGGGAGCTTATCCCTGCGGACAAAGTTAAGCACATTATTGGATTTTAACTCCCTTTTGTTTGTTCCTGTGGACCATCTATCTTCACTAACAAAGGACACTACTCGGAAGAGACTGATCGCTCCTCTGGGTAGGATTTCTCCACCCCAGCCCCCTTCCCTCAGCTGTGTTTGACTCCCGATGATATAAAGTCTCCCACCCATTTAGAACCCTGAATCCCTACTCGCGTGTCAGGATGACGGAGGCGTGGCAACAGCATGCTGTGGCCCCTCCCCCTGTGGTGCACACCATCCCTCCCGGTGCAGAGAGTGCACTGGGGTGTGCAGTCTACGGGATCGTCCTGCAGCCAGACCCCGCCCTGCAGCAGCAGCAGCAACAGCAGCAGCAGCAGCAACATGCTGCTCAGGCCCAGGCACAGCAGTCCGCCCTACAGGTTGGGGAAGGTGGGCATAAGTGCGGGGCTTGTGGCCATGACATCTCTCATCTGGCCAACCCTCATGAGCACCAGTGTATGGTGGGCCAGGACCGCTCCTTCCAGTGCACGCAGTGCCTGAAAATCTTCCACCAGGCTACCGACCTTCTGGAACACCAGTGTGTCCAGGTAGAGCAGAAACCCTTTGTCTGTGGGGTGTGCAAGATGGGCTTCTCTCTCCTCACCTCCCTAGCCCAGCACCACAATGCTCACAGCAGCACTAACCCCATGAAATGCTCCATCTGTGAGAAGACCTACAGGCCCAACTCAGCAGGGGCTGGTAATGCCACCCCAACATCTTCGTCTGGTAATCCTCAGCAGCCCTCAGTCGAGGTCCCTGATAGGTCAGGGGCAGTAGTAGGGGGTACTGCTAGTGCAGGAGGTGTAGTAGTGGGTGCCTCAGCCCCGACAGAATTCGAGGCCTCCTCCCCTGATCGACCATACAAATGCTCAATCTGCCAGAAGGGTTTCCGGCACCTGTCGGAGCTGTCGCGGCACGAGCGAGTGCATACAGGAGAGAAGCCGTACAAGTGTGACGCATGCGATAAGAGTTTCAGCCAGTCTTCACACCTGGCACACCATCAGCGCACCCACAGTGCTGAGCGGCCCTACAAGTGCGCAGCCTGCGAGAAGAGCTTCAAGCACCGCTCTCACCTGGTACGTCACATGTACGCCCATTCCGGAGAGCACCTCTTCAAGTGCAACCTGTGTGAGATGCACTTCAAGGAGTCCTCTGAGCTCCTGCACCACCAGTGCACCCCAGCGGGAGAGAGGCCCTTCCGTTGCGCCACCTGTGGCAAGGGGTTCAAGCGCCCCTCAGACCTGCGGCAGCATGAGCGCACCCACTCTGAGGAACGTCCCTTTCAGTGTGAAGAGTGCCAGATGAGCTTCAAGCAACAGTACGCTCTGGTGCGGCACCGGCGCACCCACAAGACCCATGACCGCCCTTTCAAGTGCAACCTATGTGAGAAGGGCTTTCTGCAGCCCTCTCACTTGCTCTACCACCAGCATGTGCATGGCATTGAGAGCCTCTTCAAGTGTGCGTCCTGCCAGAAAGGCTTCAGCCAGTCCGGGGACCTGCTGCGGCACAAGTGTGGCGGGGCAGCTTCAGCCATGGCTGCTGTCGACAGGCCGTACAAATGCGATATTTGCGGCAAGGCTTACAAGAAGTCCTCCACCCTTCAGCGGCACCAGAACTCGCACTGTGCTGAGAAGCCACTCAAGTGCACCCTCTGTGACCGACGGTTCCTGTCCTCCTCTGAGTTCGTGCAGCACCGCTGTGACCCGGCACGTGAAAAGCCCCTCAAGTGTCCGGACTGCGAGAAGCGGTTCAAGTACTCGTCTGATCTGCAGAGGCACAGACGTGTCCACACCGGGGAGAAACCATTCAAGTGCCCCAGCTGTGACAAAGGGTTCAAGCAGCGGGAGCACCTGGCCAAGCACCAGAGTGTGCACACGCGGGAGGCCCAGTTCAAGTGCGTCTGGTGCGGCGAGCGCTTCGGGGATCTTGTGTCACTGCAAGAGCATAGTGTCCAGCACACTGCAGAGGGAGGCGGTTACCCTGTCCCACCCTGCATACAGTAACTGGCAAGCGCAGACACACCACTAACCCACACCCAGTCCTCCCCACTACCACCCCCACAGTCTGGGACACTGACTCTCAGAGAGACTGGTCACACTTTTTTGCAGCATATGTATGTGTGTGTATTTGGGCAGCGGGGGTACCTCCCTTCTTAATGACTTATTTTTTCTATTGTTTTCCACCAGCTAGCTCAACTCCTTCCTTCTTGGCTGCAGACTGGGTTTTAACTGGGGAAGCGTATTGTTTTACTGGGGAGAATAAGGGAGAGGGGGGGGTAAAAGTCAGCCTCATACTCCTACTTCTATGAGACAGCTTTATTTGGGTATAGGGATTCATTTTATTCAAAGGGATAATACAGCTTGATGAACAAGATTTGTGTGTCCAGTCTCTTCCCCCGCCACTTTTTTTTATTCAGGCTGACTTTTAAAAAAAGTCTCTATGTTTAACTGCAATGAGGGATTGTCCGTTTCCTAGTGGGGAAACACAGTCCTAGACAACCCAGTGTTGTTCTGGGGTCTGATTTCAACTGTAATGAACATTTTTTGTATTTTTCTGAAAATGACTAACTCCCCCTTCATCCCAAAGACTTTTCCTTGTGTCTCTGTTCCTATAAAAAGGATCAAGAAGAAAATTGTTTGCTGTTCTGCCCTTAAGGGGGTTCTTCTAGATCATTGACTCTCCAGGCAGCACAAGGAAGTGCTCTGTTCCATACCTCTCTTCTGTTGCTGCTCTAAGATTTTGAACAAGTTAATTTGGAGGTTCTATTGTGTTTGTATACAAACTATAGACAGCTGCAGGGCCAACAACAGTTGCTACACAGAAATATGTGAGTTTCTTCTTGGAAACCTATTGTCATTCAGCCAATAGTTGGGTGACGCCAAAAGACCCTACGAATCCAATACCCGGGAGTCTCAAGCTATGACAGTAGCATCACAGTAGAGTATGGAGTCTAAATGTTTCTATAAAACAAAACCTGATAAATTAGGTTTAACCCATAGACTGTTGGCAGCAATGCCATAATGTCTTTAGTCCAATAATTAACTTCTAGTTCTGTGTAGCATGCATCAGTCTTGACTCCCTCATGGGCGTCTGTCTTGTCCAGAAGGGAGAGGGGGGCAATTTGTAATGGCATTCTGTGCTTTAATATCTACTTTTGGGACAATTTGCATAGCAGTTTTTCTGACACAAAATCTGACAACGTTCTTAAAACTGCAAGTTTGTTACTTCTACTGGAGCCTATATCCCAAAACTGTACCAAGAGAATTTGGTAGTAGATAGGATTAGGAGCAGGTGCTGCATTATATAATGGCTGGCATTTACCCCTTTTAGTGTTTTTAGATTTCTATTGTCTGCTATTTATGGTGAACTTTTAGCCAGAAGGGATCTTGCTTACTGAAAAGACACATTCCATATGCCCTTGGCTTGGGGACGGGGTGTTACAGACAAGATCAGTGTGGGACTGAAGGCTGGCAAATAAATGCTTACAGGAAGCAGAAACTAAGAGGTGGGGTTGTGTTCATAAAACTAAATAAGTGTGTTACATTGTAGCTTTTCTTCCATTCTCCCCCGAGATGGTGAAAATGTGGAACTATTTTATGCTGCATGGACAAAGTATTGGATTAGGTAATGGTGCACCTGCTCTCCCTTACTATAGAATAAATAAATAGTATAATAGGTACCAAAACTACTCTCTTTTAGATTCCAAAGAGACCTGAAAAAAGTTTAACTAGTAGTTTCATGAGGAAGCTATTCCACTAAAAGTCCAACAAACGCCCTCTCCCTGGTTATGTGTATTTTTTATATATATATATATATATATATATATATATATATATATATATATATATATATATATATATATATATATATATTTATATATATATATATATATATATATATATACACTAACAGATCCTTACATCTTTCCCACAAAGCCCCAAACCTTTTGTATGATTCCCTTCTATTATGTACATAAATATTATGTATGCTATCATTGCTATCAAGATGTTTGAGTTATGTAATAGGAATTGCATTATGTGTGTTTATAAGCTGCATCTGCCAACTTGTCTAGTTACGCTTATTTTGTCTGAAGTATTAGTGTTTTGAAATGTGTAACAGGAGGAAACTTTTTTAAATGATATGTAAAGTTAATAAAAGTATCACTGTCAATCCCTCTCTCAATACAATACTGTAGTTTTAGGGTGAAATATAAAATAGGAATTGTATATTAATCTAGCATTCCTAAATCCACCAACCAATTCAGTACCTAACCAGTCCTTTTCAACAATCAGTGGAAAATAATTAAATTTAATTTGACAGGACACCACAACTGTGTAATTGTATTAGGCTGCTGAGTGTTCCACTAGCTCTCAGGTTATAATGCTAAGCCGCTGTAAATGGCCATAGACCATAGTAGCTCACTGGGTAGAACACCGCCTAGCCAGTGGTGGCCAAAATGGGCTCTTCCACTGCTGGTCTTTGTTCCAGCCCTGTTCTGAATTGTTAATTAAACCTCCATCCAGACCCGGACGTAGTTAATTATATAATTTTACTTGTTAAACCTGGAGTGGAATGGCCCTCCAGGACTTAGATTCAACACCCTTGGACTAGACTAGTGGGTTTGAAAGCAAAATAAGGCACATAAAGGATACCTGTCCGTCAGTTACCCTGCTGCAAGTCTACAAAGACGTGCTTGAGAGAGCACTTGGGTACATGCCAGTTACTCAGCAGCCACTGAACTAAGATGTTACCTTCTGCTCTGGTACCCTGTAAGTAAGGCATGTTTCCACTGGTGGCCCTCGGGGTATAGCGGAGCTGGATGGTCTGAATGAAGTGTAGCTTCATTGCTACTCCATCATACCTAACCTGTACTGTACCATTTGGTCTAGTTTGCTATCTCTTGCTACCTGTGTCCAGAAAGGTTTGGAAGGACTGTGTGAGAAAGTGGATCCTGTGCAGTAGTCGACCCCTTTATCCTATGTCTGCCACAGCTTAACATCTGTAATGTGATATTATATTTAGGGCTTCTGTTTTTCTGTTTTTATTATTTGTATTTTTTTGGCGCTTATTTTTAGCTATTTTCGAGTTTTATGTAAATTGTTTTTTTTGGTGGGCTTTCGTTTTTGATATACTGTATGAAATTAGTGTTTTCGGTTACTTTCCAACTGCTTGAGCATTCTTCTTTTTGTTTTCTGTCAAAATATGTACAATAGTAACTTGAAAGTACTTGCACACTTAAGTTGTACCTTCTTTTCTGTCTTCCACAACGAAATCCCTATGGTCACGGGCACATTCTTCTGGGGTTTTTGTTTGTAGGCATTTTTGTACATTTCGCCACAATTCTGTTTTAAATCCTCAGTATCTTAACTGTAATACAGCTTTAAATCCCACTAACAAGCCTCCATTCGTGATTGTAATCTCATTTTAAATCTCACAAGTGGAGTCTCCACTAGAAATGTGGGAATGTGCTGTCACTCAGTAGTTGGGGCGGGTTTAAAGTATTCAGAACGAATCAATGATAGATACAAGTCAGGAAAGCGGGACATTGCCCAAAAGCACTAGGAAATGTATTTATTTTTGTAGTAGGTTTTATATTTTAATGGGAAAAGAGTAAAGTCAACGTGAATTGATTAACCATTTTCACAGTTTTTCTGTTTATTGGCTGTCCACTGATTTAACTTTTTTGTATCGGGTGTTTTATCAGGTTTTATTGGTTAAAACTGAAAGTCAGGAGCCCTAATTATATTAGTTTATAAAAATGCACAGGTGAAACAAGTTTGTTCATAAAACAGTTTTTATTCTAAATAAAGCATATGACTCCTTTTTATAAGGATTATGTAAAATGCTCAAACTACTGTAAAATAAACAATCAGGTGCTAATCAAACTTGGTCACATTCAGTCAATTATGCACTATATCGTGGGATACACTTTGGCATGCTACATGGGGACAAAATGAAACTTTACAAGAAACTTGATTAACACACTTCAGTGGTAATGGAGGGAGTCATCTTTAACTGCACCTCCCCCAGACCTTCCAGAAGAGCTATACCTGAAAGTAACACCCGCTACCACAATGTGTGTTCATGTTAAACCAGACCAGAGGTTTGTGAAGATAAATGGTGTCAACAACTCTAAAGGAGAAACTACTTCACTTAACTTTTCTAGCCATTTAAATGAAAATAGATTGATACAAATTAATATATAAATGTCTATATATAAGTTTTTGTTTTACTGTTGTATTTTTATTTAAAATCTGAAATAATGAGAATATTAATGGTTTACAGTTAAAAATGGAAATGGTGGGCTATGTGATGGGCATTTGAAATACAATTTACACTTTGAACTTTGACCTGAGTTTGCTAGTGTTGCAGTGACATGTAACCCTCTACTCCCTCAGACTTTAATTTTATTCTTGGAGCATGCTCACATTTTTAGTCTCTAATGCCCTGTACAAATGTGTTTATTAACCCTACAAGAACATGTTTATTTTTCCTTCTGTTTTTATTTTAGTTGTTTAAGATGTAGTTTTGTGAAATCCAGATTACTGTGTTGCAATGGATGTACATTCAAGCTATACATATCTGTGTGATCTGTTTAATACTCAGCACTAACAAAATAAACTTTTTCATAAATACCGCTCTGATATTTCATTGTTTAAATAGAGACTTTAGTAAGCTGATCAACACTGTTCTGTTTGCTCTAGCAGTGATCTATATATTGTTGTGGGTGCTCTGACAATGTCAGGCACGCTACATCCATGCTCAGATAGCTATGCATCTAGTAAGACAAATGATAGATGTAATGTACAGAAATGTAGAATGTAATATTCCAGATTGTGTTGCTTCAACCCACAACTGTAATTACTACCAGAGCGACATCATGCATGTTTCTTCACTCAAACACAAGAAAGGTACATAAAGATACTAAGATTTTAATATTTTTTCACAACTGGGTGCAATAGTTTACTAGATCAAGAAAGAACAATTTCTTATATAACTGATTAAAACATGACTTGATTATAGTGCAAAAAAAAAAGGTTTCCAATGAACTGCCTCATAAACATTGCAGATAGTTGTAAGATCTGAAACATCTTCCTTTGGGAATAGCCTCCTGCTCCCTTGAGAACAAAAGACACAGTGGGATTGGTTTTAATTCCTTTAACCTTGCTGCAGGTGCAATGTATCTTGATGGCATGCAGTGCTGTTAATTAAAAAAAAAGAAGGGTTGAAATCTCAATGCTAATCTTGTTCGAAAAACACAGCGTTGCACGTCCCCAAGTGTTGCTACAAGTATTTACGCTTGCAATGTTAAAGTTTGTTTCAAAGCTCATTTCAAAATTGCCGCCACAGTTGCAGATTGCTTAGATTTAAAAGTTGCCTGTTTCTCCTGTGATAATTTTGTCGTATGGCTTCTTTCCTATTAACCAATCAGCTGATTTTCCTATTGACTGACATGCTTTCAGCCAGTAACAGGCTTTGACCCAGAAGACTGCTGGGGTAACCGGGGAAGTAAAGCAGTAACAAGTTCATGGAAGGCAAGGAAACCAAACGTAAACTTGGGAGTAGCACCAGATGTATGTTTTAAAATTAAAATACACGTTTGCTATAGGATTAGTTCCTTTAAAAACTTCACGTTTGAGACCTTTGTAGCTAATGGAAGTGAAAAATTGGTATGGTATTTATGGAATTATTTTGTTAGCTACAATCATTTAAAATGCTCAGTATATATTTCTTTACCCCAGCATGTACAGAAGGCCACTTATAAATTGAGCACACATAAAATCAGCTAACCATGGCTAAATGGTCAAATAAAATTATCTCCACACTTATTTCATACTCCACACTTAACAAAAAGGTGCACTATTATTGAAGCATCAGATTCAGTCTATTTCAGGGTTGCTATAACAGCAGATACTGGAAGTATGTATGCTAGATTCCCCATGTGGTGCCTTCAATTTCTGACTCCCTGATGCTCCAAACTGGCAGGCATTGCTGAGTCATGTGACCGCGGTCCCCTTCCGCTGAGTCAGTACCAGGGTCTTGCTACGGATGTTTGATTACAAAGAGAGGAAACCTTGTTTAAAACAGGAATGATCCAAAATAAAACTGGAACCACAGCAAACAAAACACACACCCAGAGCCACATTACAGCTCCACACAGCAAGATATACCTAGAAATTTGTCAGTTTAGCTCAGGGCTCAAGGTCCAATATATGTATATATATATATATATATATATATATATATATATATATATATATAGATATAGATATACAATTCCTGCTGTTTTGTACAGTAATTGGTTTGCAATAAGCAAGGGAGATTTGTCCAGTGCTAGTCAAATGTTTGTTTGACTTACAAAGTGTGAAAGGCCATAGGCTTCGGCCCATATTGATCCAAGCTGGGGTTGTGAGTGAGGCAAAACTGAAAGAGAGGGCATGTGGTAATTGAAATTTATTGGCCTTCAGGGATGCAGAAGTGAGCCTCAAAGTTCAAACACTTCCTTTTAATGATATTGGCCTTGCTCACAAAGCTCTTACTGGAGAGTAATGTAAAGACTATTTTTACATATATGTTGATATTCACAATAGACTGCTGTTGGTTTTTTTAAAGTGGGAGTTAAAAACGTAATGAATAGGGCCCAGATTCACAACATTCACTAAACAACAAAGATTGTAAACAGATGCTGTATAAATACAGTTTTAGAAACATTAAAGTGGTTCCACTACTGTTATGAAAGTTAAATGTGAAATTAGCTTTTTGATGTACTATTATGATTATTGGTTCACAAAATATTCATGCACTGTGATTTTAAGGAAAGTGACTAAAGAACAATCTCTCTGTGTGACTTGCAAGACACAGTTGCAACCAATGTAAATCTTGAGCCTGTTTTTCAATCTTTAAAATAGCTTGCTTTAAGCACACACCTTCCACGACTTGGGGGTGTTAGGTTTCAAGTACCTCAAAGAATATCCACTGAAACGAGGTTCTGTAAAGAAAAAGACAGCATCAGTAATGACCACTTCATTTCATAGCATTGGTCCCTGTGTTTTTATACCTGATTGGGGACATGATATTGTGAAACTGTGTTCAGATCCTTTCCAATACAATATTCTGGCACACCTATCAACTATGAAAATTAAGATAACAAAGCTGTCAGCGCTACAGCAGGAACCGAAAAGCTGAAGGGTTATTTATCTTTAGTAATCTTTAGGCTTCTTTCAAAGCTGCTCAAGGAATACATTTAATTATTTCATAATGTCTTCAGTTATTTATACAAGGCACTCTGTCTGTAGCTCAGGTTATCGATTGGTCTACTGAATAAGGCCCTGGGTACATCTGTGCTTCCAGGATTATCTCCAAACAAACTGAAAACATCTGCGCCTCTCTGCATAAACAAATCCCTTTTTCCTCCTGGAAAACCTCCTGTTTAAATATTTTCTTAAACTATCTTATGAAATGTTTATATAACTACCCATAAAAATGTAATCAAATAAAATATAAATATTTCAGTTTTCAATGTTAATCAACAAAAAATAAATACATTTTAAACTCCTTTATGCTCACCAAAGAATTACAATTTAAAAAAAAAACAAAAAAACATACATTTGAAATAATTGGCAATTTGGATGCTTACAGCAATAACAAAAGCCTATATCAGTGGGCAAAATGATAACCTGTGACCATCAAAATCATTCAGTCATTACATTCCACACACCATTGAGTTACAGAATACAATGACAGCTGGTTTCACAGACTGTGATGACAGCTTCTCCCTTTCACAGGTAGATGGAGACTGAGTTTCACCCTTTCACTTTTTTTCTTTTTAATGTATATTTAGAATGTATAGCAGATCAAGCAAACCCAGAAAAGAATTTGCTACGTTGTTATACAGTTTGTACCACAGTGGTTTAAAATAAATAAGCAAAAACAACCAGTTTTTTAAACCACAAAATAAACAATACACATTTTGTAACAGTTTCTAATGTTTTAAAACTGGCCCCTAATGCCAGTTATTGTGTGAAAGCAGGTTGTAAAAAAACAACACAGCTGCTTGTTTACCTGCCTTATCCACCATGGGCAATGTAATACCTGTGGAGGGACGGCTAGCTGACCAGGCCACTGTACTATCCAGAAGGAGGCGCTGTTCTGCAGTGGAGGGGTATGTTGACCTCAGATATTTGTTGCGGAAAGTGTCCTGAACTCAGAGAAAATGATATGAGTAAAATGTGTCTGTCTGTCTCTACATCTTTATAGCTCTATCTAGAAGGTTGACAACATATGAATATCAATGTGAGAAGCTAATTTATAAGTAGGTAGAACTAGATTTCCATTGGATAGTATTGGAGCCATTCCATGTTTTACTACGAGCTTACTTGCAACTATGATGATAATGTTTAGGTGTGACTAATTAGGCTTGGCTTGTAAAATCTGGAATGGCTCAGACTGTTATGCAATGGGAGTCCTTCAAGCCACGCTATAAGCATGATATACTATTCTGCACCATTATCTTTTCATTTGAATTCTCTACAAACTAAAAAATGTGGCTATACCATTCTCCCCCATCCAGTATCTGCGGTGTGTATGTACAACCTCTCATCAATGTCTGTATGTACGCTGTACTGCTATCTACAGTGTTTTTGTATCTGACTCACAGTGACAATGAAGTGTCTCTTGGGAAGCTTGTGGCAACAGCTGGACCAGTCCCTGAAGTCCTCTGAGAGAGAGAGAGAGAGAGAGAGTCGATGGCTGACCCTTGAGCTGCAGTGCCCTTATCCTGAAGGACGGTGTTGAGTTACAGTAACTCTTACCAGTGGTGAGCAGCACTACCGCTATCTTTATGTTCCTGTTCCATCTTCGTTTTTCAGGGGCTGACAAAAAACAGTACTAAAAAACCTTTTTTAATAAATTACCTTTGATTTATTTTTAAGCTGACTCCAGTTCTTTATTAAAACCTCATGAACCATGTTAATTGTGCAACAGTTTACAGGGCCTTTGCTACTTAATGCAATTTTAAAGGTTGTCAATCATATCTGACGCTTTCCTATGGTTGACTTTGGATGCCAGTATCTCAGTATATCAACGTCTCTGTTGTATAATTAACAGGTTTCACGGTGTTACAATGAAAAACACCACTCAAATACGTAACCTAATAGCTGAGTGAAATTTTATAGTATTTTTTAAGCCCCTGAACATAAAAGAGCAAGCCTGTTTATAAAGCAGGCTCTATCTTTCCTTTAGTTGCTGTGTAGTACCTTACCTCGGCTGCAGGGGGTGGTGGTGCGGCTGTGCTCGTCTGGGAGCCGTTGAGTCAGTGTCCATGTCCATGCGGCGCAGGGTGGGCAGGTGGGGGTGGTACAGGGTGTCTTTGACCCCCGACAGCATTGTCCAGGGGGGTGAGTTGGAACGGCAAGCTGAGTGTCCCCACATGCCTTGGCTAATCCGTGGACTGTCTCTATAGGGTGAGGAGGTAAGAGGACTGCACAGTTTCAGGGAGCGTCATTTCCAACCAGTAAAGAATTTAGTTAGCTTGGCCCATGTATAATATTGTTCACTGTCAGTGGTAGGCCACAACTCATACGATTTTGTTATTTCGGTTTCTAAATGGGCCAATTGTTTTTGAGAATCAGAAAAATGGAGTGGACTTGCCCTGCTAGTGGAACATCATTTAATTTTTACAAACACTACACGTGTCAGTTACTTACTTACAATACTATACTTCAAACTGAGGAGGTGGACTTGCCCCATAGCAATTAACTGAGCTAGCAATTGACTGGAATGCATACACAGTGGAAGATATATGCAGTGTTGAATGACCAAAAAAGCCTAAAATAAACATGTCTTCCAAACAGTCTGATAATTAAACTTGACTGATAGGCTCCTCACTTGCAAAACTGTCTACAAAACCAAAAGCCAATATTCTAAAGTGCTTGTTTGGGCTAGAGATATTTTCTAAAAGAAATATGGCAATTTCCCCAATTGCCAGAAATAACAGTTTGAGATTCACTTTGAACAACACAAAGGAGGCCTGCCAACAATAGTAATATGGTCAGGATGCCAGGGTTAACACCCTGATCTCCTTCAGACCACACCCTGTGATCTCTGTCTATGGGGATTCTTACTGAGTTTCTTCATAGTTCTGTAATGCCATGACTAAAAAAACACTATTCTTCTCTCACACGCTCTGTCAACCTGCACTCTGATAATGCGCATTAAAGCTCTTAATTCACAACCTAATTATCAGATAATAAAAACATTCAACTCTCACTGCCATTACTCTGCACCATTGTCATCTAAGCATAACAACACACTTAACTGTCCACTGCTTTCAACTACTCATACATGCCAAACTCAGAACTCCAGAACGGTCACCCTGCATCATAAACAGCTCCTTCTGGCCACATCGGAAATGGAAAATTAAATCCACATTTCTCCACTTATACCCAGTAATGAAAATAACCCACAAAACCTACCTGTGTCTGACTCCTGTCTAAACCAGTTACAATCCGAAGTCAATTCTCTGAAGTGCAAGTTTGCCTTATTAATGACCCTTGGTCACTGAATCTTTGCGTCCCCTAGCAAAGGTTGCTAAGCAACAAGTCCAGTGTCCTGCCTGTTACCTAGTGATCAGGGGCCATTTATATACCAGGTCTTGACTTTTACAAAAGTAGATACAATACCTTTGGACTGGAACCTTAATCTATTACCAATGAAAACTGGAGAGTATGGTGTAAATTGACCACTTAATCATTCACCTGTTGTGGTCTGCTTATGGTATTTACTTTCAAGGTCACTAGACACTCAAATATTACAGTTAGTTTTAATGTTCAATTGGTATTTTAGACATACTACTTAATAATTATAATAATAATACATTTTATTTATATAGTGCTTTTCATTTAAAAATCACAAAGCACTTCAAAAAGCAGCATAAAAACAAACATTTCAATAGACAAACAGTAAAAACAACAAATCAATTACAGAAAGCCAATCGAAAGACTTAAGTTTTAAGATTAGATTTAAAAACATCAACTGAGTCACAATTTCTCAAATAGACCGGCAGGGCGTTCCATAGGCGTGGGGCTAGAGAGCAGAAAGCCTGATCACCCACAGTGTGCAGACGAGTCCTAGGCACAGACAAAACAACACTGTTACCAGATCGCAATTTTCGTTTAGCTATGTGGTACTGAAGGAGATCCCTAAGACAGGCAGGGCCTTAAGAATGTAAGGATTTATAAGTTAGTAATAAAACCTTAAAATCAATCCTATATTTGACTGGCAGCCAGTGGAGCGAAGTAAGGACAGGAGATATATGCTCATTTATAGTCCTCTCGAGTAAAACTGATAGAACAGAAGATTCCAGACAGTAATTAGATTTCAGATTTATTAAGGCCAGTCGAGGGACCAACAAAATGTGGCTTTCATAGGGGGGATGGCCTTACTATTGAAGATTTTGTTGTTGTTGTTGTTTTACTGTTTCTATTGTCCCGTTTATCTGTGTTAGGATTGTGCACTTTTTCCATTGGAACAATCTTCATATCAGCAGGGTATGGTTTTGAGAGTTGAACTTGCTTTGTAACCGGTTGATCCAGCTTTTTGGTAATTATGGCTTCTGAAACCAGTAGCAGGTTATTGGTGGTTTTACCCACATACTGTTTATTGCAGTCAGTATGTTTGCAGAAGAAATGTCCTTGGTAGTTCCAAGGTCAGTGTTTAGAGCTATAGGCAACTATGTAGAAGTTATGTGTTATGTAAGGCTGAATTACCCATCTGGTACAGTGTAAGATGGCACTGTTGTGAATGGGGATCTGGTGTAATAGCGAAGTATCGTTCATTTTGATTTCTTGTGGACCGAGTGTCTCATTGACCGTAGCAAGTAACATAACTAACAACAATATATTGCTCAATAAATTATGTGTTTTTTTTAAAGGATTGAACAAATGAATGTTACAAAATGAGTCTTTTGCTCTGCGTTCTGGCTGATGATTTGATGTCCTTTCTGGTATGTTTATTGTCTCTGGGGGAGAATTGCCAGCTGAGCTCTCCTTTAGACATGAGGCCAGTCCAGGGCTCTGCCATTTGCCATTTTCAGCTTGTTCCATGTCTGGATGTGTGTCTTCAAAGCCATCTGAAAATACAAGAAAAAAACAAACAAACTAATCCGTAAGAGCTACACAGATAGTGGTTATAATTTACACAGGTTAATGTACAAAAGTTTTTTGCAAGGGGGCATTCCTGAAACTCTATTTTCTTCCATAACTTTAAATGCAGGATTTAGAATACTGCCAATTGTTCCAAGAAAATGCATGACATTGTCCGTATCGCAGCGTTATATTTTTAAACATATTGCTAACTTTTGCAGACATTTTTAATCACACATATTTCCACAGGTTAATACATTTTTCAACATTTACTCTGGAACGTTAAACAGGAGAAAGATAATTTATTTTACATAGATATGGGTGACAGATATGCAGTGTATCCAGATCATGCTCCCTCCTGCAACAATGCTGGTTTTGTGTTCCAGCAATACGCCACTCATTTCAATCAGAGCACCAGCATTGTTGCAGAATACAGTGCAATTTATACAATTAATAACTACATGTCTTTGTAACGGTGCGAGATCTGTAGGGTCGGGAGCCCTGTAGGATCCCCCTGTCAATCATGGCAATGACACAGAGAGGTTGGGTGAGGGTGTGTTCTCTCCCTCTCTCTGAGTGGTCGGGAGGCGGGCCTTGTGGGGGTGCCTGACCTATACAAACTGTGCTTTGTTATTCCTCAGCCCCGCCCATCTAGGAAGAATAACAGTGACAGTCCTGGTCGTGAGGGTCTGGAGACAACAAAAGGACAGGCAAACGAGGCTGAGGAAGAAAGCCAACCCAGAGAAGAAAATAAATAAAATAATCTGTATTCACGTACCTGTATATCAGGACGTGTGTAGTTAGTGGGGAAACCCTGGGCAACCCTATATAGTATAGTAGGGGAATAACAAAGCGCAGGCTGAAGACCCGAGCCGTGCGGGTAGCGACGGTGGGGGAATGCTGCAGGAGCAGCACCTTTTATTTTGTAGTTTTGTTATTGTGTTTTATTTTCCTTTTTACTTTCGCCCTTTTGTTTGTACTATTATTTGGAGCACCTGTGTGTGCACTGTTAATGAATGGCCAACCTTTTACTATTGCTGGTATTGGGTTGTGCTCTGGAGTCAGTGCTACAGTGCCACCTTGTGGCATAAATAAATCTGTGCGCCAAGTGGCATTTTCAACTACAGTTCTGTCTTGTGTCCACTGAATTCCCACACCCTCCCACAGTCTTAAAATAAGGGGCTCATTTTTATTTAACAACAACAAAAAATCCACAATTTTCAGAGAAATACAGATACAGCTGTATATGGGCAGCAGTGTGGAGTAGCGGTTAGGGCTCTGGACTCTTGACCAGAGGGTCGTGGGTTCAATCCCCAATGGGGACACTGCTGCTGTACCCTTGAGCAAGGTACTTTACCTAGATTGCTCCAGTAAAAACCCACCTGTATAAATGGGTAATTGTATGTAAAAATAATGTGTAAAGAAAATAATGTAATTGTATGTAAAAATAATGTGATATCTTGTAACAATTGTAAGTTGCCCTGGATAAGGGCGTCTGCTAAGAAATAAATAATAATGAAAACATTTTTTAAATGTGCCTCACTCACCTCTGAGATCTCTACCTTACGCTCCCAGATGTGAACACTTTGCTCCAGATCACTGTGGCTGGCTTTCCCAGTGACGTAGTCCAGGACATTGGGGACCTGGTAATCTGATAGCTGGCCTCGCAGCCTTTTGTTCATGGTCTCTGCCTTGGAACGCTCCTGTGTCGGAGAGGAATGCACCCACAAGTGAAGCAATCCATCCAGGATGTGCAGGCACCAGTGGCTTGTATTATGTGTTAAAGTATGTTATGGAATTGGCATTTATGTCTGCTTCTGTGGCGTTGTGTCTGAGTTATCAATACAATAATACCTTTTTTTTTTTAAACGAATTACTGTCTGGGACCCTGTGTTCTATAACCTTAATTACTTTTTAAAACTGATAAAAAATAATATTCCAGGCAGTAACAAACTGCTCTAGATAGCTGGCATGTGTTATGAGTCTGGTAATAACCCCCTTCTCTGGAGACTTACCTCCTCTACTTGTATCGTTTCAGCCGCTATTTTCATCAGCATTTCCTTCCTTGATAAAAGCTCGCTGGTCAGATTGTTTGACTCTGAGGTCATATTCTGCAGCTTTTTCTAAAACATAATGAACACCTGATGATTATTATTATTATTTATTTCTTAGCAGACGCCCTTATCCAGGGCGACTTACAATTGTTACAAGATATCACATTATACATTATTTTACATTATACAGATATCACATTATTTTACATACAATTACCCATTTATACAGTTGGGTTTTTACTGGAGCAATCTAGATAAAGTACCTTGCTCAAGGGTACAACAGCAGTGTCCCCCACTGGGGATTGAACCCATAACCCTCCGGTCAAGAGTCCAGAGCCCTAACCACTACTCCACACTGCTGCCCTGATAGAATCATTTAAAAGAAGGGGCTACACAAATTGGTATGTAAAAGAGGATAAGTAAACCTTTAAGGCATCATTAAAGAGCAGCCCATGTTTTTAACTTTCATGCAACTTTAAATGCTGCTATGAGGAAAAAAGATCACTTCAAAAGTCACTGCAGCGCTTCAGATGATGGGAAAATAAATTCTAGGACTATCACCGCCCATAAAGTGCCCTGTAGATATGTAGTATATAGACTTTATAACCACCCTGTATTAAAAGACTGTGAATAGTTTAGCTCATCATATTCTCAATGCTGAAAAAAAACAAAAAAACAGTAACATATTTCTAATTTTGTGTCTTAATTTACTTTAACTCCCTTATTTAAAACAGCAATCTATTTTTATCATATTTCTGATAATTGCCAAAAAAAACATGGTGGATTGCTCCATACACATTTTTTATGTCCCCTAAACAAGGTATAGAAATTGGTTTGCAGTGCCCAGATCACTGACAGTGCTGTTCACTCCAGCAGCCCTCACCTTGTATGCATTGAGGACCTGCAGGGTGTTCCCAGCCAGCAGTTTCAGCCCCAGCAGGTCCTGGTTCCTCTCGTCAATCTTCTCCAGGTACTGGCTGTTCTCGATCTTCAGCTGCTGAAAATCCACCTCGTGCAGAGCCTCACCCATCTCCTCTTTCTGAAAGGAGATGCCCCATAGCCGATCAATATCCCTCCTTCTACAACAGCCAAGTTCTGGGAAATGCTACATAGTTTATGGACTATTTAAATCCAAACTGCACAAGAGATTAGTCAAACCGAGGTGTCAAACAATGTTAATATCCAAAAAGAATCATGTTGTTCCATATGGTTCTTAATACTGTATAAGAAATAAAGCAAATACAGTACACCCTCACTACAATGAACCTGTTGGGGTCCAAGCCTTTTGTTCATTATATCAAAATGAACAACAAACTGTTGGAGTAAGTTAATGAGATGAGATTGTGAATAAAAGTAGAATTCCATGTACCTGTTCATCTCATGTATGCAGTATTCTGCCTTTGCTTTATCCTATTCGTTAAAGAGTTAAAACGCAGAACAAAAAGCAAAAATCCCAAATCGAAGCTTAACTTTTATTCAAAATCAATCTGATATGAATCGTTTCAAAGTGCACCAAATCTTAATCCAACCTGCAAGATCTGTATTCCAAATCAATCCGATATGAAAAGTTTAACACGAAAAGTTGATCAGATTGCTGTTTTTTCTTTAATCAATTTTGCTTTGCCGCATGGTTGCTGAACAAGCCAAAACACAGTGCTTTTTGACAACCTATATTCACGACAGAGATATGCCTGCGTTACACCTTTTTTCAAACAATCTATAGTTTTCAGCTTTGGTGCAACATAAAATGATTTCCGTTGCGGAGGAAGTTACACTGTGTGTGCTTTTTATTAAGACAAAACTGTTGACTTCACTGCAGAGGTGGCATCCCGTGCGTACAGACCGGGATGTTGACAGTGTGTGTTTATATTGTCTTATAGCCGGAGGTTCGTTATAATGAAGGCCGTTATAGCGAGGGTGTACTGTACTTCATTTAACTAGATTGGGCCAATAAAAAATATATAGGTATTGGATTTGATGGTCTTGCATGAATGAGGATTAAAACAGCTACTGATCACTAAACTAGGTACCAACGTCACACCAGCCTGTCCAACGCCAGAGTGCCCCTACCTGCTTGAGTTGCATCTGCAGCTTCCTCTTCTGCACCTTCAGGGCTGCTTTCTTGAGCCGTAGCTTCTCTATGAGTGTATCCTGTTGGAGAGGCAGAGACAGCAGTGTCACACCAGGAATCTGAGGAACGCTGGGTACTCTCCACAAATCCACACAGATCCACACAGCCCAGCCACAACTGCCCACGGTTAGTGGCATCAAGGAAAGACTAATAAACAAGTATGTGTAGTGGAACATTTCTATTGTGTTAATTTCAACTACATTTCACAAACACACGCTTCATTCATATATATATATATTAAAACTATCAATATTTTCTCATCTGCCTGAATATTACTGTTTTTAAATTTTACATTGTGAAACAGAATCTCACGTACCTTGGCAAGCACCATCACTGATTTCTGCAATGAATGGCCTGCATACACTGAAGTCTACACACAACATAATTTCACTATACTGTACATCTTCAAGTTTAGCCATTGAGCATCACTATAGAATAAACACTGCAATGACAGAGCCAACCTTATTTACATCCCACAGGTCAAATTATGACCAGCGAAATCCCTGGGCAGGGCTACAGACTTTAAACACACCTCTATGGTTCCATTACCCATTATTTATTTATTTGTAATCTGAGTGGGTCAAATAACCATTGGCTCAGAATTTGGTCCTCCTGAGCGGTAACTCTTTTGCTAACTTTGAAATCTGAGTGCATGAAAACAAACAATTGTGGATTACTAGCAAATATCAATATGTCGATCCCTCAGATACTTGACTCACCTTTGTTCGGGACTTGTCCTCAATGTAGCGTATCACTTTCTCCGCCCCCATCATGACCCCCTTCCTCTCAAGCATCGATCTCCCGATGTCTCGGTCAAACTCGTATGAGGCTTTCTTCAACTCACACATTCGGATTTCACTTTCTTCTACGGTGGCCTACAGAACACAAATACTGTTTAATCAGTAGGGAGGGGTTACATTACAGCTTCACAAAGTTCTCAGCTACTCCTGTCCTCTCCCAGTAGCGGCTTGTAAAAAAGGGGGGGGGGGGGGGGTTATACCCGTTGACAGAGTGGAGAGGCATGGAGGTTGTTTTCGAAACACCAGGGAAATAATCAAACACTGACCCACGCGGTGGTCAGATGTTAAGGAACAGACTTGAAGCACATCTGCCTCTGAGAAGCCAGTTATAGTACGTTGTCCCTATACAGAAAATGGCTGCTAACATGAGTTTGTCGAATTATAAACAGATTTTTTTTTTTATTAGCCATGGAAGAATTTAGTGAGATCAAGGATGCTCTGTCAGTTACATTCAAACAGATACCTCAGTGCTACTTCCAATCAACTCCCTGGTCACATGAAGGAATAAAGTTGTCATCGAAAACACGTCAGTCACAGGAAAAGCAGTCATTTTATCATTAATAAATACTTTGAAATACCATTCAAAATCAAATGCATGTTTAGCATACTGTCTGCAACTTTCATATAGGAAAATTTGAAATTTACAAAGTGAAGTCACACTGCCTCCCAGGCCCCTTACCTTTACCCAATCGCTAACACATAGCCTCCCAGTCCCTCAGCTCTAACCACTCTGTTTTTCAGCCTAGTATCAGTTTATGGAGTGCTTTGGCTGGAGTCTCGTACCTTGTAGTTGCTGAGAACTCGCTCGGATCCCTCCTTCAGTCTCTCCAGAGCATCTCTCATCTCCTCCAGCTCCCGCTGGGCAACATCGCATTTCTGCTCCACGGTCAGCCGGACCAATCGCTCTGCTGTCATGGAGCGGCTCTTTGACTTGCGCCGGCCTCGGAACTGTGTGGGGGCAGAAAAATACTTAAAACTAGAAATGGGAGCATCAGTGAGCAAAAACAAATCTAAAAGGAATGTCATATCAGATCAAATGGTTTGTAAACATTAAGGAAAATGCAAATGTGAAAAAGATCAGAGGTTAAAACAATGGGCCAGTGAAACGGTTCATGTCTACTTGACACTTCCTGTAATGTGACTTTATTGAGAGAATCATAGAATATAGCTGTGTGCCAGCTATGAAGTCCTTATGTCAAAGCATGTGGTCTGTTCTTTGATATGGCCAGAGGTTAAGCCAATGTGGCAGTGAAAAGGTACATTTTTAATGGACAGCACCAGTAATGGAACCTAACTAGGAAAATCAAAGATCCCAGCAGTGTACCAAACATTAAGACAATAACTCAATGCACAGGCTCTATACTTAAGAATTTGCCTGCCATATTAGGTAATAAGTCATGTTTGCCAACATATTTAGCATGCAGATTTAAATGGTTTCAGAGATATGAGGCATTAACACTGGCTGCTGGATCTTTTTAAAACAACTGGCATGAAAGGGTTTTGTTGTTCACCCACGACTGACCTTGACCCAGAGAATTACCGATGTTAACCCATGTTTATTATTCGCAGTTGTTGAAATTATCCCTCTATCAGTTATCATAAGTAGTTTACAAAATATTGTTAATAAAATAAAAGTTTTTTATTCGTTCCCTTACCTGGGAAAATTCCTGTGCGGACAAGCCAAGAAGAGGCTGCTCTGCCAAGGGCTGTGGCAACAGGTCCTTGGGGTCAATCCGAGAGAAGTACCTCTCAAACACTTCTGTCTCTGCTTTGATAGCGGCATTGGAATGGCTGCAGCATAAAAAACAAGCGTTAGCTTTTAGCCTGGTGGTGTGGTTCAACATACTAATATTTGTATTGGTGAAATGGTCAAAAGGTCAAATAAAGTTATTTTCCATGCAAAATTTTGTTTTCCACGCCACAATGATACAGCTGGTTGGAACGGAGGCAAAAAGAATGTCAAGTGGAAAGAACCAGTTAGATTTGTTACTCAAGGTGTTATTTTTATTTTTATGATAGTGAATTGAATTGCTTTGTGAAAGTGCTTTTACTAGTGTAAAAAAAAAAAAAAAAACATCAGGAAAAAAGGAGATATTTCCTCACAGACCGTAAGCCGTTTGTGTTCTTAAATTACTGATTTGGAATTTTGAATTTACAGCATGAACTGGCGACAAAGCCAACACTTTGATAACATGGACGGCTGGTGACAACTGCCCACCGACAGAATCTTTGTAAATTCTCGTTTGCAGCCATAAGAACTTTTTTTATATAAATAAATAAAATAATGTGTTTTGACTACCTGAGTTCCTCCGCAAGATCCAGTAGTTGCTGGTCTTCAAACTCGTAAATCAGCGGGCGACCTTCGCTTTGGGTGTCTGAATCTACCTCCGCCATGGTTGCTAGGGTAAACTTTGAGAGCTAAAGATAACACAGCGATTGACTATGTATCTATGGTAACGGTAGATACAGCGTATCAATGGTTGTCTTGGAAATAATTCATGAATGTATTGTATGTGTGTATGTAATATAACATATAAATAGGGTTTCACGTCTAGGATGGACAGTCCTTAATGTCCAGTCCAGTTGTCTCAGAAATATTTTAATAGCACATGTTTGTGTAAAAACATGTATGTATGTATGTATTATTATTATTATTATTATTATTATTATTATTATTATTATTATTATTATTATTTACACAATTACTTAAGTAATTTTGCTGCTGTGCTACAAGGTTCTGCCTTTCAGACTCTGACACAACGGTAAATCGAGAGGACTTTTTTTTTTTTTTTTTAAAAACAAATAAACTTTCTATTTGAACATCGTCTACTTGAACTTTCAAAGCACTTTGAAACTGTCAGATAATTCTTAAAAGTTCATTCCATTTACATCAGATCGCGCCTGTAATCAGAAATATCAGCGCGATCTGTCGTCCTATAGGGATTACAGTATAGTACTGTCGTCACAGTAGGGATTACAGTATAGTACTGTCGTCACAGTAGGGATTACAGTATAGTACTGTCGTCAGTAGTAGCCTGTAATAATAGAATTAAGAATAGGGTTTTATAGTCTTAACAATATTCTCCCACCTTTTATCTGTCCTTCATAAATGTTTACCAGGCTTTAAAAAAAAAGCAATCTAGAAAAGTAAAACACGGATATTATTATTATGCATCTTTAAGTGATGCGCTCTGCTTTTACAAAAAAGGTATTGTTGACAGTCTAATTAGTTTACATTCCCTGAGGTGTTCATCTTAAACTTACACCTACTTTAAAACATGCTCAGCACTTGCTATTTCTTGTAGCTGTAGGTTAAACATTACAGCTCATAATCCCACTAAGGCCTTTAATATGTAAAAACTATTGTTACATTTCCACAGCAATATTTTTTGCACCTGAAAGAAACAACTCAATCATTTCAGTTTTACTGGTACTTTGGCAGCAGCCGGCCTGACTTGGATTTGCTGTTTGTCAGAAGCAAATAGACTTGGTCCTGTGGAAGGAGAACCTAAAGGGACACTGAGGGTTATTTCGAAACCCTTAAGTGTAAAACATTTGTAAAATATTATCTGTTTTGAAAGGCGAAAAAAGCTCTTAAAGTTATAAAACTGAAAAATAAAAATAATAAAAGAAAACACACCAGCACATTTGTCTTCAAATGTTCCTGAAAATCTACATTTTACAGAGATCGATAGCGTGTGGTGTTTGTGTAGTTGAAAGCAGCACAGGTATTTCATTTAAGGCCTTTTGAGTGTATCGTTACTTTGTTAGTATGGTATTTTTTTTTCTGTTAGCTGAAAAACAATTTTGTACTTTGGAAAAAAATAGCGCGTTGAGTAAAAAAAAAAGAACACCTTTAAAAAATGACCCGCATTGTTTTGTGGAAAGTATCATCACTCCAGTCTGCATCCAAACAACTATCCAGTACGCCGGCTTTGGTCTTTCAGTAAGACTACCTCCCTGGCTAAATCAATTTTTCACTTATCCTGGCACAAACAACTAAGCATTGACGTGCACAGAAATGGGAACCACTTTGCTGCAGAAATAAACTACACCAAAAACTAAGCATCCTCTGGAGCATAATACAATCTCTGACAGACTGATTTGTAAACACGAAGTACAATAGATATGTGATACAATCAGTAGTGATTATAAACAGGGAAAAAGTATATGATGTAGTATGCAGCTGTAATATACTTTCCTCATATTGCATACATCACACTTAAGGTTAACAGTATAAATAATAAAAACAGTTTTGTGTTCCTTGCTGGATAATACAGATGTCATATAATCACTATAGTGTAACAACAAAAGTGCAGAACATCCCACTTTTTTTCTGCTAGGGTAGCCCAGCACATTGCAAAGCAAATAATTAGAGTCCCCAGTCAATATGCAATTTTACAGATACTAAGCAAGACAATGCTGACTTATGCTGTTTACCAAAGATCAGGTCAACATACAGGGTCCATAAGTCAGGCTTCATAGGCAATATCATATGTGATGCTGATTACAATGCAGTCTGTGGCCACATCTCATTGATTATCATCCCTGTTTGCTTCAAGACTAGAGACAGGCAATATTAACAATTATGACTAGGATGCCTTAGTTAAGGACAGCTTCTATAACATTTTGACTATAGGCAGCCTTTATCAGTGTCATATAACATTATTAAATGAATTAAAGGGCTACTTTATACCCTCTGGATCTGCATAATATTTAATGCATTGTTTATTGTCCCATGTTCTTAATCATCCCGTATTACTGTTTCTGAACTCATGGCTATTTGGCATGTTTAATAAAGTCATATTTTAACGTTGGGATTGTCTCTGAGCAAGCCTGTGCACAAAAACAAATTCTGTATAAAAAGGACTATGAGGTGTGTGCATGAGTCATTTCTTCTTCCTGTAGTAGTGAGTCTGTTAAAGATTTTCCATTACAGTCAACAGTAATAAATGATGATTTTAATGGAATGATAACCATATCAATTACATATTAAACAAATTAGGAGCTAGTATAGAAAGTATTCCTTTAATTAATAATGTCTACGCATGTGCAATTCAGCATACCTTAAAACTGTAGTGATATTACAAACTCAAGGGAAATGGCTATTGGTTTGAGATGAAAATTTCAGATTCCAATTAATATGCCACAGTTGATAGATGAAAAAAAAGAAAACTGATTACTTTTAATACTATATACAAATAAGGAGGAAAAATTGCTGTCTAATGCCAAATATTCCATGTGTGAGGTCCCATTATTGAGGTTAGAAAGCTAATCTATTTGCAACAGTCACGTCTGTTGTATACTCCTGATGCGTATTCACTTCTAAATTCTATTCTGCAGCCTATATATAGCTATGTGGCTGAACTGCCTTTATTCAGCCTGTATTTTATTATGTTCTAATGTAGCCATTTTTTCTAAAGATAATTTTTATTTATTTATTTATTTTTGCTAAAGGATACAATACTTACTGTATCTTGTTTTCTTTTTTTCTTTTATTTGGTCTGATTACATGATTATCTACTGTAGCTTGTCAAGTAGGGTAGTCAAGGAGTTTATGTTGACTCAGAAATGTCTTCATCTAGACAACGTGGGGAAGCTATAAAAAAAAAGGCCAACAAGATGCTCGGATATATTGTGAAAAGTGTTGAATTTAAATCAAGGGAAGTAATGTTAAAGCTTTACAATGTATTAGTAAGACCTCATCCACCTTACAAAAAGGATATTGCTGCTCTAGAAAGAGTGCAAAGAAGAGCGACCAGAATTATCCCGGGTTTAAAAGGCATGTCTTATGCAGACAGGCTAAAAGAATTTAATCTATTCAGTCTTGAACAAAGAAGACTACGCGGTGATCTGATTCAAGCATTCAAAATTCTAAAAGGTATTGAGAATGTCGACCCAGCGGACTTTTTCGACCTGAAAAAAGAAACAAGGACCAGGGGTCACAAATGGAGATTAGCTAAAGGGGCATTCAGAACAGAAAATAGGAGGCACTTTTTTACACAGAGAATTGTGAGGGTCTGGAATCAACTCCCCAGTAATGTTGTTGAAGCTGACACCCTGGGATCCTTCAAGAAGCTGCTTGATGAGATTCTGGGATCAATAAGCTACTAACAACCAAACAAGCAAGATGGGCCAAATGTCCTCCTCCCGTTTGTAAACTTTCTTATGTTCTTATGTTATTATGTTCTTCTTAAGTAGGGTAGAATTTCCCACCCACATTTAACTATTGTTTATTTATTTATGGTCTCATTTAACCAGAACAAAGATCCAGAGATTAAGACTTCTGCTGGTTTGTTTTGCATTTAGTAAGGGCAGAAATGTTAGAGATTGCATACAGTATGTGTTGACAAATGGTTAGGCCTCAGTGAGTTCCAGTCACAAATCCACCTGTAGGCACTAAAATAGATATTAGACTGTCAGCTGGTGGGACAAGACAGGGGTCACAATTCAAGCACTCAGCCTTTAACTTATGAACTTACTCCTGTCCTGGTCCTCTTATTTATTTATTTTAGGAAGTGGGCCTGTGTCTGTTCTTGTGTTCATCTGATGATTTTTGTTTACTGTTAAATGTATTATTTTTTCAGCACTGAAGTTTTTCCAAGCATTTTAGTTTACTGTATCATTAGAAATATAATATATATCGACAAACTATTCTGTGTTTATATATTATACATTAAGTTGCTTTTGTCTACAAACAGGTATCCTCTGTAAAATGATCCTTCATGGAGGTCAAGTCTCAAGATTTACCCGTGAAACTCACGGTTTTTCACAATTTTGAGGGTCTCGCAGCCGTGCAATGGATTCTCTCACGTTTGTGCATAAATTTGTTATTTTTTGCGAGGCTGCGAAACCCTTTATACATGATACAGCGGTAAATCCAATACAACTGTCCAAGTATATTATTTCATTTTGGGGGTGGGACAGGAGGGTCACTATGAAGAGGTGTACATGACTCTATATTCCTGTTAGCTGCTACGCATACTCCGCCCTTACTCCAAAGATAGAATTGCCTTGTTGTCTCAAACTGACGGTTTGTCTGCGGGAGGCTTCTATATTTTCTGTACACAACACGTCATTACTCGGAGAGAGTCGAAGGAGAGGCTGTCAGACTGTCACTGTCTCGTTCACGCAGAAATTATCACAGAAATAAAAGATAAATGGACACCAATGAGAATTTAATTATTAAAGTCTAAAAATATGTTCTTTATGATGCCAGTGTCAGTGGTTATAAAGATAATAAAAAGACGCCATATGGTAAGAAATAACAGAACAATTGGAAATGGGTCTTTATTTCACCTTAATTTTAGTCAAAGTGACGGGGTGCGCCACACACTGGTTTCGTATTTCTGTAAAATGTCGCTTCTCTGTTTTAATAATGTTGACCAATAATAACAATCACATTCAAACACTAACTGAAGATTTTATTAAAAATGAAAATAAATTTTAAAAAGTATATTAAACTAATTTTCTCAGTATTTACAAAGAAATATGTGTAGATGTATTCTTTTTGAATAATGTACATATTAAATCAGATCACATATAAACATTCAATGTTAAATGTCATTTTGTGTGTGTGTGTGGTGTACCCAGACTGTACACCACACACACACAAAAGGAGCAAAAGCATACAGTATTTCCTTTTCATGACTAGTTTTTTTTTTTTTAATTTATTTATTTTATGTAGTCGTGCTGTATTCGTGTCGTTTGCTTCGCTCCCCGGTGTGCATAGCCCTTAAGTCTAGGTCAATGGCGTAGCTGTCACAGTGTCAGCCATTTGCTCTCACTGGTATGAACGCTTAGGGGTTGACATGTCTGATCCTTTGCTTTAATTGGGCGTACCACAATTAAACACGAAGTTATAACAAACTGTATATGTTCCTGATTGTAACCTGCAGAGTACACGTTGCTATTGCTGTCATACAAATATGTCATAGCAGGTTGAGCAAGACTTTCTGTTTTAGTTGACAAAAACTGGAAAATGTAGTTTTTTGGCATTCAATATGCTTTAGCTGAAAGACAAAAAGAAATGCAGATTGTCAATCTTCACAGACGCTGAATTCCTGTTGTGCCGATACTCCTCCGGTCCAGCAGACAGCGCTGCAACCGCCAAAGCTGCTTTCTGATGCAGCAGCTCTACTGTTCCCCGTGCACCCACCCCCCAATTGTTTCCGGGTGTTTCTGCCGCAATCCGGTTCCCAGCGGTACGGACCGGGGGTTCCCAAAGCCGTCCCCGAATCCGACCTCCGGACTGCTTTACCCGGTTTCTTCTGGTGGATTCAAACTGCAGCGGCGGCCGTTCGTTAATGCCTGTGGTGCAGAGCAGCGTTTCACAGAGGTGGGACATCCATCTGTCTCCACTGATCACAGGACTCGGAACACAGCGATCCCCCCACCGGCTCTTACTATTATAATTGTATTGAATTGGAAAGCCGGTTATTGTCAACAACAACAGCAGCAGCAGCAGCACCACCACCCCCTGCTCCTGACGATCCATTTTGCATCTCCCAGGGCCGATCTCCAGTGGATTCTATTTGGGATTTACATGCACTGGATCAGCGATTTGCGGCCCTAGAGGCTGGAGCTTGAGCTTCACAGCCTCCTATCCTGTGATCCCACTGCTCGATCCGGGTATCTACCACCCTCGCCTCTGGAGTAAACCACCTCCATCACCCCACCCGCCCCCGACCTACACTGGCGGCCCCCCTACTCCCCGCAACCCGGGTCTTGAAGCTCGGATCACCGCTCGGGTTAGCCCTCAGACTCGGGACACCGAGCCCTGTACCCCGCCCGTTAAGCGCTTTCGCCGCTCAGACAGGCAGCGGTGCCCTCCTCTCTTTTGAGCCGGTACCTGCCGACAGCTCTCCCTGTTCTTCTAGTGCAGTCCCAACCCCGGCATCAAATCGTTGTGTCTCGTTTCCAGCTCCCGGTTGGAACAGACCTTTGGCAAGCGAGCCTCGCCCAGCTCGGGCCTCTTCAACACCTTCGACCGCCATGCCCGGCCCGGCGGCCGGTAGCAAGTCTCGGGTGTACGCCGATATCAACACTCTAAAGAGCAGGGAATATTGGGATTATGAGGCTCACGTCCCCAACTGGAGGTAATTACTTAATAGCTTTTTTTTGTAATTGAACTGTCATTTATTTGTCACACAAAATATGTGTTAATATTAACTGGTAAAAAATAAATAAATAAATCAAACATTATCAGATATTTGTTTTCTACATTAAAACACCTTCAGTATAAATGCGCAGAAGAGGTAAAAGCATTCGACATCAGTGAAAAAGTGGGAGTGGGCACAGATTAACAAGAACAATTTTGTAAAGTAATCTTGATTCACAGTACTGAGAATGCTTGCGGGTCACAATGATTCAAAGCTTGTGCTGCTGTTGCTATGGTAAAGTGACTTCTGGATTGGTTTTGTATTTGGTAAATAGTAACGGTCTGGTGGAAGAGGTGTGGCTGTCAGAAACAACATTCCTGTTAGCAGTATGTTTGTGACAGCCTTTTGAAGATATAGGCATCTGAACAGTTCTATCACTTGTTACAAATTAAATCAACCGTTTGGTTAAGGTGGCCTTATGTTCATGTTATGACTTGGATTTTAGATATTTTTCATTTTGAATGTTTTCCTGGTGTTTTTTGTTTTTCAGTTGCAAAGTAGTATTAAGTGTAACTGTTTCAAAGTACTGTATTTCACTTTGGTACATCACAAGTAGGCCTACATGATACCTGGGGTTAGATATTTTTCTTCAAAGTAAGGGAGTGTAGAACAGCCATTCACAAACAACCATTGAGTGTTCAGTACTCAAGTGTGCCAAGTTAATGATTTCATATTGAAAGAGCAAACCTAAGTGAGCAATACCACGCAAGGGTTGTTTCTGTATACGACTTTTAGTTTGATCTACAATACTTGCTTAAGTTGCTGTTAATTCTTTATTAAACATAATCTTCCGGCATTAAATGTGTCCACACTAATCGCTCTCTTGCTCCCAGTAACCAGGACGACTACCAGTTGGTTCGGAAACTCGGCAGAGGGAAGTACAGTGAGGTCTTTGAGGCAGTCAACATCACCAACAATGAAAAAGTTGTAGTTAAAATTCTCAAGGTAAGCTGGCGTTCTGGTATGCTATATTGTTTAGCTTTGCTTGAAGGCGTTATGGGCCATTGATTGCTACGCTGACATCTGGTGAGGGAAGTGTGACTGGAACAGGTGCAGCTCCTACATATCCAGCTGGTTTGGCAGCATGTGCTGGCTTAAATTGGGGATCTTTTTTTTTTCTTTTTCTTTAAAGAATATTCACTGCTAGTCATTTACACAGACAGATTCCTCCATATACACATTCTAATACTCTCAACAACTTGCACTAAAGAACATCCTAACAAGGTTTCATTACAGTTTAATTTTAAGTTTATCTTGCTGTAAATTTAAAATCTACAGACTGATCAGGCATATTCATTCCCAGCTGGGTATAATAAAACAGATATTGTTGAGCCCCTTTGTAAGGTAGTATGTTTTGTAAGTCTACTAAGTAAAGTGTCTAAATTTGGTACTATGGTAGTACAATAATATGATACTACAGTATTTACATTTTCTATGATAGTATTTTTCATCAACAATATTAATCGCCAATCCTTCTGTTCTTGGAAACCATCATCCATCTCTAACTAATGTCTTTCTGATTTAACCCCCAAAATACAGTATTTGCAGTATAATATGGTACTCTAAAATACAGTATTTGTGGTATAATATGGTACTCTAAGATGAGCAATGTCAGCAGTTATGGTTGATTGTTGTTTGTTAGCCAAATGATGGCTTGCAATGTTTTATAATCAGAGCCAATCGAACTGTATTTCATTCACAAGTGGTCTTTTATTTTTTCTTTTTAAATCCAATGTTTAAACTGAACATCTACAAAACAAAAACATGGCGACGCCTACAGCAAATTTCCATATGCATAAGAGCTTTACATGGTCAATTTGGGGGAAAAAAAATTCTGATTTCCACATACAAATAATATACCATATTCCTTTGAATTTAAGACACTTTTTAAACCAATTTTTTCTTCTCAAAAATGGCCTGTGTCTTAAATTCATGTACCATATAGTGATGCGTGTATTAAAATCACCAACAAAGATGTGCCTGAGTACACAAACAGCAACGTGACTGGCTGGCAGTTGAAAGGTTCCCTAGTAGTTACCTTGCAGAGCGGACGCTGTGTAACAAAGCAAGCTTTCGCTCAGCGCCTACCTGTGTAGCTATGGTCGTGGTGCAGTAGCCTCGAACTGGCGCTGCTGCGTTCTTAAATAGGCGTAGGCTCCCCAAGCACGCCCACCAGCCAATCAGGGACCTTCCGATCACCTCAGCTATGGGCAAGCCTTCCTGTTTACCACAGCAGCTGAACCAGCGACAGGGCCCTCCAGCGTTCGAAGAGAAGCTTTTACAATTTCAGCGTTTCGTTATTAGGCTCAGTGAAGGAAAACGGTACATACAAACAGTTGCTGTAGGTTTTCATAGCATTGTATGTTATACTGTTCATACTGCTCTTGCTACATAACCCATTGAACTACATCAACTGACAAATCTCTATTAATATACAGTATTGCACGTAGCGAAAGGTAAACCAGTAAATCTGAATGCTTGCATCCCTTTTTCCCAGGTGCTAAATGTGTCCCAGTCAGCAACGCTGTCAGTCTTATGGCCTTTCCCAGAAAATAAATCCATCCTTGCAGTGAAAAATGCACATTCCTGTTTCCTGGACTCTGTGTTAAGCCCCTCCTTATCTCCCATCTCCAGCCAGTAAAGAAGAAGAAGATAAAACGAGAGATTAAGATCCTGGAGAACTTGCGGGGCGGCACCAATATCATCCGACTGGTGGATACGGTGAAGGACCCTGTGGTAGGTATATGTAAAACGCATGATCTCAAATCAAAACCATACCGTGTATAAGCTTGTTGGTATTTTTATGATGAACCATCAGGATTTACTTGCATTGAGGCAGGTAATAATATTGTAAAAAATGGCTTGAATTAGGTTTTTATGTCATAAGTTTTATGGTAATACTGTACTTGTATACCATGTTACATGAACACTAATATCAGAGGTTAAATAAGTAATACTTTGCATTCTAAATTATTAGGCACTTCCATATAAGGTTGGTGTCTTAGATTTCAAGAAGGGGCCAGGAAGTCAACAGTTAACCAACATATTTGTATTTGAAATATGCATATCAGTATCCTGAACTAACATATAAACAGATTAAGAATCAAAAGATTTTCGGCACAATAATTCTCAGAACAGTTCTCAAAGGAGTCAGTCATCTTTATTAGAGCTAAACGGTAATAAATTGATTTTAAAGCATAGGTTAGTCTTCCTATGTAATAGAAATGCAGGTCAGATTGCAGAGAGAGATTTAAGAATCCATGATTTAATGTGAAAACAGTAATATTTGTGCATGTGAAAAAATCCAGGATAGTTACCTTAATCGTCCTTTGATTGTCTTTCTGATTACTCTACTCTACAGTCCAGGACTCCTGCCCTTGTTTTTGAGTACATCAATAATACAGATTTTAAGGTAGGTACTGGCTTGTGATATAACTACTTCCCACCTTCCCCACTGTATTTCTGAACGCTAATCATATACAAATCTGATCCTGTCCTGAAGATGCATAGAGGGCTACTCCGTGATTTCCAGTGTTCACATGTACCCGAGATAGACAGAATGAATCTGTTTCTTTACAGTACTGTATGTTCCTAACCTATTAAAAGGGACTTGAATAAGGAGTGCTGTTTGAAGTGTAGGGTGAGTCAAGTGTGGGGTGAGTGGTTTGACTCTTGCTTGTGCCGGTCTTTTCTGGAAACCTGTAGGTAGCACTGCAATGGCCTCTGCACTTTTGCAGTGTTACGGTGAAATAGTCAGATGGGGCTAGTTATAGATTGCTATTTCTACAACAATAATGGCCACAAAGGCTCCTTCAAACACAGGTTGTTACACCAACGTTGTCCCTGCCCCCACCACATTGATTATGTAAGAGCACTTTTAATTTTCTTTCTTTATTTATTTTTAAAAAAATATTTTTAGGAGCTTTACCAGAAGCTAACAGATTTTGATATACGATTCTACATGTATGAGCTGCTTAAGGTAAGCCACCTAGTTTGCAAAACCCTCTCTCCATCTAAACACTTATACTAGCATGCATGCTGATCACCTCCACCTTAATGAGATAAGCACTAAATCTTATCAATAGCTTTAATACCTCCTTATATGTTTTAATGATTACTGAAACACATCATTTCTAGCTATATAGTACCCTTCCCCATACATTAATGAACACTAAAACTATCAATTCTTAGGTGCTTCAGTGCTTATTTCCTTATAATGTAATGAGTAGTCAACTACAGCATCAGGTTTATAGGGAACTGATCTAAGTGTTTGTTGATTTTCAGGCTCTTGATTACTGTCACAGCATGGGGATCATGCACCGTGATGTCAAACCCCACAATGTGATGATCGACCACCAGATGAGAAAGGTATACATATCCCATGTCTTAAGTGCAGGGGCAGGGGTTCAAGTCACTGTAATGGTTCTCAGGATATGAAGCACATAAACCATGTGACGCAAAGAAGCTACATTAGGCCTTGCAGTAGGCCTAGCTGATGGAGCAGCGTTGTGTACCTTTAAGGAATTGAAAGTGTCCCAGGAAACAAACTACTGATTGATCTACAAGCTGTCTGAAGCAACTGCTGACCGATGGATTCATTTTCAATCTGTAGTAGCTTTGATAAACCAATACTGCTATCAGTGACTATGTGGAAGAATTGGCTGTAATGATTGAGGAGTTAGCTGATAGTCCCACAGAGGACCTGTGGACTTTAATATAGTGTCTGTGTTCCAGCTGCGGCTGATTGATTGGGGGCTGGCAGAGTTCTATCACCCGGCCCAGGAGTACAATGTCAGGGTGGCATCTCGCTACTTCAAGGGTCCAGAGCTGCTGGTTGATTACCAGGTGAGTCCTTCTGGATCTAGCTGTGCCTATAGCTTCTACACTATGCTCATGTACTGAATTATCTAGACAAACTGGGCTAGAATGCATTTTCAACCAAAGGTACAGCATCTGATTTATCTGGGATTCTTTTCAGCTGGAGAGCATATAACTTGTTCAAATTCACTGAGTAAAACAGAAGTCCTGGATTTATGTCTCCCTATCTGCATGTCTCCCTATCTGCATCTTTAGACAAAAGGCCACACTGTGCCCCAGTATCGCCGCTCTAAACACTAGATCACAACAGATTGTTTGAATCCTTTAGCTGAAACCACTAATCCGCTGAGCTTTAACCAATAGGCCACACTGCTTCCAATTTCTAAGCTACCTTTCTTTAACAACTAATGCAAACTTTCTCCTAGTCATCAACCCTAACATATACCACTTTCTATCACCATCGCATATAGCCTGAAAGCCAGCTTTATCAACAAACTTGTCTAAGATCTGGCTAGGGTAATGCATAAGAAATATGGTGATGGTTGAGTAATGTCTTGATTGCTCGTGGGTGGAAGTGAGATCTGGGATGGAGTGAAAATGACAAAACTGTCTCTAAGTGTCTGTTACAAGTGTTGTGATTGAAGGAAGCAGAAGTGAAGCTTATGAAAGCATGAAAGTGGGTGATTAAGGCCCCTCTGATAGATG
Source organism: Acipenser ruthenus (assembly GCF_902713425.1). NCBI lineage: Eukaryota > Metazoa > Chordata > Actinopteri > Acipenseriformes > Acipenseridae > Acipenser > Acipenser ruthenus. The sequence goes on from NC_081207.1 coordinate 21,315,577, forward strand.
ATTTGTCATGGAGCAGTTTGTAAAATAGTTAACCTTTTTCTGTGTGTGGCTTGTTCTTCTAGATGTATGATTACAGCTTGGACATGTGGAGTCTCGGGTGCATGCTGGCCAGCATGATCTTTCAGAAGGAGCCCTTTTTCCATGGTCAGGACAACTATGACCAGGTAAGAGCCACACGATTAGGAGGTGCAGAGTATGGCTAAGTGTGTGTATCTAATCTGGACCCAATAACCTCAGTGTTGAAAATCTACAGTAAAAGCTCAGACAGATATTATCTTTAATCCTAAAATATTGAAATCTGAAACTGAACAATTTTAAAATGTTTTTGAAGGACAGTTTTAGATTGTAGATATTTTTTTAGTAGTAGTCTGCCTCATTTATTCAGCCAAACCAATATTTTAATGATCTTTTCTATATCTTCCTTTATTTTTCAGTTGGTCCGAATCGCCAAGGTTCTGGGAACAGAAGAGCTGTTTGGGTACCTGCGGAAGTATCATATAGAGCTGGACCCCCGCTTTAAAGACCTCCTGGGGCAGTGAGTATCTGCAGAATCCCACCCGTGATGGATATTGTATCTCTATATATTGTATATTGTAACTTTGTTTTTTAATTACTTAAATTGTCAGCGATGATACAATACTATGTAGCAAATGTTTTTTTTTACCAAAATAATGGTATAATTAACTATTGAGACATTTACATGGTTGCTTTAATTCAGCTTTTCATTAAAAAAAAAATGAAAATACACAAAACTTGAGGTTTAAGGTGGATATAATTGTCAGGTCTTGTAGATTTCGAATTCATTTTACAAATTAATTGAAAGTGTCAAATGAACAATGCAAGAAGCTGTTCCTAGTCAATCTGGAGATTTTTATAATACCTTTAGATCTTACTCTCGTCAAGAGCTTCCGGATGTCTTTGTAGTTTGTACCCCTCTTGACCCTCCCTCCCATCACTTTTGACCAGGCAGACGCGGAAGCGATGGGAGCAGTTCATTCAGTCAGAGAACCAGCACTTAGTGAGTCCTGAGGCTCTGGATTTACTGGACAAGCTGCTTCGCTATGACCATCAGCAGAGACTGACTGCCAAGGAGGCCATGGAGCACCCCTACTTCTGTGAGTCAGTATCCATCTGGGCGCAGATGCGAAGCTGATGTTAAAACAGATGTTTAAGTAGTTGTTTACAGACAGAGTGCAGAGTGCTTAAGGAGTTTCCATTAGGGGTAGATTGACTGCTGGATAGTGTAGTCTCTATTCTCCATTTAAAAAAAGAACAAAGTAAATCAGGTCTGGTGGTCTGTTTTATAACACTTTGCTGTGTTGTTTTTCTTCCCCCAGACCCAGTGTTAAAGGATCAGTCCCAACCCAACTCTGACAGCAATCTTGCCTCGAGCGGGTCGACAGCTGCCCGGTGAGACTGCAGGTATGGAGACATTATCCGCACACACAGCCATGTCACTGTCTTCCATCTTGGTAGACGCTTGTTTTAGTTGATCCTAAGCTGACACAGCAGCACCTGCTTTTAATAGACAACTATATGGTGATTCAGAGGGATGTATGATAATGAGATTGACTGTCAGGTTGATCCAGGTAGCTACTGGAGGGGGAATGTGTTACACTGAAGCCCCCCCCCCCCCCCCCTTAAAACATTTCTTCATTGCCTCATGTACTTCTGTAGGGATATATCAACTCAGTACAGCTGTGATAAACCTAGTCATAAAGTTTGAAACTTTTAAAAGCTCGGCACAGCTTGCACTTCAGCATCCACTGAAATGAAACTGACACCCATTTAAAAGGGCCTTAAGTCTGCTTATATAATATAATTTTTTCAGTAAAAACACATTATCTTATCCAAATCAAATCCAGATACTGTTCTTGGACGGTTTATTTGCTCATACACTCCACATGCCCTAAAGTTGTGACAGTCAAGATTGGTATAACAGTCACATTTATAAAGACCACTAGAGGGCAGTGTTTAATAAGGAAGTTCCACTTTCAGTTCAAATAACTGCTTCACTAATACATTGTTTTAACCCTCATAGCAATGATACATATCTTGTTAACATATCCACTCATCTTCATGTTTACAAACCATAAGCCATTCCCCTTAAATTATGCCCTGGAGATGTTGTTCTTTCTATTAACTCTACACTCTATAAATTAATGTTTAATCCGCCTGCATGGAATGTACATTTGTCAACGTTCCATGGAGCACCATCACTAATCTCTATTAAACTACCAGAAACCATGACCCTAAATGTAGTCTTTCCCCAAAGGGAGTGTCAAGGCATGATTTTTCTACTGCAAGCTGACAAATTTGAGAGACCTGAGCCAAACAAGGAGGTCTGAAAGGCAGGACGCCATAACTGACTTTTTGTGTAATATAATTTCCTTTTTTCAGGAGCTGCATTTGTTACCTCACTACTTCCCCCCTGTGGCAGAAACTTTGCAAGTGTACAGCAGCCGGATAAACAAACGCAAGATTAAAAGGGACGGCTTGTCATTCAATCCAAGGGCCAGCCGCGCTACACTGTTGCAATGTTGCAGTGCTGCTCTGACTGAACAGCAAACACTTACCATAAACCCGATTTGTGTCCAGTTCAAAATAGTGACCCTCTCCTCCACCCCTCCCCCCCTCCACAAACCTTACCCCTTGGAAATAAACAGCATGGAGAATGAAATAAGGAATGAGTTGGTGAATGTGACTCTCCCCTGCCCAATCCCTTCTCCCCCTTTCCCTCCACCTTCAATTCGTCCTTTTTAAATATCCCTGAATTGCCCCACAAATACTGTTCAGATGTCTCCAAACTGTAGTAGCGATTGAAGTGGCATGGTGGACCTCATTTTGCTCTCAGATGATGTTATAATAATAATAAACGTATATGATTTTTATTTAGAATTATATTAGTGTCTGTGTTTTGCTTGCTTTGTTTATTCTGAGTAATCAGCTGAGAAACATAGTGCTGCTGCAGATGCCTCTCTGAAATATTGCGATGCATCACTGTAACTTGGAAGCCCAAAGGATTTTGTTTCCTTGGTAACCTGCGTGTGACTTCTCCAAAAGAAGAAATTAACATCTGTACACACTACAAGAACAAAAGCAGAGAAAGAGCAACTCGCTTTCATCTTTCCAACAGAAGAATACAAGTCCTAAAATGGTACTGTAATGAACAAAAAGGTCCATAATCTCTATGTGTAATTATATGGCTCTACTAGTTAACCATGCTATAGGATATCTTTAAACACAAGATTTTTTAAAAATGTATATATATTTAAATTGCATCTGCTGTGGATCATTTTGTCAATTTAGCAGTATCCCTAAGAGGGTGGAACCATTGTACTCCGTGCGTTTCGCAGCTTTGGGGTATTGGTTATTTAGTTGCTACGTAGCTGGCGGAAGGAAGTGAAGGTCAATAAAAACGTCTGCCTAAACTGTGGATTCTGGACGTTTTAGCGGTACTAAATTGAGTTGGAAATTGAGTCATGTTGTAAAACATGCGTGTGGCTGTTTAGAGAACGATGAAGAGTGACCACATTCTGTAGCGAGATAATAATCTAAAAAATGAAACACGTCATGTTTGGGTTAATAAAGTAGTAACATTTAAAGATCTGATGATTTAATCGTGTTTGGACCGAGAAACAAAAGGTTTGCCGTTTTCGAATGTCATAGAGTGTCACAATCACAACTTTTGAGAAACTGGGATGCTTGCATTTCAGCTCAGACTTTTTTATTCACTCTGTTTCACATTCTTGCAAAGGCTATGTGCAAGGAAGCATCCATCTTTATCTATATCTATATAGCAGATGCAAGGGGCTTGGAGGCAGTGTGGTGGTCCAGTGGGTGGAGATGAAGGACTTGGAGGCAGTGTGGTGGTCCAGTGGGTGGAGATGAAGGACTTGGAGGCAGTGTGGTGGTCCAGTGGGTGGAGATGAGGGACTTGGAGGCTGTGTGGTCTCCTGGTAAAGGGAAGCAGGGTATACTTGTTAGCTTTAGTACAGTTACTGTTTACTGTTTATTTAACAGTGGTTATCATTAGCAAGAACTGTGTTGTATTCCTGAATCTGTTCTGATTCAATGGCATTAGCTCAAATATTACATTTTGAAACCTGTTGTCCAGTTGTCTTACCTGTATTAGTCAAGGTGGTGACTTTCTGTTGGATTGGATGTGTATCTATCTTGGTCACTCATAGCTGCTTTTACTGACTGACCTCGCTTTGTTAACATTGGAAACCTCTGCACCACATGTAAGCAAGGCACATGTTTAACTGACAGGTGACAATGACAGGGATTCATTACCAATACAAGTCGCTGTAAAATGAATCAGTTTACTTAAATGAAAAAAAGAATATAGTATAAGGGAGTAACATTTTTTTTTCTTCTTTTCTGAACATATAATAATGTGTGTCGAGGACGTCCTTCCTGAGCTACTCTTAGTGTTAGCGAACACCCCTTGACCTCATCGTTACAACAGCTGCCTCCTGTGTAGTGTACTGTACTGTAGAGCATGATCAAGACTAATGTTTCACTGCCCTTACCTTGTACCTTGAGGGTCAAGTTCCCGTGAGCTTCTGTGTAATAAAATCCTTCTCGTCCGCTACATTGTTGAAGCAGATAAAAACAGCTACGTGACTGAAAGGGAAGCGTGCAGCAGTGTTCATTCAGAAGGCAAAACAGCGGCGTTTGTTGAAGACCGTACGGAAGGAGAGCAGTACCGTTATTTTGTGAGCAATCCCACAGGACACGTGGATACAAGTATTGAAACAAACGTTACGTTTAATTAGGAAAGCTGTGTCTTTGACCTGGGTGCGTGAGTGGGACTTTCTCCCCACACATTTTGAGAGCTGTTGTTTCCGGTTTAGATTAATCAAATACAAAACATTCTCATTGAGCAGATGCCTAGTTTGCGATTTAATTTGCAGCAAGAAAGTTATAAAAGAGTCAGTATCATAGTTTAACCTTCATAGTGTTAATTTATTTTCAATTATAAACAATGTTACCTTACCTGTCTCCTAGTTGGGTTACCTAAGCAAATCCTTTGAACATTTTCGATTTACATCAAAATGCAACTTTAAATGACAATGACTTGTTTCTAAAAGACTGCAGGAATCAAGATTGAATTGCTCCCTGCAATAGAAGTAACCTGTCATTCAAGTACGGCCACCTTGACAGGGAAGGAGAACGACTGAACTGCTGTTCTGTTTTATTTCTTGCTGTCACAAAATACAAAAAGTTACTGAAAGTTTTTTCAAGTGATCCGAAAAGATCACTACATTTTACAGGTATTGTTACAATTTATATGGACATGATACTGGATCTTTAAGATGTCTGCGGTGTGTTTGTTTCCCTAGTTCCTAAAACAAAAACTGTCCAAGGCCCCATGTGCTGACTCTCATTTGTTGCTCCACAGGGTAGATTGATCAGTTAAACACACTCTGAGAGACAGTCTTGACAGGGAGTCTTACACTCCTTCAGTTTGTGTACCGTGTTCTAAGGGCCGCAAGGGTTTGTAAATCAATACCTGGTGTCAGTCAGTCTGGTGAGCTCGTGTATCGTCAGTCGCTGTCTGGAAAGCAGAGCTTGCTGCCAGATCCTGGCTCCCTGCCCTGAACTCTGACATGCATGCTGACATTTGCACTTACATGGGCTCTGCATGAATCTTTTACAAGAGCCTGGCTCCAATTCACTCACAGCCTTGAGTAGTGAACATTCTGGCGTTGTCTCTGTAGGAGCTAACAAAATAATTCCATACATTTTACACTTCATGTACATCTATTCACTACAGGTCTCTAACTTGTAGTTTTAATAGAAAGCAGTGTTTTACTTTATTGTTTTAAAACATGAAATCTGGTACTAAGCTAGGTCATTAAAACTCTCTTTACAGGTCTTGCTTTCAGATAGCCTTGTACTTTTATGGTCATTTCACATGTAAATTCTGCCCACCCTTTCAGGGCCTTCTTTCCTGTCAGTAACTAACAGCTACTTTCCCTAATGATTGACATGCTTTTAACCAGTAAGATTCTTTGCCCCCGAAGACAACACTGAAATGACCTAGGAAGTGAAACAGTAACAGATTTTGTGGAAGGGAAGGGAAGCAAAGCTAGAAATTACTTTTACCTAGTGTAATACCACATTTACAATTTACATGAAAATGTGGTATTGCATTAGGTACAAGTTTTAATTGCAGTTAATTGTAATCCCCCAGGTCTGATAGTCTGTAGCATTCACCCTGCCTTTCAGAAATATATAAGGGCTCAGCCTGGAATATTGCACCCAAATGATAGTGGAACCTCTGTCTACCTTCACAACACACGAATATCTAGTTAATTACGCAGGGCTTCTGATTTTTGGTTTTAACCGATAAAACACCCCCGATACAAAAAAACGAAATCGGTGGACAGCCAATAAACACCGGAAAACACCAGAAAAACTGTGGAAATGGTTAATAAATTCACGTTGACTTTACCCTTTTCCCACTCAAAAATAAAACCTACTACAAAAATAATAATAAATACTTTTCCCAGTACTTCTGGGCAATGTCCCGCCTTCCTGACTTGTATCTATCATTGATTCGTTCTGAATACTTTAAACCCACCCCAACTACTGAGTGACAGCACATTTCTACATTTCTATTGGAGACTTCGCTTGCAAGATTTAAAACGAGATTACAATCAGGAATGGGGGCTTGTTAGCGGGATTTAAAGCTGTATTACAGTTAAGATGCAGAGGATTTAAAACAGAATTGTGGTGAAATGTACAAAAATGCCTACACACAAAAACCCCAGAAGAATGTGCCCGTGAACATAGGGATTTCGTTGTGGAAAACAGCAAAGGAAAGAAGGTATAACTTAAGTGTGCAAATACTGTCGAGTTACTACTATGCCTATTTTGACAGAAAAAAAAAATGCTGGGTGCGTAAAATATTTAACATAAGTATTAGAACAGTGAACCCATCTACCACATCGATAGTTACCATGAATGTCAGCAGTTTCACTAAGCCAGTTTTTTCTCTGTGGGCGATTTATACATTGAGGATACCAGAGAATCTTTAATATTTGTACCCCTTCTAAAACTAAATTTCAGTGAAGTTGTAGCGAAAGATCGGACTTGAGGATCATATTCTAACATTTTCCAATGTTTGAAGATGATTTTTTTTTAACTTCATTTGATATGTGATTATACTCTGTTACGAATGTTGTCATCTCAGGTCTCATTATCAGTAGTTTTTCCATTAGATTCCAAAAGTTCATTGTGTTCTTTATTCTCGTCCTCTTAAAGGCTACATCAGTTAGTCTGTTGTTATTACCTCTATGGTGAAATCTATTATGCATTTCTTTGGCTTTATATATTTTTTAAGCCTGAGAAATTGGCCAAAGGGTATATTTTTAATTAAATGTTTAGGGTGATTACTATCTGCCTGTAGAATGGTTTCTATCTGTGGGCTTACGAGAAATCGAACTGTTAATATGATTAGCGTTATTTATCGTAATAAGTAGATCCAAGAAGTGTATTTCAGTTCTGCTATGTTCCATCGTGAATTTCAAATTATTTCTAGTACTATTGATATAATTCCTGTTCAAATTAAAAATATATAATCAATTAATCTTCTCGAAAAGAGGATATGCTGTAAAAAATGGTTAGTCGTCTATATTGTTTCTCCCAGTATCCCATAAAGATATTAGCGGAATTTGGCGCAAAGGCTGATCCCATCGCTGTCCCTTGGGTTTGTAAGTAATATTTGTCATTGAATACAAAGTAATTAGATACAAGTATATATTCAATTAATTTAAGCAGTAAATCAGTAAGCTGATCTTTATGTGTAATTGAAAAATAAGATGACATTGCATCCACAACTTCCTTAGGGGGAATGTTAACATATACATTTTTTACATCAAATGTAACAAGAGAGGCTTTAGGTGGTACTGTGGGTTTAGAAAGTAAGTTAATCACATCATGTGAGTCAGATAAATAGGATGGTAATCCCTTGACAATATCTTCGATAAAAAAAAAATCTACAAATTGGCTTAAAGGTTTAGAAATAGAATCATTTCCTGACACAATAGGTCTGCCAGGCGGATTCTTTTTATTTTTAATGTATTTTAGACAAAGTATAGAATACAGGAATAATCGGAAATTCTACTTTAAGAAAATCATATTGACTCTGTGTGATTAACCTATTTTCTATAGCCTCGTTCAGAATCGTATCTATCCTGTGTGAATCTAAGTGGGATCACTATTAAGTGATTCATACAAATCTGTGTTATTTAATTGTCTCATGCTTCTGTTACATAGTCTTCACTATTCTGTATTACAATAGAACCCCCCTTATTTGCTGGTTTGATTATAATGGCCTCATTATGACAGTATGGTTCTGGTGAGTGCCATTACATCTCTGAGCCTATGACCAATGAAATTCTACTTCTACTAGTCTCTTACTGTTTCATTTCCTGGGCCATTTCACCTCTGTCTTCTGGGTCATAGCATGGTACTGGCTGAAGGCATGTCAGTCAAAAGGAGAAGCAGCTGATTGGTTATTGACTGGAAAGAGGTGGAGATCATTTCACTCACAAAGTGAAATTACCATGGAGGTGAAAGACCTCCTGACCGTATCATTTTATAAGGAACATGTTTTTCTTTTTTGTGAGACCTAGATAATAATGGATGTAAGCTGTCTTAATTGTTAGAGTAATTGACTGTATGAAAGCCTTTGAAGAAATACCCTAGAAGTAGCAAGAGACTTGAAGTTAAAGAGAATGACTGGCATTTATAGCCATGTAAATTGGTTACAACAACTCTGACCATCTTAGCTTCAGAATAGTTCTTTATTATATTTTCCATAAGGTGCAGGTATTAAGTCATAACATTATGAATACTAATAATTGTTATAAAGATAAAACTGAACACAACTGTAAAAGGTCAGTGAGAACACTGACATGTCTTTATTAAGAATATTACTGTATAACAAACATAAACACACTGACAAACAAGCAGTTTTTACACATGGAAATTGCAAAAAGCTGTGGTTTTACAGAAACAAAACAAGTAAAAACAGTGAGGAGACATGGTCAAGAAAGGGTACCTGGGCAAAGTTTTCACTCCACTTTTTTCTACAAATAAAATTCAACTGGCTACTACTCTTACCTGTTGTTAATTTAGTTATTTCAAAGGTCTGTGAAACAAGCCAATAATGTTTTTTTCTACTTGTCAATTGAGTTTTAGTTTTCTTTTTATCCTTTTATAGAAATGGGCTTGGTAAATAAAACCCATGTTGTACTTTGCAGTATAGAAGGAATTACAGATTTATTTGTTACATTGCTGTGTGTTACAGTGATAAATATCAGCGTTTAAAGTACCATCTTTATTCATAGTTATAACAATGTCATAATTTTCATGATTTTTTTTTTACAGCCATATAAAAATAATTTGTTCACGCATTTATGATAAAATGTATGAAGCATACAAATTCCAATGAGCAATGCAAGTCCTAGGTCTTGGGATGTCATTGATTCACAGCTTGCCACAGAAGAAGACACTTTGTATTCATTTGGACCCCGTGAGGGATCTGGAGCTTTGAGTTCTCAATCCGATGAGCACCCAGAGTGAGTGCATGAAGGGTTGAGAGAGAGAGCATGCACAGAGAGCTTGCATCTATCTACGCCTGCACTGGAAGGGAGAGGAGGGAGCAACTGCACCTGAGGAAACTGCATCTGTCTATCCTCTCTGTGCTTCAGGAGGAGGGAGTCTTCAGGCTCCATGAATCGGGACCCCCTTATGGTCTGGCCCCGCTGAAGGGCTCACCCCACACGCTTGATGTTGGTACTGCGGTGATGCCGGAAACACGAGGACAGGCAGTGCTTCTCAGAGGTCATTGCCACCGGGGGGGCTGGAGCTGAGAGACCAGGGGCCTGGATCCTGGAACAGATACAAGAGCGATACTCAGAGGCACAGTCAGGCAATGACAGATATAAAAAGCAAGCACACATATTTGTAGTTGCCCCCTTTTTTAAGTAGCAAGAGATTCATTTACATAAATCCTGGATTAAAAGATGAAGACAAAGAAATTGGTGTAATGGGATGATCAGATTTAATCCATATTTACAAACACAAAATGGACTGAGTAGAATGGCCTTGATAAAGAGCCGTTCTTAATAGAGAGAAAGATCTCTGACAGGTAGTCTGGTGTGCTGGTCGCCAGGAAGAAGTTTATTGTGTGTATGTGTATGCATGCATAGACAAAAAACAGTATGCATGTGCATCAGTATGCATAGTAAAAGGATAGATATACCTGCTGTCTAGTTATCTGAATTTGAGAGATGCAGCAGGATTGCATAACTGCACAAATACCAAGCACAATGTCTATCTATTTTTAAGATGTATTATTGCTGTACTAGAGTCTGTTGTGCATCCAGATATGTACATCAGGAGGGTGTGTGTGTGTGTAAGCTTACTGAGCCGCGCTTGCTTTGGCCGCCTCCTTGATCCGGACCTGCCTCATCATGCGGATGAGCCGGCAGATCTGGCGCAGTGTCAGTCGGGGTGTGTGGTAGACGAGGCGTGGACGGGGCCCTCCCGTCGGCCCGTGGTACGAGAGCAAGGAGAGGTAGCCTCCTGTGCGGCCCATTCCGAAGAGCTGGAGAGGTCCACTGTTCCCATAGCAAGAGGCACACTGCCGGGGAGAGGGAGAGGAGGATAGAGGAGCGACTTACTAAGTGGTGAAGATGCATGACTACTGTTATACAGTTAGCATTGGGTATATTGCACTGCATCATCTATTTACCATTACAGCTCAACGCCAGTATTTGGTATACATTTCTGGAAAAAAAAAAATAAGCTAGTGGAAACTAAAGCTAGGTGTTCTATGCTAAGAAAAAAAAGCCTAGTACCTGTATATCAGACCATTGTTAAAAATGTACTGCACTTGAAATATTAGCTGTATTGTGTCCCACACAAGACTGATAAGGCACAATATCATATATAACTGTACCTTTAAATATGTAGGATTTGAGGAGGTATGCTTAACGTCTCCAGAATTTATACCAATTCTAAAGGTACAGAAAGTTAACCTTGTTATAGAGTCACAATATTGTTTGCTGGGTATTGGATCACATGAAATAGCATTATTCAATTGCATACCAACTACTGCAGCGCATATACCATATTCATATGATAACAGAGAGCAAATAAATACAGGATTTTAAAAGGGAACAAAGTTTATTCTAGTGGCAGAATAAAGCAAGGTATACAGAAGAAGGAAGAGGGAGAAATAGTTGCTGTAGAATACAGGAGCTGTACAGTGCGGTTTGCACTAATGTAATATATTTAAAATACAGTTAAATAAACATGCAGTGATCGCAAAATGTAGTTAATGGTTTTTTTTGTGATCTTAAATTGCCATATCAAAGCAGTTGTTATTTAGTTATACTGCAGTGCCACTATTTTTCACACCTCATTTTTATATGGAAGGAGAATAAACAAGATCTGAAGAAAGGAAATAAAACAGGCTTCATCAGCAAGGTAAGCTTAACATGCCTCTGACCAGATACTCACTGGAATGAAGGTTGCCATTCTCTATTCCAGTTAATCCACAATATCTTGCTGATGAATCCTGAAGTTGTCCTGAGTCATGTCATTGAGTTTTAATGGGTAAAGTAGAAATGTTTTTTTTTTTCTATCCTCACTTTCAGTCTCCCTCGCCTTTATACCCCAGCCCATTCCCACTGGCCTGATTGAGCAGCCAATGAGAGCAAGGATAGCTCATCCCATATCTGATACCTGCCAGATTTCAAGGTGAGCTCATCGCTCTCCAGTTACCGCAACACTGGACATCAGCAACAGAGTGTGATCAGGTTTCCTGATCCGGAGAGTTGTGCTGAATACACAGCATCCATTATTCAGCACCGTTTTTGTCAGGGAGGTAAATTTAGATGCAATGGGTGGGAGAGATGTTCAGTGTGCTGGCGGATGAGAGAAAATAAATACATTGGTGATCACTGTTGGCAATTGCAAACAGGCTGACGTTTAGAGAGTGGGAGGGTTAATATTAGAAGGGATTTAAAGGGCTTGACCTGACGTGGAAGTGCAGGTAGTCAGCCTTGACTTCTAGTGTGACAATGCTAACTGCAGGTCAGTTATCCAAGGGGTTTTTCCATTGCCAGGACTCTGTGATCCTCCTGCAGATGACCTTGCACCCCAGGGCACTGAGACTGGACTGCTTTTTCACCCCCAAAAAGTTCTGGCTAGATTCACAGACTGATTAGCCCAAATCAGGGACTACCTTGCTTGGTAGTCCAAGATTAGTGATAAATAGCATCTGTGAAACTAGCCATTTATGACATACTACCAGTACATTATCCTCAGGAATCACAAGTAGAACCATTAACAGACCAGAGCATTGATGAACAAACCAAGGAAGTGTCAGACAGCGATTCTTTGAAGCAAGTTTGTGCCAGATGTCATGTTTCTTTCACAATAGCACATTTGGAGACCCATTTAGTGAATGGATGTGTATGGCGTGGAAAATTTACAAAATGATTGTGTTAGCTCCAACCACTTCAAGCTCTGGTGTTGCTAAAATAACAACAGTCAGATTATCTTTGAATCAATTACATATCGCCAAAGTTTACCATTTCACTGGAGCAAAGAAATAGAATTCCTTTGTTTGTTCACCTCAAAATAGCCATAGTCTGTTTAAGGTTGACCTTATCATCTCTTAATTACATGTGTTTATTGATGAAGCCATTGTGAAGGTCTTGAGTGTATTCATTGTCATTGTCAATGACTGCTGTACTGTAACCATGTCAGACTGAAATCTACTTCAGTCAGAAGAAAAACATGTGACTGACGAAGGGATTTTCCTCTATTGTGCCTAATCTTCCGTTGGAACAGTATTACTGCGTATTATGTGCTGTATTGTTGCCATGGAAACAAACCCACATAATTAAATGGCTATGTTTTAAATAAAAACAAACATTTATTTTCTGTAAAGATATTTAGTTTTTTGTGGGTTTCATTTTTAGTTTAAATGGTGATATGCGTTATATATCAACAGTGCAATGGGGACTCTATTACTTAGTTTCTTACTTAATTCAAATTATTTTAACTGGCATATAAAGTAGCTCTTTATTAGCGTCTATCCACATGCTTAAAGGATGTACACAATATTAAATGAATACCCAAAGGTCAATTCTGCCCTGCAGAGTCCAACACATTCATGTTTGTTTCATGCAACAGTCTTTTCTTCCAAAAGCCTGATTTCACAGTGTCAGGGTGCAGCAGTCAGTAAGGGTCTCCTTCCTTATCTGTTTTCATTTTTTTGGTTTCCTATCCAAATTAAATGAAGGGACCCTTTTTGACTACTGCAACATGACGGTAAATTCTAATACTTTGAAATTAATCAGTCATTAATTAGCTAGAAATTAAGTTGAAAACAATGTGAATGAAAAAAATGTTCTTGAATATACCAATCTCCAGACATAATCAAATTTCACAGTTATTTCTTACCTTTAGGAACACCCCTTTTGTGGATTAAAGAGCATTGCCACTAGTGGAGTGGAATGAATCTCTTGCATTTCACAAACAACAGCCCTCCAAAAAAAAATTAACAAACAATCAAAAAAGAATATGGTTACCTGACAGCAACCAATAAAGCAACCAGCCTCTATTTAATTAACGGTAGAGACATATAATATAATCTAGAACGCGTAGTGACTGTCATAAAATCTGTCGCGACAGATGATCTTACATCATGTGGTAAGAACAGCCGCTGTTGTTTCTAGACGGTGTAGCTGAGATTAACACAGTGTACAAATTAAATGGAAATGGAAATTGAACAAAACATAGATAGAGGACTTCTTGTTTCCAAACATGTATGTTTTTTTGTTTTTGTTTTCCAAACTGTGTATTTATTGTCATTGAACTGGTTAACAAAATAAAATCTTTTTGTATTCCTAGATAATGGATAACATTCTGGGGAAAGGCTTGAAATCTTTTTAAAAAGAAGATTGCATTTTCTTTAGTAAGTTTAGTGAGGGGTTTGAGGGAGGAGCAATAAAAGTCCCACCACAGTCATTCTGTTTCAAGGCTATTGTCCTAAAACTTTTGGAAGGGCAATGTATATATAACTACATAACTCCCCTTATATAAGTTGACCACAGTAAATTCTACTGTTGCTTTATTATATTACTATTCCCATGCTTTATTATATGCCTTACCATACTTTTCTGGGCTTTACAATGATAACCTATGCTTAACCATGCTTTCACTATCCTTTACTACACTTTGCTATGCTGTTACTGTGGTAAACTTTTTTTTGTGATCACATTTTTATTTTAGTTGGTTTCACTTTGTTCTAATGTGAATAGCACTGCTAACTCCTGTCCGCCTTGTGGCACTTGAGACTATAATTTGTATATTCTCTGACGGCACTTGAAACTAAAATATTACCATTTTATATCTCCTTTAGTCCGGGCTGGTGTGGATTCTGGTGGCCTCCTAGTGGTGAATTCTTGTACTGCACCTGTGTAAAATCTTTGCTTAATTTGCAATATTATTTGGCCTCTTAATCTGTTTTAAATTCTAATGTGTGTTTTTTTTTTTATAATAAATTATTTAAATATTTTAAAACTTTGCTCATGTCTCTACTTACCTTCATTTAATTGAAAGGGAACCTGACCGTACACATTATTAAAGTGTTTTAACAAAAACTATTTCTTTGTTTGTGATTTAGTGTGCTTTTTCAACAAACGCCACATCGTTATCAAATAAGAAATTATGGGTAATTTGCATTGTTTAAGGGGAATGCCAGAATTAACCAAGAGGAATGGAGTGACAATGTATGTGGGGGGAGAACGCTAACAGAGGAGATTGCTCAAATGGTAAAATTATTCTACAAGAGCGAAGATGTTAGTCGACTCATGGCTGGAAAGAAAGATTTTGTTTCTGTTTACAATAGAGTCGGGAAGGAGGGAGCACCAACAAAAACAGCTTGTTCTCTGCAATCTTTCAAGGGCCTATCGTTTCTTCAAATTACAGGTGTTGAGGAACCATTAAAAGAATGGCAACAAAAGCCAGTTTGCTATCCATACCATGACCAGATCCAGACTCCACATGTACATGCAAAAGAACACCAATTGTACAGGTTTGCAAAAGACAACATTCCTGCTCGTGAAGTAGAATACTTCACGATAGCGCAATGGCAAGCTGAGCAGTATTTTCTGGAGCAACAATTCCTCAAGGTAAGAACTGTGCCTGGCACACAGCATCTCCACTTCTTTCAACCATTTTCCAAAGCAAAAGTCCATTACGAGAGTTCTCCCAGTCAACAAAACAAAGAGAAGAATCAATCACTGTCGAAGAGGATGTCCTACCATTTGACCACGTGAAAAGATATGTTACTGTTCAGTATGACAGTCGCTGGTGGTGTCTGCTGATCAGAAGAAACGGGAGGCTGAAATTAACTTCCTGCCCCCGAATGAACCAGCACGATCATTCTGTTTCCCACACCATCCAGATCAATTTATTGTAGACATGGGGGATGTTCTGACATCAGTGGAGTCAACAACTGCAACAGGAAGGACATACACCCTGAGACACAAGGAGATGCCAAAGCATCAAAAGCCTTGACAGAGGAAGGAAAAGAGCAACTTAAGCATAGGTGAGTAGTCAATTGTGTTGCATGCAGAAATATAAGGACAGAGACCGGAGACTTTTTTCCAGGCTCAGTGATAATTACAGCTCTTGGAGAAGCATCACTTAAAATACCAAACATGCGCTGACAGAAGTACCACTGGTGGGGACAAAATTAAACGATTCAGTATTGATTTATATTTAATTCACCTGTATTTGTTTGTTTTAGCCAATTGTGTAAATAGAACACCTTGGTTAATTCATTAATATATTAATAGCAGTTACAGCTGCACCAGTGCACTGCAGGAGAGGAGAGTATACTCGATTGCAGATAAATATTTGTGTTTAATTGTATTAGGTGTGTAATCGTTTCACTTAGAAGATTCACCTGACACTGCATTCAACTCTGTGCTGTGCCTCAACCAATAGGCGCATCTGCCATTTCTGATCCGGATCAAATGCATCAGTAGGGTTTGATCCTGCTCAGAAATGGCAGTGTAAACGCGCGGCGATCGGATCAAAACATGTTAATATTACTTTCACTCAGGGGCGACTAAAATACCAGTCCGAATCCAGTTTCCCAGGACTATTTTAAACATGATTTTAAACGGTAACCACTTTATGGGGCACTACACCTTTAAATAAAAACACATTTCAAGTTTCGTATAAAAAGGCATTTGATTTTTATTGAAATAAAATATATGATAGTACATTCTGAGGTAATGTGTCCATACGGGGAACAATGAAGTAAAGCTGGTAAAATATTTAGCAGAATGATAAATCGGTGTCAGTTACTCCACGTCTTTTTCATTAATATGATCTACTACTAGTATTATTGTTTAAAAATAGTGAAAATAATAATTTTAGAACATACGCTGGGATAAGCTGCACGTAACTTCATACTGGAATATAAGAATGATAGAAATTCCCCTCATTTAAGAGAGTTCTCTCTTTTTAATTAGTTGTTCTTCCCTTTAAAAAAAGTGAACGCCGAAAACATTCAAAACGCTTGGAACCAGGTAGCAACCATCTCCAGGAAGTGAGTGTCAGTGACGAAGGCACTGAAGAGCCGTGTACTGCAGTCCACCTGAGAGGTGAAGCAACAGTACCCCCATGTGTCCAGAAGAGGGCTCTGTCTAATTTTCCACAAGTAATACTGGCAGATTGCTGTAGAATGCTTGCACAGGTCAGTACTGCCTGTTGGTGACAGGTTGCCACGGAGGCAGGCGTAGCACATTCCTAGAGAAGAATTGGAGCATGTTGCTTAAAACTAAGGCAAACAACAAATACCAATAGAAGACAAGTCGTGCAATGTGCTGTGTGTGCCAGTCATTGAGTCACTCCAATTGTTTACTGTATTACACATTCGCTTTGTGTAATCTTTTCTGAAACTTGGATGGCAGTTTCAGATCTATAATCCAGATATCATGGCACGATAAGGACAATACAGTCTCACAAACTTCCTGTAATGGCATTCCTTGCATGGCATTTTGTGTTAGAACGTAGAGTGTTGACCAAGGTTTTTAAATTCATGCCTGTTATTAGCACTAGAAATTTTAGCACTGGTTCCCGTTTCGTCTGTGTAAGTGGTTTTTTTCTTCTTTTCTCAAAACATGTTGGAAGGAAATTAACATTTTATACACATACTGTATTTATTATACATACAGACATAGAAACATACATACATTTATACCCATTTATATTTTAAGGAAATAACTATCCCAATAACAATAGTATGTTTATAATAATTGATATAATAATATACACAATTACTAGAAAATCCACAAAAACATAATCATTACAACAAACTAATGTTAAAAATACCCTACATTTTTACAGTAAATTGACGTTCAATTCAAGCTGTTGTAAAATATTGGCTTGGTGGCTAGTCATATTTTTGAAAATCTCTCCATGTGTAATGCATACAGCATCAGTCATTGCTATTTTGTGGAACTTGAATCATGTCTCCATATTCTTCAGATAAATACTGTTGATTGTCCATGCACTCCTCGTCCTCCTCACTGCCCAGTGACAGTGGAGACAGCAGCCTGTGGCCTGTCCCACATGCCATTCTCTTAAATTTGGACAGTTTTAACTGATATGATAATGATATAATACTTAACATGCTTCACTTTGGGGGTCTTACATCCTAAAGGGATAGTTTGACAGTTCATAAATGATCTGCTCATTTTTAATGAAAGCAGGGACATTTGACATGGTGACCTTCACCACAGGAGCAGTAAGGGATGCAACAGCAACAGTTTAATTGTAATACCTTCTCTACAACTTTGTTTACTAGTTGCTCAGTGTTAACAACCCCACGCAAGCTCTGTTCAGTCTGGAAGCATATTTCACATTTCTATAGCACACTACTTGCCCAACAGCTAAAACCTAGTCCTCCACAGTGCAATCTTCTCTTGACGGGACTCTTCATGTCTTCTTGTTAAAGAAGAGCCGACATTAGGTGGAGGCCATCCTCCCAAACTAGTCATAGAGGTCCAAACTTCTGACAGAAATCAGTAAAAACCACTAGTAAACTTTCAAGACTACAAGAAAAAAGAAAAGTAAACATCAATCTGGAAATTACACAACAAGACAATGATTTGATGGGTGAAATCAATGAGCATAAAGAATGGCAATTTCGATTTCAATCTAGAAAGTCCTGGTGGGGTACAGAGAGACAAAAGTTTGGGGCAGAGTGAGATGGTGTCCTGTGGCAGAGTGGTTGCAGTGTGCAGGTGTGGTGACGTCACGGGCCAGGAAGCATTACGGACACACAGGCAAATACGGGGCTTAAATTGCCATAGCAGTGTATTTATTAAAGAAGAATCAAAGTAAGCAAAACAAAACAGATTCTTAAACACAAAATGAAAAGGCACGTGGGCCAAACAAAGCCAAGATATAAATAAACTGTACTAAAGAATGCCTTCAGCAATACTGACACTGGTAGCAATCATCTCCTGGCTTTCATTCTCTCTCCTCCAACCCTCCGTCCACACTCTGAAGGTTAGATCTTATATAGCAGGTAGTCAGGAGCTAATGAGACAATTGGCGATCATTTATCTCCTGACTCCCTGCACACATTGGAAAAGTACTGAAAGTAAAGAATGAGGATAATGATTATGAAATCAGCTTTGTGTGTGCTTGCCAGAAATTCCAGATATCCCATCAGTAAATGAAGAAAGCGTTAGGGCCAAATTGCCAAGTCCAGTGTTCTCTGGCCACACAAGACGCCAGATGGGAAACTTCTCTTTTGAAGTTGATTTAGGAAACATTGAAATGTGAAGGGGCCATACATGTATTACAGCCATTGTTCTTTTGCCAGAGAAAATCCCAGTTAGTGAATTGATATTTTGAGAGAGGTTTATGACCTTGACATTTGTTAAAAGACACTGAGATTTACTGGAGTGGTAGAGTTCTAGGTCAGACAGAAAGCCAATTGGCTAATTGTCACTTTGAATTTGTAATTGAGTTACAGTTATATCTAAGGCAGTGGTTCTCAATCCTGGTCCTGGGGGACCACTGCCCTGCTGGTTTTTGTTCCAACCAAGCGCTCAGTTACATAATTGAACCCTAAATTGAACTAATAATTTGCCTAATCTGAGCTTTATAATTATTTTAAACAGATGGAGATTTCAATTTAGGTATAAAATGGTATAAGGAACTTAAATTCTCCAACTTTTTTATAAGCTACACTATTTAAAAGGTCAAATTAAGCGAATTATTAGTTCAGTTAAGGGTTCAATTAAGTAACTGAGAGCTTGGTACAAGGTTGGCCCCCAGCTGGGGTAGAGGTGCTGCCCCTGCCCCTGCCATACCAGCAACGGGACAAATATTTAACCATTGCACCCTCTGTCCCTCCAACTTGTTTTAGATGCAACCAACCGGGACATCTGACCAGGTCATGCCCCGCTGCCATGGAGTGTGACGTGGCCGCGTATAATTGGGCACCTGAGATAGGTAAGCGTGGAGAAAATGGTTGGGAGGGGCCTTGTATGATTGATGTGGTTCTAGGAAATGTGAAAACCCACACATTAGTGGACACAGGGTGCGAGCAAACCTTGATTAGAACAGCTCTCTTGGGCGGTGTGTCGTGGCGGCCACAAGGTAAGATGGCCATCTCCTGTATCCATGGAGACACAGCGACATACCCCACACTAAAAGTATATTTATCGGTAGGACCGATAAAACGTCACCTGGTAGTAGGGGTGGCGGAAAGGTTGCCACACCCAGTTATTCTGGACCGAGACTGGCCAAAATTCAAATAATTAATGCAAATAATGGCAGTCTCACCCGCACACGTAAACGTGGCAGAAGAAAAGAAAAGGGAACTAATTGGTGATGTGTTGCCTTTTCAAGCTGAAATGTTTTCTCCTATTTTCCATCCTAGAAAAACAAATATAGAGACAAGGACCGCAAAATGGGAGGGAGCATCACTGAGACAAAGATGGGGTCTGGTGGGAGAGCGCTCGGATGGTAACAAATGCCAGTCAAAGGGAGTTGGAACGCAATGTGACCGAGAGGGCGAGGTTACTTGGCCATTCAGGGCAGATGCTACTCCAACCCCTCTCAATATACCGGACATGTGGTACTCAAGCATGGACATAGTGTGGGGCCAACATAATGACCCATCACTAGAGCACGTTCGGGAGCAGGTCCTTTCTATTGAAGGTAAGGATGTTGATGGTGCTGGGGCTCTAGTATTTCCACACTTCAGTATCAAGGGGCAATTACTATATAGGGTAAATCTAGCCATGGACACAGGACAGCCTGTAACACAATTATTGGTTCCCCCGTCTTGTCGGACCGAGGTCACGAGGCTGGTGCATGACATCCCTTTTGCGGGGATATCATGCACCAGCTTCGGATATTGGCTCGATTCTATTGGGTAGGTCTTCATACTGATGTGTCAAAATATGTAGCCACATGCCCAGACTGCCAGCGAGTAGCGCTGGGTCAAGTGCGTCCCGCCCCTTTTGTCCACTGCCGATTATTCCCACTCTCTTTGAACACATTGCAATGGACATAGTGGGCCCTTTGCTACCTTCTGACTCTGGGTATATGCATATATTAGTAGTGGTAGATTATGCAACGTGATATCCGGAGGCAGATCCATTGAGTTCCACTAGTGCCGCTGCAATAGCCACAGAGTTAGTGCAGATTATGGCTAGAGTAGGGATCCCCAAGGAGATTTTGACTGATCATCGAACCAACTTTTTGTCTAACACGTTACAGCAGGTATATAAAATATAAAAAATACATCTGTTTATCATCCACAGACGGACGGTTTGGTGGATCGATTTAATCAGACCTTGAAGCAGATGCTGAGACGTTTTGTAACACAAGAGCAAAAACATTGCTTCTTCCCTAACTCCTTTTTGCAGTGAGAGAGGTGCTGCTGAGCTCAACAGGGTTCTCCCCCTTCGAGCTCTTGTATGGCCGACAGTCTCGCGGCATCCTCGATGTGTTGAGAGAGGGGTGGGAAGAGCACAAAGGCTTGTCCAAAAACGTAGTGAAGCATGTGCTCCTACTAAGAGATCGCCTAGATTTGGTCGGTCGTTTGGCCCTGGAAAACCTCAAATCAGCTCGGCACCGGCAACAGTAGCATTATAACAAAAATGCACTAATTCAAACCTTTCGACCAAGAGACAAGGTAATGCTATTGCTTCCCTCCTCAGAATCGAAATTATGTGCTAAATGGCAGGGGCCATATGAAGTGATTCGGGCTATAGGAAAGCTGAATTATGAAATTAGACAGCCTGATCACCATAATGAACGTGAAATTTATCATGTCAATTTATTAAAGCCCTGGCAGGCAAGGGAGGTCTTATGTATAGCCCCAGGCAATGTAGAGGATGATTTAGGCCCTTGTCCAGAGACTCCTAGCACTAAAATAATTTCAGTGGGGGAACAATTGGTTCCAGATCAGCAACGGGAATTGCGTAAGCTTATTGAGGAGTAACTTGGTTGAATATAACATTGTCTCTCCCTCAGGCGTCACAGTATGAGAGGGACCATATCGGATTCCAGAAAGTCGACGAGGTGGCGTTTGCAAAGGTATGGGACATGCTTGAACTTGGGGTGATAGAGCCTTCCAGGGGCAAGTGGTGCAGTCAATTGTCACAGTGGCCAAGATAGACGGCACCAATCGCTTCTGTGTGGACTTCCAGGAGGTAAAAGCTATTGCCAAGTTCGATGCGTACCCTATGCCTTGGGTCAACGAACTGCTAGATAGACTGGGAAAGGCAAAGTTTATCTTGACTCTGGACCTGACAAAGGGATACAGGCAGATCCCTTTAACCCGTAGTTCTAGAGAGAAAACCGCATTTTCAACGCCAGAAGGGCTGTTTCACTTCACAACCATGGCGTTTTGGCTACATGGTGCGCCAGCTGCCTTTCAGAGACTGATGGACAAGGTTTTACACCCACATCATAAATATGCAGCAGGGTATATTGATGACGTGGTCATTTACAGCTCCACCTGGCGAGAGAATTTGGCTAGGGTTACAGTCGTCCTTCAGTCTCTAAGGGTAGCCCAGCTAACAGCTAACTTGAGAAAATGTGTGTTTGCCAAGACAGAAACTCAATATTTGGGATTTTCTAGGCTTTGGAAAATCCAGGCTTTGGTCAACGAGGCAATCCCCAAAACCAAGACCCAGATGAGGTCACTACTGGGATTAGCCAGTTATTACCTCCACTTTATCCCCAAGTATGCCACAGTTGTTAACCCTTTAGTCGACCTCACTAAAAAGAGTGATCCAAATTTAATTAAGTGGTCAGCTGAGTGTCGGTGCGTTTGATTCTATTAAGCGTAAACTGTGCCAGACCCCCACTCTTATCACACCTGATTTCACCAAGAGATTCATCCTCCACACCGATGTGTCGGATGTGGGCAAGGGTGCAGTCTTGTCCCAAAAGATAGACAGAGTAGAACACCCAATACTGTATCTCAGTAAAAAGATGCTACCTCGGGATCGCAACTACTCCGTAGTCGAAAAGGAGTGTTTGGTCATTAAATGGGCTACTCACTCCTTTCGATATTACCTGCTGGGACATTAATTTGATCTTATCACAAACCACACCCCACTCAAGTGGTTAAGCACAATGAAGGACAGCAATGCCCAGATAACTTAGTGGTATCTGGCGTTGCAACCCTTCATGTACCACATGGTACACCATGCGGAGAAAGACCATAAAAATGCAGATTATTTTTCCAGGGAGGGGGGAGTAATGGGAAAGGTAGATTCAGCCGAGTGTTCCTTCGGCTCCACTCTGAGCGGTGGGATATGTGACAGAAATACAATGATTCTTGGTTGTATATCTCCCTCCCGACCTGTCAGGGTGCTAAGCAGTGAGAACAGATTTCCTTGGATGGGCTGCTCTGACAGTTCTTTCCCAGGGTTCAAGGGAAGTAGGCCAGCCTGGAAGGGGGCGAGACTTTGGTGCAATAACGCATTGACCCGGAAGGGAAACGACGTGGCAGCCGCAGCTTGGAGAGGCAGTTGCACTCGTTTACCAAGGGGTCATGTGTGACAGCATAAAAGGGGATGGAGAATCGCAATATTCCTTTGCATTGGTTACGTTTAAATAGAACCGAGAAGGACTGAGAGAGACCCTGTGAGAAAGAGTATTGTGAGTGTTGTGCTTTGTTTGTTTGTAATTGTCTTGTTTGTTATATTACTAGACGGCTAAACACGTTTCCAGAGCTGGTGCGGATAATGTGTTTATTAGTTGGGACTGTAATCCCGTTATTGTTTACCCCGTGCAGTACACATTGTTGAGTATTGCCGGGGTTTATTGTTTTGGTCACCAGACCTGGATAAAAAAGAAATAAAGTCCTTTCCAAACAGGATTACAAATCTCTGTGTGTTTCATTACCACACTGCATCACCCCTGCTCCTGCATCCACTCAGCCACTTAGCCACAGCCTCTCACACACATCGTCTCATTCTTCCCCATGTACTGTCTCACTGTACACCACTAGTGGGGCACAGTGAGACAAGTTGTGGTCACGCATTTGGGTGGCCAAAGCTACCTTGTTTTCAAACCTAATGTCCCTTTTACATATAAATAACTTCAGAGCCTACAGCCTGACACTGAAAGATGTTTTTAATCTTTCAGCATTACAGGTCTGTGCCCGTTTAAAACTTTTGTGTCTCACTGTGCCCCACTTTCCCCTTTTGCTAAAAAAGTCCCTTTTTTATTTTCCCCTGCTTGGGTTGTGTATCCCAGGTGATGGGGACGGGAGCATACACTAGATAGGGTGATAAACTTGTGAAATTTGCTGATGACACAAGACAGCATGGATCACTGTGTCATGCTGTACCCTTGCAATCCAAAGTGATTAAGACTGCAGATAGAACTGGGCTGAAATATGGTAAATCCAGTTCATTGTTAATAAATGTAAAGAGTTACATATTGGTGAAATGAGGGGTACTAAACACGAACAGCCCCCCCCCCCCGCAAGAAGGACCTTGGCACTGTAGATAACTCATTGCTCTGTCAGCAAACAGGTATTGTGGGAAGGCAATTAAAAAAGGCCAACAAAATGTTTGGCTACTGTATATGTTAAAGGTAAACATATGATGAGGTTAATGCAAAGACACTTACAACACTGTGTTCAATTTATTTAAAAAAAGGACATGGTGCCGTGGAATGGGTTACATAGCAGTGTTGTTGTTGCTGAATCACTGGGATCTTGTTCTTAGTTTGTCATCTATATTGTCCAGTTATGATCAATCTTTCAAGGACCTTCTTTAGGACAAGATATTGTGTGTAATTGAATCTGTTGTTAAATAGAGTCTGCATGACTGTCTGTCTGTCTGAATGGCATGCTAACATTTTTAGATATATCTAGAGAACAGCTTATCCAGTTGTGATGAAACTTCCACAAGGTATTAAGTGAATCGGAACCTGGCTGTATGTAGAGCAATGACAAACAAGAAGGGGCCATTGAAGCCATCATTCTTGAACTTTACTTCCAGTCTCTTCCAGGCTACTCTTGTAAGATTGTATCAGCAGCAAACTTGATTTTTGACCCAATCCAGACAATCTAGTCTCTTTTCTCAGAATTTTCTATAGCTTTCTCCTTTTTCCATTCTGTACTGTGGAGACTAAAACAGAACACAATATTCTCACCAGGGGCATTATAATGTACAACCTCATCAACGCAGTCCTTGATTTACTCTAGGTTTTATTTACATATAATCAACTATTCTGTAAACCTTCCCCTAACCAGGGCCTCCCAACCCTGGTCCTGGGGACCCCTTGGTCTGCTGGTTTCCATTCCAACTGAGCTCTCAATTACTAGCAGCAGTGTGGAGTAGTGGTTAGGGCTCTGGACTCTTGACCGGAGGGTCGTGGGTTCAATCCCAGGTCGGGGACATTGCTGTTGTACCCTTGAGCAAGGTACTTTACCTAGATTGCTCCAGTAAAAACCCAACTGTATCAATGGGTAATTGTATGTAAAAAATAATGTGATATCTTGTAACAATTGTAAGTCGCCCTGGATAAGGGCGTCTGCTAAGAAATAAATAATAATACTAACTAGACCCTTAATTGAATTAACAATTTGCTTAATTAAACCCTTTTAATTATTCTCAGCTCCTAAAAATTTGCAGAGTTCAAGTTACTTATAAAATGTTACAGCAAACTTGAAATCTGCATCTGTTTAAGAGCTGAAAACAAGTAAAAAGGTCCAATTAAGCAACTTTAGTTAAGTAATTGAGAGCTCAGTTGGAAAGGGAACCCGAAGACACTCGTAGGGTCCCCAGGACCAGGGTTGGGAAGCCCTGCTAGATTCTGACAGTCCACAGCAATGCCTTTTTCGTATTGTGCCTTGGTCAGTACCGCCCACTTAGTATTTAAATGCTACATTTTTCTATCTGCCACAATACTTTACATTTGCTAACAATACATTTATTTGCTTACTCTTACAAGAACGTATTACAGTTGTGACGTGCATTTCCACTGGTTTGCGCTAAAGAACGATACATTCGTGGCTGTCTGCCTACATTTTTACATATACATATGATGGGTTAGATCACGGGATTTACTTTTTCATGTAACTGATAGCGAAAATGCTGTATTCACAGCTGTGGTGGGGACGATCGTCATTGACATTTTTGTATCTTTGCTTACATCTATTCACAGTGTATAGAATTACAGCAGCATACTAGCGTTTACTCCAGATTTAACATCCAAATGGTACGTTGTCATACTACCAAACAGGGCGATACTGAATTGTCACAAAAAATGATACCATAAATCTGTCATAAACACGCCCCATTTCTTAACATGAAGCCTTTACAACACACCAAAAGCTAGTCGATTCCATAGGCATTTGCATTGCGAAATAACTCCTCCTAAGTTTTTATGCAAAACAGTCCGCGATGGGCAACTTCTGTGTTGATACATATTCTAATGAGCGCCGATTTTAGTTCAGCAGAAGACAGGTGCTTCTGAATTATTAATACTGAGTTACGCTCTGAATGCTGCATGATTCATGAGCCTATGCTAATGAGCAGGTGGGTGTCTGGGGAGCTTAGCGGCTTTGCGAAACAGTGACTGAACTGTCTGCCCGCTCTGGGTCTCGGTATTATATTGTCAGTTTTGGAGTCTGTGAGTCCATGTCTTCCTCTGTGTCAGTTCGGTGTATTTTGGAGTCGGAGTTATCTCAGCACCGCTCTAAGGAGTCGTGCTGGGTGCTTGTGTCCGGCAGGGTCTACGATGTGACGGGATTCCTCAAAAGACACCCAGGCGGAGAAGCTCTGATTTTGCGCCAGGCAGGGAGCGATGTGAGCCGGGAGATGGAAGGACCTCCACATCGGCACTCTGAGAATGCCAGGAGGTGGATGGAGCAATATTATATAGGAGACCTGGTAAAGCACACTGCAGA
Source organism: Acipenser ruthenus (assembly GCF_902713425.1). Taxonomy (NCBI): domain Eukaryota; kingdom Metazoa; phylum Chordata; class Actinopteri; order Acipenseriformes; family Acipenseridae; genus Acipenser; species Acipenser ruthenus. Next base: position 21,342,095 of record NC_081207.1, read on the forward strand.
GCCACAGGTAATAAAAATGAAATGTAAAATCGAGACTGCATGTCACACAAGGAAATGAAAAAGTAGCATATGATAGCAAATACCGGTATATGCGTTTTAAGTTACCCTTTTACTCTGACCTTGTTGGCGTTACTACAAACAATGTCAGAAACTACTTTTTACATTAAATATACACGTAAATAAACACAACTGGTATCTGTGTAAATTAGATAAATAATTAGTTGAAACTGAAATATGTCTGGAAATGAATTCAACCTGTTCACTGTGTGAATTGACATGGAACACGTAGCCTATCAGATGAGAAATCAGACTTTTTTTTATCATAAACTTTCAAATAAAATCTTTTTAATTAAAGCATTTGACTGTTTTAACTACAGTGGTAACTGCTGTCTGGATTCAGGGAATACAAGTGAATATGTTTGTTCAGGTTGGGTTGTGTTGTAAATGGTAGGCTACCTAAGGGTTAACCTCTGTCTGAAGAATCATTTTGAATTGTGTTTAATTTAGTTGTGAGGCTAGATGTTCCGTGTCTAAATATGATAACTGATACAGTATTTTTGTGTGTTGAGGTATTGTGTTTTATAGTTTAATCAGCATGAAAACACGAACATCATCCACAAAAGAAACTTCACAAAGTTTTGGTGAAGAAATCTGCCCCTCTGCCCCTAAAATATGTTGCACTTCGTGGTTTGCTGGTTGGATAGTGTCTGTGCAAAGTACCATATTATTTTTGCATCAGATAGTATTCAGTAACAGGCTATTTAAAATAGCATAAGGCAGTAAAGGTAGTACTACAATAGTGCAATGGAACAGGTTAGGCACTAGAAAGTTCTTGTTGTTTTTCAGTGTATCAGAGCTGGGCGTTTCCTTGTTGGACTTGCTGAGCGAGTGAGAGAAAGGACGATTACAACCAAAGCATAGTTTCTGAAGGAGGAGGCTGCACCCAATCATATGAAAGAACAGGGCTGTGGTGAAAATGCCAAAGCTGATTTTTTTTTTTTACTCAAGCATTTCCATAAAGTATCATCATGTGTAATATTACACAAATGTCTTCATTTCGTGTCCAAATAACGTCCAGTAATAGATCAGATCAGTGTTTTAATTGATATTTTTGGTTGGTGAAATATCATACCAGTGTTACACTGTGAATTAAAAAAAAAAAAGTGAAAACCTGCCATAACACTGTCAGCTGTAAGACAGCTGAGGTGGCATCATTTCAGTGTTGTGTGACTGCAATTTACTTCAATTACAAAAACATATGGTGATGATATTAAGCTTTTTCGTTAGGCTTGTAGTACAGTCCTGGTAATACGGATACAATAAATAAGCATTTTGTTAAGAGCATTTTAAGTCCTTTTGGTGGTGGTTATGAATGGTTTGACCCCTGTTTCTATTGCTTACTTTTCTTTCCAGGCCTCCTCAGTGTTGTTTGAGGTTGGCTGATATGTATTGTGCTCAGGGTAGATATAATAGTTAAGGACACATCCAAGGCCATTCAAAACAGGGGTTTAATCATTGTAATTCTGGGGTGTTTAGTTTTATCTTTGAGGGAGTACATTTATAAAATATCATTAAGTAGCAGGATTCTGAAAAATATAGTGTTACACATCCCCATGTTTTGCTACAACTGTTTTTTTTTTTTTTTACATTTAGTCGTTGCCAATGATTTTTACCCCATTTTTCTCCCCAATTTAGAACTGCCAATTGTGTTGTTATTAATCCCGATTCACCACTGCAACCCCCCAGCTACTCGGGAAATGGTGGCTGACACGCGCGTCCTCCGAAATATGTCCCTGCCAAGCCGTCTTTTTTTCGCACTGCGGATCCACAGCGAAGCCATTAGACCTATAGTGCCGGAGGACAACACAGATCTGAATGGCTCCACTGCAGACCCGCAGGTGCCCTATTAGCCACAGGGGTCGCTGGTGCGCAGTGAACAGTGGATTGCCCTGCCGACCTAAGCCTTCCCTACCCGGGCGGCGCTCGGCCAGTTGTGTGCCACCCCCCGTGCTACAATTGTTTAAATAACATATCTGTAATTGTACTTTTTATTGTTAACATCAAGACAACTTATAACTTTAAAGCCTGTTAGTGTAAGGATTATTGCCCACATTGTCACATCCCAATTCTTTTTTTTTCAATTGCTTCCTGCAGTGATTTAGAGGACAGGGCTGAAACCCAAATGCACTACAGCAGACATTTTGAAAAGAGCTTTGAAACAGACTTTAAAGTTATAAGTGTAGATATTTGTCAGGATGATATCAATGACGACGTATAATGCTATATTTTTCAGAACCCCACTACTTACTCTTTAATACAAAAAATATAAAAAATAGTCCTGAGAAGCGCTTCTTCATTTTTATGAACTCACCTTTTCCACTACGTGTAATATTCCGGTATTGTTTGATCCCATCAGTGACATTTTAGGTTTACACATTTTGTAAGATGTGTGTAAAACCTATTTTTCTACCCTGGGCATGTATAACTGTTACCTCACCAGCAACAATGACAGGAGCCTTTTGAACAGATCAGTCCTGGATTCTTACACCATGTTCAAACAAAACTGGAATTTTTGGACATGTAACTTATACTATTGTGTTATAAGTGTACAAAAAACCCCAAATTATTGCTGTCAGTATTTTTGTATTTGCTTCTATGTGTTATGATGGAAATAGAAAAATATCTATTTGTTTACTTTTGTGCTTTGTGTGACAAAAGAATATGCTTTGATGCTTTGGGTTAGCCATTGAAAAGTACAACATCGTTCTGTACTTTAGAAAACAGGTAGAAGCATCCCTTTGTGCTCTGCTTTAAAGAAAGGCTAACCTGTCTTGGAGACTTAAAAAAACAAAACAAACAAAAAAACAGTTTTATTAACAGTTAACACTTGTATAAGTTTAATGAATCCACATTTATCCCCCAGCCTAATAAATAAAACTGTATGTTTTGACTTTCGCTTACATGAATTATTGACCTTGACTTAGAAGCTCTCTGCCTCGACACCGACCTTACAGGTTCCTCTTTCAATGTGCTGAGAATTGTTTGGTTCATTCACATATTTGTTCTTTACAACCTGTCTTACAGAAATTGTTCAGTTACAATGAAGACATTAGATGTGCACTGAAGTTCAGTGGTTACATTTTTTAGTTAGTCAGAATTATTGGATTAGGTTCTCTCTCTCTCTCTCTCTCTCTCTCTCTCGCTCTCTCGCTCTCTCTCTAGGCACCCTTATTTCCAAAAATAAAAAAGTCATAAATACAATTTTCTTTGTTATGGTAATTTTATTACAAAGGCTTTTTTGCTGATTCCACATCTCCTTGGGGTGTCTGTTTTTATCAAGATAGCAGGTAAAAATGTTGCTAGAGCATAACAACCCATAGCAGGGTATTGATCTGAATGATATATGCTTCACCCTTATGTTTGGTTTTAACCTTGGTAATCCGGTTAACACACAGACCTGACTAACCTGTTTGTCAGTTTCTTTGCTCTGGTTACCGCTAACCTTTGGTATTGTTTCATCATGTTTTTGTTACTGTTTACTTAATGAGTAAGTGAAGCAGTGGCTGTCTTGTGCAGTTACGTCACAAAAAAGACATTCCATGTTTCTGACCATGGAATTGTCCATTGAAATTTCTCATTTATATAATTGAAACATTGTGCAATGTAACATCGGGCTCAGGTATATACCGGTATATACTGGTAACCATTGATGCATACATGACACTGACATACCACATGCTGATCCTTAGATTCTTGAAATAAGTTTAGTGACTGATCACTTTTAGATGACGTTTCTCAGTGTAGTTGACTTCGGAGACCCTCATCTCACCTAAATACTTCCTAAATCCTGATGATGCAAATAGGCGAGGTTTTGAATTACTGCTCCTCTGCTACATTAAACCAATGGCTTACCTATGCTGTTGCTACTGAGCCACAGTGATTCTTTAAGACAGGGTTGTCCAATCAGGGTACTGGAGGGCCATTCTATTCCAGGTTAACCAGTAGAATGCTATAATGAAATACTTCAGGGTCTGGATGGAAGTTTAATGGGTTAAATTAAACAATTTAGAACAGGGTTGGAACAAAGATCAGGAGAGGAAGGGCCAACTTTGGCCACCTCTGCTTTAAGACCCAACTTGACAAAGATTTGAGATTAATCAGCTACTTGGAACCGGACAAGCATGGATGGGTCGAATGGCCTCCTTTTGTCTGTACATTTTCTTATGTTCAATGTTTCGGACGTGCTTACCTCTTATTAGCTAATGTAATTACTCTTCAAGCTTTTATTGTGCTAAGATTCATTTCATTCTTCTGTTGTATTTTTACGTTAATTCAAGACGTGGAGATATTTCAGATCCATAGCTATACAAACTGCTTCGTCCTGGTACCTTTTCTGTAGGTCACCGATTGCAGACAGAGAATTAGAGTGAGTTTGACCTACAACACTGATTTGGTGCCGGGAAGCAACAGCGCCTTGTCATTGTCTTTTGAAATACCTGCATGTTCCAAATCGAAGCATAAAATACAAGCAAAAAACCAAAGCATCTTTAACAACCAATTATATTATTGCTAAGAGGTAAAAAAAAAAGTTTAAAAACTTGAATAGCATGCTATTGTAAGTTACACATTTTGTTACACTAGAAAGTGTACTGCTAGGATATTCAAGAAGTACTGGTGCTTTGTGGAGAGTTTCCTGTCCCCCTTTTTGGCCTGGTGGTAATTCTACCTTTTTTTAATGTAAAGGTGTAATTAAAGTTTTAAAATATATTTTCAAACTTTTCACACTTTAGCACAGCCCTCTGTGACATGCAGGTTTGAAGGTGTTATAGAAAGCCTATGCACTCAGGGCTGGACAGCTGCTGCAATGTTCAGTTTTCTAGAGGCTGCATACACATCTGCTGGTGTATCCATTCTTCTAATGTTTCAGAGATATGTGGCATTTAAATATGGTCACTATTAGCTAGACCACAGGGACATTTAAGAAAAAAACACTTTTGTAAAATGAAATCACTTGACTGAGCATGGATAGGGATGTGCTGCTTCTATTGTTCCTGCATTTATTCAGCATTGTATCTATCTAGGATCTGGACACTCCTAGCTCATTAACCAGGTCATCTGTGTTCCCTGTAGATCATATTTAGCAAGGACCTACTGCAGATTCTTTTAAGCTAATAAAGAGAGCCACATGCAAAAAGGGAGATGCTGGATTAAGCAAAAGGTATTTTATTGCCAGACTTAGATGGCAATCAACATCAAAGCACGCCCACACCAGGCTTGGTGGGCAGACTTAATCCACAAAATCTGACCCTAGCGTGGCTTTGTCCAAATAACTAGTGCTCATATTAAATATGAAAAATAAAGCATTAGGAATATTTTTTGCATCATCTCAATTTAAAATAACTACTAGCACAAAATACGACATTTTTTACTCATACCCCTGACAAACGTGAGATATCAGTCAGAATATCCCCTGATTAAACTGAAACTACTTCCAACTTTAACTAAAGACGCATCCTGACGTCTTAAAAGTGGGTTACGAAAAATATAGCGTTATATGTTTGCTACACTTTTTAAATAACTTACCAGTAATTTCTCTTTTCATGGTTAACAACCCGACAACAATATTTCAAAGCTATTTTCAAAATGGCCGCGCTAGTGCACTGCGATTTGAGATCTGTCCTCCTAAATCACTGCAGGAAGAGCGATTTAAAAAATAAATAAATAAATACATAAATAGCACAGCAAGTGCTCTGTCTTTTCTTTTCCATACCACATCATCGATTGTTATTGTTGTGTTACTTGTTTGACAATGTGGACAATAATCCTTACACTATTGGTGCACTAGAGCAGACATTTTGAAATAAGCTTTGAAACCGACTTTAAAGGTATAAGTGTAAAAAGTTGTCAGGAGGTTAACATTGAAAAGAAAAATGCCACGTACATTATTTAAACAGTTGTAGCAACACGCATATTTTTTTGGAACCCCACTACTTACTCTTAATATCTAAAGAAAGCCAGATGAAATGACATGGCTATTGTATCTCCTATGCTCACTGTACTCCAGAGTGAAAGGAATGCTGGACCATGAGTGTTTTGTGCCAGTGAACTCTGAAGCTTACCACAACTGATCAAAATCTAAATTGCTAGAATATTTCTGTTTGCTATTTGAATGTGATTATTTTTGCATTCTCTATGAATAGTCTCATTGTGTGTAGCGCCATTCCCTCAGGCCCTTTCTTAGCGGTGTGTTTGTGAATTTGAATAAAAAAAATGGGGAATTCACTTTGGTCAGGCTGAGTAACTCAAATGGAGAAGCTGGTATGTGTTTTTAATCTTTTATTTGGAAGATGTTGGGTTTAACTTTGATTATGCGTGCTTGTTTGTTTACACATAGGCCCTGCCTCCATGCTGGTGTGTAGAAGAGAAAGTCGACTTGTCCCTGTGTGTATATGATCATTTCCAATTCAGGAAGTCTGTTACTGTTTCACTTCCTAGGTCATCACCTCTGCAGTGTATCGGGGCCTAACCGTGTAACTGGCTGCAAAGCGTGTCAGTCATTAGGGAAAGCAGCTGGGTGGGTAGGTTCTGTGAGTGCTGTCACTGTCTCAGTGAAGATGGGTTCCTGGTCTTTCCTACGATCGGGGCTGGCTGGTCCAGGTTACTCGCCTTGTCTCCTGGTGTTGAGGGGATTGTTCTGCCAGAAGACAGCACCACAAACACCTTTCTGTGGTCTGTATTCAATAACACCTAATACACTATTTAATGGCAACACAATTTGAAATTGCAGTTTAGCCCTCATAATGTGCCATCCCATACATTCCCTGAAGTTAACAGCATACAGAACAGGCTGTTGCTGAACGTCTGTGCATGTTTGATTTCTTTGGAAACACAATGGCCTGTTACTTAATACCATTGGTCAATTTTCACGAACTTCCATCCTTGTTTCCCATTCCTACCCCCTTCAGTGTTGAGTCAGATTTTTTTTTTATTGTTTTAGAATACCTAGTCGTCATCCCCCAATCTCACATCTGCCACTTCATCAAATCTCATTATTTTAGATTTTCCAACTCCACACATTTCTGTTAACCACTGAAAAGAAGTGTAACCATTTTAACATCATATTATTATTATTATTATTATTATTATTATTATTATTATTATTATTATTATTATTATTATGATTATGATTATGATTATGATTATGATTATGATTATTATTATTATGATTATTATTATTATTAGTAGTAGTAGTAGTAGTAGTAGTAGTTTGTTTGGCAGACACCTTTATCCTTATATTCCTTTTAACAGTATTTATTATAAGTATTATAAGTAACATAAGTAACATTATTCTGCTATCTAGGACAGGCAGTCTCTGTCACATGTGCAGGCTGTGCACTGAAGGGTCCTCCAAACCATTTTCCTGTTGTGCATAATCTGCTTTGGGGTGCTTAGTGTTGGAACAGAGGCCTCTTAATAAAACATTGGGTCATTCACTATTCATAGAGCACAGTTTCTTCACGTCTACTCCTTAATTAAATGGCAAATTCCTTAATGAAAGTCTAAACATGGCGATGTATTGTACAGTAGACTATTATGCCATGGCGGCAAATTAAATTTAGCAACTCTTCCCACCAATCCAGTTGCATTTGTATCTGATTTTTTTGAAAGCAAGGGTAAGTGAAATTGTTGAATACAATGAAGTATTTTCATTGGGTAGTAATCTACTCCACTGTTTATCACCAGAATTTTTTAACACGGTTCACTGTAATGCTCCAGTATAAAATCTATTGGATTTAGCCTGGGGAACATGAATTTGGGCACAAGACCAAAGTAATTGGAAAAGCATGAAGTTGGCACAAAATGAATGGTCCTGTCACTAAGACAGCTTACTAATGTATTTGTTATCTCTGTCTTTACATTACAATACAACAATAAAATGGTATTCATTGTCTTCTTGATATCCTAGTGTAAATGCCACAGGGGGTGCATGGCCTGTGTGTGTCTTGTGACTGAGAATGCTACTTGTGCTTTCCATCAGTTCCCTGGAAATTAGCCCACTCCTCTGTGGACATGGCCACTTACAGCAATATTGAATAAACAAACACAAGGCTGCTGCTTGCCCTTTAGTCATAATCATTCCTGACTTTATTAGGCATTAATTGGCTTTATCTGCAGCTATGGGGCCAGGATCCATTAGAAACCAGAGAAGGTGTCATGTAATGTTGTGGGACGCATGTCGGGTCGTGCCATTGACGTCACTGGGAGCAGTTACCAGCTCTCCAGAGAGACTCGGTGTACCACAGTTTGCTAGAGTAGCAGACAGCCTTCCTTCTGCATTCTCAACAGACAGGAATAGTGACAGCCACCCCCTCCCAAAGGGTTATCCCCAGTAAACAAGGTCCCGTTAGAGTTCCCATGCACCTGCCCCTGGCACAGACAGTGCTGACACACACACACACTGGCTAATGGCTTTAAGAACATAACTTGTGCAAGCGGTTGTACATTGATGATCATTTTATGTGATTTTATTTTTATGTTATTTTATTTAGCAGTCTAAGGTTCTGAAGACATCCTTGACACAGACAGCTGTACAAAAGAAGTAGTGTATTTGCTATTAACATTACTTTTTTTTTGTATAGAAATTCTCCAATGAAAATATCTTCATTTAATATGCCGACTTTTCAGAGTTATTTAAACTATTCTGGCAAAAAATAATGCTACTTTTTACCTAATATGGCTACCCTGTTATAGTAATGGACTTTTTGGTTTTCGGAGTAATGTATTGGTGTTTCACAGTCTCATTCTTTTAACCCCTTGCTGTATCAATGATACTGATGATCAAATCATTTTTTACTTATTCAACATTTAACGAATATGATGAACAATTACATTAAAGATGCCAGTCCCCTCACATTATCCCCTAGTTGTTGTCTGAGAAAATGTATTACTTCCATACATTAAGCACAACTTGCTTGTCTAATCTTATTGGCAATTGATTATAACATATGTGTGATGCAACCTATAGCTAATTGCAGCTTAATTTATTATAGTTAAATTTAGTTGTTTAATAAACTGTATCTTGATAAGTTTATTACAATATCCTATTGTAAGGATGCACAGAAAAGTATAGAAAACAAGGGTAATAAATAGTATAATCATGAATGTAAATCTGTCTGTGTGTATATTGTCCAAAAATTACTTGAAACATTTCAAAAACAGTTTAGAAAAACACCCGCAATTCTTGTGTGCAATTACCCAATTATGTTCTCCAGTTTGTATTTCATCTGAATACTGTTTTTGATAAATTAACAATTGATAGAATCATTGACCTACATTTTCATAACTGTATTTTTTTTTAACAAATTGGAAAATGAATAAAAAATAATTTTCTCCCAATTTTGGAATGTCCAATTATTATTCAACCTGACTCATCGCTGCAACCCCGAACTAACTTGGGAGAGCCGAAAATGAGCACTGGCGTCCTCCGAAACGAGTGCCGTCAGCCGTCTGCTTTTTTTCGCTCTGCAAGCCCGCCGTGCAGCCATATCCAGAACTTACAGCATTGGAGGACAACACATTTCTGAACTGCTTATAGGCCGGCCTGCAGGCGCCCGGCCAGTCACAGGGGTCGCTCGTGTGGTGAGTCAAGGACTCCCCAGCCGACCTAACCATTTCCCCACCCAGGCAGCGCTTGGCCATTTGTGCGCCGCCCCCTGGGAACTCCTGTCCACAGTCGGCAGTGGCATATCTCAGAACCGGCGATCTCCAAGCCATAGGGCGCATCCTGCCCTCCGGATGCGCCACTCGGGAGCCCCCTTGATAACTGTATTTGGTTCATTGGTAAAGAATGCAGATGAAACATTAAATGTTGCATAAACAGAGCCCATTGTTAGAGACAGCATGTAGATCAGCTGCAGTAAACTTTATATTGATTATATTATTGCTGTATGTCAGTGTTTGCTTTGACATTGAAGCTGTTTTGAAATCAGTCCTGTTTGTATCAATAAACAGCAAACCACAGTAAACCTAGTTTGAAACTGGGAATCGGTCAGCCCAAAGTATTGCAGGCTGTTGGAAGTCGGGCTTTCCAGCTTACTCTTATGAAAGAAGTACAGTAATAAGTGTCCAATAGAAACTGGAATACAAAATTATTATAAAAAAAGAAAGTAGGGCTGTGAATTAATACTAATATACCATATTGCATAATTTATAAATGGGGAATTATACTGTACACAAACATTATAACATTCTTTTGTTTAAGGTCTGGTTGCAGACTGGATTGTAGCCTGCAAATGAAACTGGTGGCAACCCCAGTTTGATACTGAAAACAAAAGAGTGCAAAGAAAATATAGAGAGGGAGAGAGAAAAACAGAGAGATACTGTAGAGGGGGTAGGGGCAGGAATGCAGAAAATGCAGAAGGCTTCTGATGGAAGGGTGGGTAATAGAAAGGATCCTTTCATCCTCAAAGATGTTTAACCTTCTCATTGTCTCCCACTTATGACACTTATGTCCCCGGTCCTAGCAAAAATTAGAATTAAACTAGCCAATAGTACAGATAAAATAAATTATGTAGGCAGAACATAAGGCTGTTAGTTTTGAGATTATTATGCTGTCGTAGAAATGTTTTAAGGTTAGTGAATTTGTTTATAAATTATACAAAAGCCTGATATGTTTGGCATTATTTGATTCATTGAATATTGTGGAAATCTTTTCTGTCTTTCCCGACTGACTGCTCTTTACATATATCCCTGTTGAGATGAAATTAGGTTAAAAGTTAAGTGACCATCAATGCAGAGAAGCCCCGCTTTGTGGTTAACACACTCACTTGCAGTGTGCAGGGTTGTCGGTTCATGCACAGCCTCTGTTACAGTTGCATAATAGAGTAGCCTGATTGAGGTTGGCACATCGTACAGCTATGCAAAGGACCTAAACAATGTGACGCATCACATGATCAATCATTTGTGCCTCAGATTTGAACCTTGCGCTCAAAGACATTACAAAATAACCCCAGATAAAACTACGGGTTTAATTGCAGTTATAAAAAATATGTTCAGTGTTTAAAAATGCTTACGTAGTACTATGTAGGCTAATTGTCTCACACAGGGGGGGGGGGGGGGGCGTGCACTTCAAAAATCTTTACATCAGACAGGACCTTCTTTAAAATTTTAATTCCACGACATTGGGACCATGCACAATCATACAACGGGGTACCGTTTCTGCAAAAAAAAACAAAAAAAAAACCTTTAACAATTGTTATTTATGTATGTGTGCATGCATTATTTATTCATTTGTTTTGGTAGCTCCCTGGGATTTTTTTGTGTGCTAATGTTGGGATAAATATTTAAATATATCAGGGGGAAATAATGATCATTTTCATCAGATATCTCAAACATAATTTACATGCATTAGTAAACCATAAAACCTTGTGAAGTTAGCTTCCTTACCACACATGTAATGTAACAGCCGGCCAACATGGGTAACAAATTCTACTCTACAATAAAGAGATTCTCTCTTTTAATTGGAAATATTATTGAGGTGAGGTACAGTACAGGTACATTATGTTAAAATGAAGGCAATTAAGCATCCCCTTCAAATGTTGACATCTCATAAACCATTTCAGAAACAGACTTAATGTCATATGTCATGGAAACTGACTTTTTTACTTTATATCTTTACTTTATTTACTTCATAGGAGGCTGTGTGGTTCAGTGGTTAAAGAAAAGGGCTTGTAACCAGAAGGTCCCCAGTTCAAATCCCACCTCAGCCACTGACTCATTGTGTGACCCTGAGCAAGTCACTTAACCTCCTTGTGCTCCGTCTTTCGGGTGAGACATAATTGTAAGTGACTCTGCAGCTGATGCATAGTTCACACGCCCTAGTCTCTGTAAGTCGCCTTGGATAAAGGCGTCTGCGAAATAAACAAATAATAATATATCATGTTTGCAAACAGGATCGATTATATATAGATTATGGGTGTTTTGTTTTAAAAACGGAAGTTATTAAGAGTTAATCATTTATTATTCCCTCCCCCAGGGGAGTTCCTAGCATCTTTCCGAAGCTTTGAGTTGTGCAATCGGCTTTGGTTTCCTTTTTGCAACAGCAGCCTTCAAGTCAATCCACAACATCTCGATGGGTTTCAAATCTGGGGACTGAGATGGCCAATCCATAACTGTAATCTTCCTTTTTTTCAGAAATTCGTTTATAGACTTCGCAGAATGCTTAGGGTCATTATCATGCTGGAATACAAACTTCCAATAAGCCTTTTAGCACTGGGTAACAAATGGGAGTGCAACATTTCTTTTATATTTTGCAGCATTTGTTGATCCTTCTACAATACAAAGGTCACCAGTGCCTGAGGAAGAAAAACAACCCCCTACCCATCACACCAACAAAATGTTAGAACTTGAAGCTACTGCACTAACAAGTAACTACGATGTGATTGGTGTTACAGAAACTTGGTTGTCTGAGAGTGATAGAGATGAATATAATATTAGTGGGTATACACTATATAGGAAAGACAGGCAGGACAGAAGAGGCAGAGGGGTAGCGCTATACATAAGAAATAGTCTTGAAGCCCAGGTGTTAAATCTGGATGAAGAAAACAACGCAGAATCAATATGGGTCAGAATAATGGAGAAAAAATCAAAGGGCATAATAATAGGAACATGCTATAGACTGCCAAATTGACGCTGAGCAAAATAATCTGTTATACAATGACATTAGAAATGCGTGTAGCAAAGGAAAAGCCATACTAGGGGGATTTCAACTTCCCCCATATAAAATGGGAAAACCCAGTTGGGAGCACGACGGACGAAATTGAAATGGTGGAAATTGAAGTGACTGCTTCCTAACGCAATTTGTCAAGACACCGACTAGAGAGGAGGCATGCCTTGATTTAGTCTTTTCAAATAACGAAGACGGAATAACTAAAATAGAGGTGAGAGAGCCATTGGCAAACTCAGACCACAAAATGGTCTCTTTTGGAGTGATTTCTAAAACCCAAAAAGTAATGACTAAAGCTAAGATTTACAATTTTAGAAAAGCAAACCATGAAGGTATGAAACAGAGACTAACAGAAGTAGATTGGAGTAAAATAAAGAAAACATCCACAGAAAAAGGATGGCTGTTTTTTAAAAATGTAGTACTAGAGGCGCAAAACAATTACATCCCAAAAGTAGACAAATCTAAATATACAACAAAGTGGCCAAAATGGTTAAATAGATCAATTAAAAAAAATATTCAGCGAAAAAAGACACTTTACAGAGCATTTAAAAGGTACCAAAAACAAAGTACACAGAAAGAGTACTTGAAACTTCAAACGCAAGTCAGAAAGGAAGTTAGAAAGGCCAAGAGAGCGATAGAAATGAACATTGCTAAGGGGGCTTAAAACCAATTCCAAAATGTTTTTCCAATATTATAACAGCAAGAGAACATTCAAAGAGGAGGTTAAATGTCTAAGTGATACAAATGGCAAAATCATAGACAAAGAAAAAAAAATAGCAAATATATTAAATGATTACTTTTTGCAGGTTTTTACAAAGGAGGATACGGACAACGTGCCCCACATGTCAACCTGTCTATCCAGTTTTAAATAACTTTCGCATAACAGAGGCAGAAGTGTTAAAGGGACTAGGAACTCTCAAAATAAACAAATCCCCTGGGCCGGATGAGATCCTTCCGATAATACTCAAAGAAATGATAACAGTAACAGTATCCTGGGAGACAGTCAGCATGGTTTTAGGAAAGGGAGATTGTGTCTAACTAACCTGCTTGATTTTTCTTGAGGATGCAACTTACAACAGAATTGATAATTGCAAAGCATACGACATGGTTTATTTAGATTTCAAGAAAGCTTTTGACAAAGTCCCGCATAAAAGATTAATTCTCAAACTGAACGCAGTAGGGATTCAAGGAAATGCATGCACATGAATTAGGGAGTGGTTAACATGTAAAAACAGAAAGTACTGATTAGATGAGAAACCTCAAAATGGAGCGAGGTAACCAGTGGTGTACCACGGGTCAGTATTAGGTCCTCTGCTATTCCTTATCTACATTAATGATTTAGATTCTGGTATAGTAAGCAAACTTGTTAAATTTGCAGATGACACAAAAATAGGAGGAGTGGCAAACACTGTTGCTGCAGCAAAGGTCATTCAAAATGATCTAGACAGCATTCAGAACTGGGCAGACACATGGCAAATGACATTTAATAGAGAAAAGTGTAAGGTAATGCACGCAGGCAATACAAATGTGCATTATATATATCATATGGGAGATCCTGAAATTGAAGAAGGAATCTATGAAAAAGACCTATGAGTTTATATTGACTCAGAAATGTCTTCATCTAGACAATGTGGGGAAGCTATAAAAAAGGCCAACAAGGTGCTCGGATATATAGTGAAAAGTGTTGAATTTAAATCAAGGGAAGTAATGTTAAAACTTTACAATGCATTAATAAGACCTCCTCTAGAATATTGTGTTTGTTTCTGGTCACCTCGCTACAAAAAGGATATTGCTGCTTTAGAAAGAGTGCAAAGAAGAGCGACCAGAATTATCCTGGGTTTAAAAGGCATGTCATATGCAGACAGGCTAAAAGAATTGCATCTATTCAGTCTTTAACAAAGAAGACGACATCGATCTGATCTGATTCAAGCATTCAAAATTCTAAAAGGTATTACCCAGGGGACTTTTTCGACCTGAAAAAAAGAAACAAGGACCAGGGGTCACAAATGGAGAATAGCTAAAGGCATTCAGAACAGAAAATACAAGGTACCTTTTTACACAGAGAATTGGGAGGGTCTGGAACCAACTCCCCAGTAATGTTGTTGAAGCTGACACCCTGGGATCCTTCAAGAAGTTGCTTGATGAGATTCTGGGATCAATAAGCTACTAACAACCAAATGAGCAAGATGGGCCAAATGGCCTCCTCTCGTTTGTAAACTTTCTTATGTTCTTATTTTTAACACTGGGCATGATTAACTTTTCTTTAAATTCTTCTCCTCTCTTCCTCCAAACATGTTGTTGCTTTCTTAGTGAAAAAAGTTATATTTTGGATTCGTCTGACCATACAATTTGGTTGAAGAAATCACCAGGCTTCTTCACCAAGTATTCAATGGAAAACTCCAATCGCTTTCTTTTGTGTATTGTTTTTAAGAAAGGTTTACACCCATGGACATTCATCTTGTTAAGGTATCGTTGAATTATTCGCTTGTGAATTTCTTGACCATCTTCTCTCAGTTCTCGTGTCAAATCTTTTGCAGTAATCTGAGGATTTTGCCGGGCTGCTCGAATGATTCTTCCACATTTTTCAGAAATCTTTCTTTCCATACCTGGAGCTAGTTGCAGTAGTTCCTGTTATCTTGTGTTTTTCAATAATAGCCCGACACAGTGCTTTTTGGTAAACCAACTCTTTCTGTTATTTTTCTGGTAGTTTCTCTTTTATTGTTTAGTTGTATCGCTGCCATTTTGAGATTGTTACTGTACTCTTTAGTTTTAACCATTTCTGTTGCTTTTTTGGAATCACAAATTTCCAATGTATTTTTCAGGACTTGATAATTATGCACTGGTATTTATTTATTCAATCATTATCATCAGCTGTTGGTTTTCAGTCATGAGAATTGTCAATAATTAGCAAAGAATGGGTTTAATAAGAAATATGTTGATTGCCCAAATACTTTTGTCAAAGTATGTATATCTAGAGAACTGCTTCTTCAGTGGTCATGAAACTTGTTATTAACATTACTTAACATCTGCTAACGAGGATATCAGATTCTGAGGATATATGGGAGTGTCTGTCCGGCCGTGCATCCATCCATTTGTATGTCCCATTTTTGCATATATCTGGATAATTGCTTATCAGATTGTCATATTAGTCTAACTTGTACATACTGTTGAGATATAGCATGTCATGGTCATCAACGTTATCATCATAGTAATGCAGCGTTTCAATTAACTGGTAAATACAAGTCAGAGACGGTTTCAAAAGCTAGTTGACGGGCAGAGACTGAAGCAGCAAAGGTCTGTGACGGGCAGCTAGAAACATTGGCTGTCATTAACAAGAGTGAATGAGTGTGCATCTAGTGCTCCTCTAGACTCCGCCCTTTAAAGGCACAGGCAATCGAAGGAGTGAGTGATTTGGCAGTTCCTGCCTTAGTGCGTGTTTGGTAACAAAAGTAAGTCACTGATCGCCGATTCACTCTATGCCCCCTTTTTTCGTTCTTCAATGAGGAATCCATGATTCTGACTGACTGTGCCTCGTGTGTTTGTTGAAATTAAAGCATAATGCGCAGTTTATTTTTGTATTTTCTAAACTATTTTCTTTCATTTTCTGCCTAATTTATAAAAAAAAAAAAAATCACATTGGCCTATTTATTCTCCATAACTACGTGTATGTGTATCACTTTATAAATGACAGGCGTCGCGCGAATGAAGATGATGTTTTGAGTTGTGACTGGTAAAACATTTAGAGACCAGTCACTGTGACTGGCAGTAGTTTTTCCAAGTGGAAATGCTGTGATAGCTCTGATATTGAATTTACAGCCGTCATGGAGGATTTTCTGTTTTACAGTAGTATATGATACATTTATTCCTAAAATGAATGTGAACTAGCAACCTTACGCTTCCCACTCCCAGTACATTTAAACGCCTGTATTGACAGGGTTATAGATAAGAATTCCACCTGATATTCAATACCAATACTTTTTTTGTGTGTTTTCTTTTCACCATAGTCTGCATGAGTGGCACAGTGGGTTCACACAGACCTTTTACATTGGTGCTGCGTTCCTGAGTTAATAATTTAACAGTGTCAAATTCTTTACAGGTGTTTCCCTAAATTTAACGTTCAGTTCATTAAGGTTTATGAAAACACCCCAAGGTGCCCTTCATAAATGCCTGAACTAGTTTTTAATGCATGGTAAGGAGACACTTTTAAACTCCCATTTATACAATCCAGTACAACAGGATTAACCTCTGTTGTCAATCTGTTGCTGCGATTTCAACTACTAATATCTGAAGCAATTTGAGATGTCGACCATATATTTCTTAGTGGTTTAATAATCCACTAATGTCACAATACGATACATATCACGATATATATGATGTTCCTGATGGGCTACTTTTATGATGGATAATAAGAATTGAATGACTGTGTTCAAAGACAACATTTCAATGATTTAGGGAGAGAATACATTGAACTATAAAATAAACTTATTCTTCATTCAAGAACCACTTGGTGATCTGCAGTGAGCTATGTTGTGCTTTTGGTCTTGTACCACATTATAAACGATATATACCTCTGTTTCGATACAATCCTGTAAAGAATGGGGTTTGTAGAACAGTTTTTGTATGCACAAAGAGGATTTATGGGTTGGGAATGGAAGTGCCTTTATCATGATGACAATGCAGGTTTAGTGATTATAAAGATAGCGTAGCCAGGTGAACGTGCACGTTTGCCTCCAAAGTACACAATGCCAGGGCTAAGGGAGTTTAAAGTTGCACACACCTGTATGCTTTTATTCTTGCTATCAGAGTCAATATTAGTAAACAGGAGTCAATAACAGCAACACTTACGATACCGTTTCCATTCTTTTCACCAAATACATGAGGAGAACACCCATTTATGTAATGGAAGGAAATGGCCCTTTAATTAACAGACATAAATAATATATATGAAAAATATATGATATATGATAAAGCAACAGAGGGGGTGGAGAGCAAGAAGGCACAGAAGACCAGGGGTTTTGGGCTGAAAGGCCGGTTTGGCACAATGTTATTGAATACAGACTGGACACTATTAGAAGTGTTCTAGCTCAACTGGGTGATTTTCTTTGTTTTCTCTTTTCCCCACTTTTGTTTTACAACAACAAAATAATGGTTTTTTTTATTTCTTTAACCAATGAAAAGAACAGAAAATAATAACTGTAAAAAAAACACTATAAAAACAAAGATGAATGTGTCTTGGTTTAAACATGGTGTCCACCCCACACAATAAGTAGAGCTAGTTCCCTCACTATACTTGTTTTATTTTTATTAAGTTTTCCCAAAGTACCTTTACAGCAAGTTTTTACTACGACCTTAACAATATGTTCAATTTTCTCACCATTTTCCCACCCACTCCTTTCAACCAAATTGCCCCCAATCTGTCTGAGCAGACGTTTTCTGTCCTCCCACCTGATCATTAATTAATTGAACTCCCTACCTTTCCTACTGATGTTTCTGGAATTTACAATTACCCAGTTACCCATTTAACCAATTGCTGATTAACCTGAACACATTTATTTTTAACCTGTTACTTGCCAACTTTGATCAGCTCCCTGCAGTCCTTTCTCAGGTTGTTATCAGCAGGCAGACTTTGTTCTTGATCCACTTTGTTACCATGCAATAACCACTGCCTGCCCTATAATGGATTGGATTCAGATAATAGTTTAGTTGGCCAGTTACTGTATTTAATTCAGTAAACTAGTAAATGCTAGTGAGTTGGGGATGCAATCTGAAACTGCCCTTTTGGGTGCCTTTTATCCACAGATCCTTTTGTTTCTTCAATGAACATATGCATTTAGCATTTCTATATATGGTGTATGTCAGCACTAGTGTAGCTACACTGTGGCCGACTGGGGCTGTCCCACATGAGAATGAGTCATGCAATTTTAATTATTGTTAATTTTTTTTAATAATTTATGTATTTATTTACTTTTGCCAGGGGCCGGTGAAGGGGGTCGGGATAGCAGTGATCCCATTGACTGGATATCCCCTTCTCAGTCGGAAGCTTAAAAATAGTTACTTAAAAATAGTTCCACCCGCTTGCCTATTAAGTGACTGCTAATCTGATTGGCTGTATATACGTGGGATATACATTCAACGCCGACTCCACACAGTTAAAAAAAATATTTACACAAAGTACAGTATGGATGAGGTTAAATGTGCATGTTTAGAATTTCTTTGATGTGATCCAGTGCCAAAAGATTACCTCATTCGAGAGCATTATAAACATGGACCCATTCAGACAGTTAACCAGAAAAGCAGTACTTGTGAGCGTGGCTTCCAGAGTTCCTATAACTTATTTTCAGATAACTCAGAACTACTGTACGTCGCAAGGAAAGACGAACTGGTCCTGTTATCAGTGTTGCTTTGCCAGCAGTGCCGTTTACTGTGTGCTTGATACTGTGGTCTTGTTTTTCATGTCTTGTCTTTAGGGTTACCTATTTTTAGATAATTATTGACAAAAAAATATTTGTAATTAAAGACTAAATGCCATGCTAGCTGTAAGTTTTCCGGCAACTGTAATACAACTGAACGTATTATTTATTATGTGCTTTCAAAATAGTTAATAGTTTTAAAAAAATGGAAATACATGATGGAAATAACAGGGTAGGGTAGGGCAAGATGCAGTTTTTTTCAATCACTACTGCCTTGTGTACGCACAGGTGACAGTAGTTTAAAATTATATTTAATTCCTTTGGAAATCGTATGCATTGTATGTGTTTTTAACATGGGCATTTTGCACCATCCAGCTCGTCAAACTTTGTTCTTGTAACTTGTAAGGTATGAATAGTTGACACATAAGTGTTTTCTATTCTAAGCATTTTTCAGCATTGCCAGGCTCAAATAAATACAATTGTTAAGCTTTGTTTAAACCTTATAGTTTTCAATTTGGATGTTTTCAGGAGAAAATTAAACAACACACCTTGGTTAATTAATTTGAGTCTATATTCATGTAAGATACTTTAAACTGTTAAACAATGTTTAAACTTTAAACATTAACATACAGCTATGTTCAAAAGTTTTGCATCCCCAAGAGAATTAACACATTTTGCTTCATAAAGTCGAATGAAGCCTGCTGAATAATGTTATGTTAACATATTGAATTACATAACGCTTTGTAGCTTTCCATATATGGACAGAAATTTTAAAATGTGACATTTTGAAATCTAACATATACTGTACTATGGCTTCTGGTAGACTTGCAATATCATTTTGTATTTTCTTTGATATACAGTGGTTTGCAGAACTATTCACCCCCTACCAATAATGTCACATTTTGTTGAATTACAAATAATGTGTGCTGAGTTTTTCAAACAAACTTTTTTTTTTATTCAAAGCTGTAGTGGTTAAACTGAACACTGTTATATGAGGGGGAGGTTAAATGTCAGCAAAACTAGCAAAGAAAATGTACAAAATGAAATTTACTGGCTGCATAAGTATTCAGCCCCTTAAGTCAGTACTTGGTAGAAGCACCTTTTGCAGCAATTACTGCCATGATCCTTTTTGGATAGGTATCTACTTTGCACAGTAGGATGGTGACATTTTTGCCCATTCTTCACTGGAAAATTGCTCCATTTCTGATAAGGTTGTAGGGATCGTCGATGGACTGCAATCTTCAAGTCTCGCCATAAATTTCCGATTGGATTCAAGTCAGGACTTTGACTGGGCCACTCAAGAACATTAATTCTCTTCTTGTTCAACCACTCCAGTGTGGCTTTCGCTTTGTGCTTTGGGTCATTGTCCTGCTGAAATGTGAATTTCCTCCCCAGTTTCAGAGTCTTGGCTGACTCAAACAGGTTTTCCCTCAAGGATTCGTCTGTACTTTGCACCATCCATTCTCCCCTCTATCCTGACAAGCTTCCCAGTCCCTGCTGAAGAGAAGCATCTCCTATAACATGATGCTACCACCATGCTTGATAGCTGGGATGGTCTTGACTAGGTGACGTGCAGTGTTGGGCTTGCGCCAGACGTAACGCTTGGAATTTAGACCGAAAAGTTCAATTTTTGTCTTGTCTGACCACAAAACCTTTTTCCACATGTCTACAGTATCATCTACATGCTTTTTTGCAAACTCCATACATGCTTTAAGATGAGGCTTTTTGAGTAATGGCTTATTTCTTGCCATCCATCCACACAGGCCAGCTTTGTATAGGGATCGGCTTATTGTTGATGTGTGAACACTGACTCCCATCTCAGGCACAGAACTTTGCAGATCTCTCAAGGTCATTGTTGGCTTCAGAGTGACATCCTGAACCAGTTTCCTGCTTGCCCGGCTGCTCAGTTTGGGAGGGTGACCTGATCTGGGTAGTGTCTGGGTGGTATGATGCATCTTCCACTTCTTAATGATAAGCAGCAGTGTGGAGTAGATTGCTCCAGTAAAAACCCAACTGTATAAATTGCTCCAGTAAAAACCTAGATTGCTCCAGTAAAAACCCAACTGTATAAATGGGTAATTGTATGTAAGAATAATGTGATATCTTGGTGTTCATGGTTGCTTTGTTGGATCACTATGCGAGTTGCAGTTTGAAAGTGTTATACCTGAGGGAAATTATCTACAAGTTAAACCGCTTTGAGTACACACAGGCTGAAACCATTTCACTAATGTTGTGACCTTTCAAACAAATCATTTGCACCTGAGCTGATTTAGGGCTGCATTAGCAAAGGGGTTGAATACTTATGCAACTGAATCAGGACAGGAACGCTTGGCAAAAATTGAAAGTTTTTAGAGATATTTGTATTTTTGCCCCAGTGGCAAAAATGTTCTGGCTACACCAGTGTATATCAGTGTTTGCTAACGAGACATAAATGTTTACTTACTGTGGGTGTAAGCTTAAGTAAATCTCTCTGTCTATTAAATAAACATGGCTTATGATTAGCATGGGAATACAGAAATAGATTTCTATTTCCCTCAACCCTCTTATGAACATTTGTGAAATTCTATTTATTTCCCCACGCTGGGGATGAAATCATTCTTATGCAGGACCTCTGACCTTGTTTGCTACCTGAATCTGTGTTTAACTCCCTCTCAAACCCGAAAACCCTGTGTTCATTTAGAAGACCCAGTGAAGTGTCTGCTCAGCAGCCGGGAGCTGGTAGGAGGAGGTTCATGTCTTGGAAATATTTCCTAGGATTTACAGATCCACCAGGATCAAGGCATCTTGTGGCTTAGTAGGTGTCGTTACTAGAGGGTGGTTTAGTTAAATATTGACTATCGGAAGGAGCTGTTCATGTTGGGATTTAAGTAGAACTCGCTGGGCAGGCCAGTCCAGCCTCACTGAATATGTATTTTAAAAGACTGAAATGTAAAATAAGTACAAAGACTTCACCCAAGGATGTTAGCCAAACATTTGAATTCTGAAAGTACTTTCCCAGGTTTATTTTTTAAAAATGTTTTTAAACATAAACTATGTATAAATCAAATGTACCACATTAAATCATTCTGTTTGGGGTGCCTAATTATCACTTAGCTGGTAAACTCTTGGCCTCGCAATGTTTAAAAAGTGACATCACTTAGATAACACTGCAGACTAGGACTTACCTTAGTTTAAAAACAGCACACATTCTATGTGTAAAGCTACCAACTTTGTGAAGCTTAAACCCCGGGGGGGGGGGGGGGGTTTAAGCTTCCAGAACAGAAAATGGCTTTTGACATTTCTGCCCTGTGCCGTTATTGTTAACCCTAGTCTAACAATCTGCAGTGCTGGGCTGTACCAGTTCCCAGTGTTGTCCTGACAAACTGAAACTAAATAAAATCAATAGATTGTGTTTACTTCCCACAAGAGCCCCATCTGTCCCCATCACAGAACTCTCTTTGTGTGTCAGCCAGAAAGCCGTGCATGTTTCTACCAGTCACAAAGTGCTTGCACTGATAACCAGCATTTGGAAACTGTTCAGTGGGACGCTCGTCCCCTGGGTGGGGGGTGTTATACACATCATACACATGGGAGGGGTCATATACGCAAAAAACACTATCATATAATAATAGATGTATCCCCTCAACTCAACACCACACAACTAGCAACACAGTAAACACAGACACAATGAAGCGTTCTTACCTTTGTATACCGGTAAGTTAGTGATCAGCAGATGTGTCAGCCGCACGAAGAGCACAGTGTGTGGTTTTCACTAACTCTACTGTGCAGAATAGATGCATTTTTTTCTATGTGTAAATATCGGGACATTCTTCCTATGTATCAGGACGCGGGACATTTGCTAGGAAATCGGGACTGTCCTGACCATATAGGGACTGTTGGCATGTATGGGTAACTATGCCACCCACTCAGCAGTTGGAATCAGGGTGCTAGCAGAAGATGCCTGGTTAACTGTGGCTTTGGTGCTGTTTTGAAGTATCCAATTTTGTTTTTCAGTGAGTTAGCATTTTAAATCAATACAGCTGTTTCAAACAGTTTGTAGCAACAGATTTTCTCTGGGAGAGACCATTTTTTTTCCTTTGGAAGCTCCCTTTTATATATATATATATATATATGTATATAATATATATATATTTTTTACTGCATTTTATGCTATAAAAAGTACACTTTTTAGTGTATGTATGTATGTATGTATGTATATATATATATATATATATATATATATATATATATATATATATATATATATATGGACATACTGTAACTTAGTCCTGAATTCTCAAGCTCACACAATTTCTAATGTGTTGTAAGAACATTGCACCTTCTTTAGAAGGTAAATTTCCACTGGTGCCTTCTGACACCTACAACCTTGAATTCTCATTAAATGGTATGGCATTTCCTGACTCCTGACTTTTGTGGACCCTTTTTACAGCCTTGAACTGCACACAGCCTGCCATGGTCTCTCACAACTGTTAAGTACATGGGTCTGACTTGTATATTCTGAGCACTTGCAAGCAAGTGAAATCCCAAATGATTAAAAAAAGCAGTTCTAAGTTTGTCAATAGCAATTTAACTTCTTTAATTGTCTCTATTCTTGCTAAAATAGGTAATGGGGTGCCTCCTTAAACTGTAACTATGTGATAGGTGTAGTTATCACACACGGCAGTACAAAGATCCTTAGATTAGTTTTACAATGACAGTGATTAAAAAATGCCTCCATTATTTGTTAGGAGCAATATAAGATGGGTTGATTCCCATGTTGCCACAGCAAAGTTGACAAGTTTAAATGTGATCTATTGTCTTGTCCAAAGAGCTTTACTTAAGTATATACCTAAAAGGCTATTCTGTTTCCAATAAAAGGAAGCAGGAAGCAAGAACACTTTATTTTAAGACGAGAACAATATAAACATATTTAAACCACTAAAATAAACATTTAGAAACCACTTTGTAATAAAACTGAAATTCACCCTTCTTATCGCCCATAGGGGGTGAAGTCAATACGTATCGATGTCATATACATCTGGAAAATGGGATTATGATGATACTTTAACAGCATTTAGTGTTTAGCAAGTTATTTTGAGTATCAGATTGTGGGCTCAGTGTAGGGAATTAAGTTGCCACTGAAAATATGTGTGTCATTGAAATAGCTTTACTAATACTTGCTAGGATGAATGAGTGTTCAATAAACTTCAAAAACATATCACTGTTAAATAAGTATAGTTTAATTAACAATATGTTTTTTTGCAAACACTTGCTAGCTCCCTGCGTAGCCATGCTGTTCCCTTTCAATTCGAAGACGCCCACCAACGACATTATGTATGGGATATGCCTGCCCATTGGATAAGTATCACTGAGCTCTCTATACCAGAGCTGCTGATAGGCCCCTTCCTGGGATGACGCACTCAGTCCCTCCCACCGAGGGATTAAAACCGTCATCCTGACTAAGCCATTTCTCTTTTTTCTTCTCACGATGGTACGGTAAGACCTCTATGTCTAGCTGAGCGTGTTGATAGAAAAGATCTTTTGAGTCGTGTTGTATTCCCTTGCATTCGTGCTGAAAGCCAACCCCTGCTTTCCTCCCCAAGGTGATTACAGCCTTCCACATGACTGTCTGTGGAATTGGAGTCTTTCCGTCCACTTCCGTTTGCTTTGGAGGGGGATAGGAGATTGAATTTCCTCTGCCCGGTGCGGGCATTGAGGTGTTACGTGGATAAGACAAGAGCTCTGCGTCAATCTGACCAGCTCTTTGTCACGGGACACGGACCCTAGGACAGCCCCTCTCAAAGCAGCGTCTGTCATATTGGATTGCGGACACAGTCTCGACTGCGTATGATGGTGCTGGCTTGCCCCCACCTGGGAGGGTAGCTGCACATTCCACTAGAGGGTTGGCTACATCTTGAGCACATTGTAAGATGTCTTCAAGGGAATGAGAAAACTGAGAATATTAGTAACACCATCAGCAATGATACGGAAGCTCATTTTGATGATTAAAGAAATGTGCTATGAGGTTTTAAAATAGTTCTCATAAAAGTGCAATGTGAAGCCAGCAGTGTTTATCC
Organism: Acipenser ruthenus; assembly: GCF_902713425.1. Taxonomy (NCBI): domain Eukaryota; kingdom Metazoa; phylum Chordata; class Actinopteri; order Acipenseriformes; family Acipenseridae; genus Acipenser; species Acipenser ruthenus. The sequence continues at coordinate 21,367,285 of NC_081207.1, forward strand.
AATCGATTTTTACCAAAGCCAAGTAATGATTCTAAAGATGAAGAGAATTGATGATGATGATCAATTTTAATAACATTCTAAACCAAGCAAGCTACGGAAAGCTCTCTGGTTCTGACCTTACTATCTCGCTGCAGAGTCACTGGTGTGGATGGATGTACTGTATATCTCGCAGTGACGCTTATGAAATTGTCTCCTCTCACTGTAGGCCTGGAATGGGTGTGACAATAAGGATGATCTACAGTATATTACCAGTCTGTTAAACGAGAAGGAATTCAACTTGCCGGACCTGCCTGTATAAAACGAGTACTGCTTGGTGACTGCCAGCAGATTGAAAATAGTTCCCTCTGTAGCCCCTGAGCAGGTGATGGCATCCCCAATAGGATTTTGCTTCTTCCCATATGTTACACTGTGAACTGTATTCAGACTGAGGCTGTATTGTACAACCTCTGTAACACCAGGCTGTTGCTCTCTCCTCTCTAACACCCACCCCGAGTGCCGAGAGTTGCAGGCTTTTATATTAGTGACCGAGGGATTACCTATCTATTATTTAATAATCCCCCGGTCACATTCTGCACGGGTTTTCTAATTATTCCTGGCAGAGGACGAGCACCAATCTCGCCTCTGCCAGAATACGTTTACATAAATAACAAATACAAAATAACACAGGGGCGGAGGGGGACCCCGTTCTAAAATAAAATAAACAAATCAATGTACAGGGCTGCTCGCCCTGTTACATATCCCCCCCCCTTGTGCAACGCACACTTGGCCCCAACGGCCACCTCCCTCCTCAGTCTCAAAGTCCCGGAAGAGGGGGAAGCAAGTTGTTTCTGGGGGTGGCCATTGTGGAATGTCCTCCACCCCTCACATCTTCGTGGCTGGCAGCTCCCTCTTCTGGGGCTCCCGCCACACGCTATCTTGCCGCGAAAGTGCGAAGGAGCTGGTCTCCTGTCCTCCCCCCCCTTTCTTCATGGCCAGCCGCTCCCCTTCATGGGGCTCCTGCCACAGTGTAGCCACCCCAGGCGAAGCAGAGCCCCCGGGGACCCCAGGCGAAGCGGGACTCTCGACGACGGCAGCAGCGGCGGACCCTCGGGAGGCGACGGCAGCAGTGGCGGACCCTCGGGAGGCGACGGCAGCAGAGGCAGACCCTCGGGAGGCGACGGCAGCAGCAGCGTACCCTCGGGAGGCGATGGCAGCAGCGGCGGACCCTCGGGAGGCGACGGCAGCAGCGGCGGACCCTCGGGAGGCGACGGCAGCAGTGGCGGACCCTCGGGAGGCGACGGCAGCAGAGGCAGACCCTCGGGAGGCGACGGCAGCAGCAGCGTACCCTTGGGAGGCGATGGCAGCAGCGGCGGACCCTCGGGAGGCGACGGCAGGAGGGGAGCCAGAACCAGCGGTGGTGCTAAGTTTGGCCCTCTTCTCAGCCGCTGCGACCCAGCGGTTTTCCCCCTTGCTCTGCTCAGCAGCCTATGCAAGGGCGGCTGCGGACCGCAAGCCTCCTGTCCCGGTCCATCCTGTCCTGAAGGGAGAGGCAGCTCCTGCTCCTCTCCCTCGGGTGGTGGTGGTGGAGGCAGAGGCAGCTCCTGCTGCTCTCCCTCGGGTGGTGGTGGTGGAGGCAGAGGCAGCTCCTGCTGCTCTCCCTCGGGTGGTGGTGGTGGAAGCAGAGGCAGCTCCTGCTCCTCTCCCTCGGGTGGTGGTGGTGGAGGCAGAGGCAGCTCCTGCTCCTCTCCCTCGGGTGGTGGTGGTGGAGGCAGAGGCAGCTCCTGCTGCTCTGCTACTGGAGAAGACGGCAGGGGCTCCTCCCCCTCTGGCGGCGAAGGCGGCAGGGGCTCCTCCCCCTCTGGCGGCGAAGGCGGCAGGGGCTCCTCCCCCTCTGGCGATGAAGGCGGCAAGGGCTCCTCCCCCTCTGGCGGCAGGGGCTCTTCCCCCTCTGGCGTTGAAGGCACCAATCTCGCCTCTGCCAGAATACATTTACATAAAACAAAACAAAACAATAACAAAACCCACGGCGCTCGCTGAGAAATACAATACTAAATACAATACTAAATCATAATAAACAAATACAAAATAACACAGGGGTGGAGGGGGACCCCCGTTCTAAAATAAAATAAACAAATCAATGTACAGGGCTGCTAGCCCTGTTACAACAGGTAATTGTGTCTTGAATGTCATTTTAGAGCTTATTGGCTTTTTTATTTCAACCAAACCCATTGCAAAACATCTGGTTACGGTCTGATTGAATTGTGGTTACATATGAACACCACTTTGTTCTTGCAGATTTCATAATGCAGGGATGTTGCCCCAGGAGAAGGATTAGTATACAGATCATGTAACTATATGTGCTCAAGATCAGTGTCGGGCCAGGTATACCTTTCCCCTTTTCTTTTTTGTACTGATCCTTTTATTACTTGATTTGTGTTATCTGTTTTGAGAGGAGGTTCTGAGCCGGCTGTAGGCTCTTCCATGTTTAGTCCTGACCGGATCAGCAGGTGTTTGTAGCTCCATCCCTGTAAATCAATGTTTTGTGTAAAAAGTTAATGATCATCTTTTGTTATTTTGCAGCTTTATTATCTGGCTTGACATTTCCTCTGAAATGCCGTTGTTTTAGATGTTCTGTATACATGATACAATTCTATACACTATCCTCAAACAAGTATTGGGACCTAATGCAAAACAACTGGGATTGGGTAATTTGTGTCCATGCAAGATAATATTCTCCTCATGCAATGAATGAAAAATCTTTTAATGAGCAAGCAGTGGTTCATCAAAATAGTGCACTTCCTAAAGTAAGCCATCTTTACCATGCAACATTGCACGTACATACTTTGTTTATAGAATGAAAACACTGAAATAGCAGTACTGTGGGAAAATAAAACTGAATAAGGTTACATAAATTACATAAAGACATAAATTATTCAAATACTTCCAATGACTCTGATTTTATATGATCTTCATTCAGTTTCTTTTTCCCTACAGAAATTAAAAACTTGCAGGGTTACTTTAACATATCCCAAATCATTAGCTAATGTCTGTAGTTGATAATGGAAATGACTGCTGGGAGAAATCCACAATAACGCCTGTCATCCCTAATGACATTATGGTAATTAGTTGTAAAGTAGCCCCAACATATGTGACAGCTATTTTGGATAGATAAGGCAACTCTACAAATACAGTTTTAAAACCTAATCCTAAAAAATACTAACTTTTGGAGTACTCAAACTTTACCCATCTTCTATAGTACAATTTAATTTGATTAAATGATCAATGTACTACATTTTCAATATAGAGTAGACTGATAGTTCAAACTGTTTCACTGGTGTAGGCACTAGTCTGCTCGCCAGCCATTACCAAGTAAAAAATGCTGGCTTGCATCTACTGTAAGCTAATTGTATCCCTAAGCAGTGTTTGGTACACCTCTGGGGCTTTTAAAAGGATGGAACATGAGATCAGAAAACAGGTTATGTGGGTGTCAGTAAACTGTCGGTCCCATTGTGTGGGTATCACAAAAACTGATTTGTAATAGAAGACAGCAGATTTTAGTGTTAATGTTTTCACTCGTTACCTAGTGCATGTACAGTCATGGTAACCTACTGAGCTATTGAAAGCTATACATTGGAAACTGCGCACTCCCTAATAATTAAATAACCTGTAGCCCACAAGGCAATCCAACTACCGCTACACAAAGCCTAAAAACTGTGGCAAACAAGTATCAGTTGTCTAGAATGTACACATCTTTGTTTGAGCTGGCACCAATTGTTGCCTCAGATTTCTATAAATAAAAGGCTTGTGTTTGATGTCATGCATTTGTATATTTATTATGCATTTGGATATTTATTTGAAATGCTTTTTGTACTGTATGCACAAATATGTGAAAGAGTTCAAATAATGGTGCTATTCTCAAAATGCTTTACAATTGTTCTCTACAGATTTGCAGGTGGAGTATAGTAAATTTTCAAGTTTTGCATGAACTGAAAATCTGTTGAAGACAACTGCAAACTGACCACAAATGTACCTGTGCTGGACCTGTGGGCACAAAGTGAATAAACTAAATTTCACCTGTACTTTTGAAGATATGAATGTAAATTTATTTGTTTTTTTGTTTAGTTTTTTTGTTTTTTTAATCTGAAAAATGATGATGGAATATTCTACTTTGTGGGGAAGTGTGTAGTCCTTTGTACAGTAATGCTTCTCAATGTATTTCTTTTGAGAATAGTACCACTTGTATCCTGCAGGGTTTAGAAAATGGTGTTAGTCTGTACTGGAATGTGTAAGGCTGCTGTCTACTCTGGTATTTGCACAATGCGAAGCCCCCTCACACTGCCCTCCTGTTGCCTGTGAACTGTACACACACTGAACCCATTTACTGTACACTGGTACTGGGGAGGCCTCATCCCTGCTCTAAAAGACATCCCTCTCTGTATGAAATGTGCAAAAGCTGACATTATTGTCCATCACACCCCGTCTCAACAGTATACATTAGCATACAAAGGGACCTACTGTATTCTTATTTTGCCAGCCCAGCCATGTTGCCCTGGAAATAATATACAGTACACAGCTTTGTGTTCTGGACCCGTCTCCAGGGAGACTTGTTCCCAGAAATCTGCCATTGCGTAGAACATTTTTCTCTTTTCCAAACCACCTTTGTGCGCACTGTAACAAAAATGCTGCAATTTCTTTAGAATTATTATTGCTGTTCTTCCCGGCAGTAACAGCAATAATGTTAATAATGTCCCCCTCCACTGTTGAAAAAGAACCGCTCTCAAAAGATTACATGGCCACAGTTATTTAGTGAGCACTGTACAGGCTGTGAAAATGCAATGCTGCTTTAACAGGTGAACTCATGGCACTAATAGTGGTGTAATATTATTAATGTGTAATGTTTGCCACTGTTTTTTAGGCTTTGTGTAGCGCTAGTTGAATTGCCTTGTGGGCTACAGGTTATTTAATTATTAGGGAGTGTCCACTTTCCAATGCATAGCTTTCAATAGATTTGTAGGCTTTCATCACTGACTTGCACAAGTAATGTAGGTAACAAATGTAAATATTGCCAGTAAAATCTGCTGTCTTTTTTATGTGTATATATATATATATATATATATACATACTCTTTGCTGATACCTTCACATGTAAGACTGTATCTTCCCAACACTGTTTAAATAGCCCGAAGACTGTGAAGAGAATGAATTGATTTTAATTTCAGCATGGGGACCGAGCCTCATTCAAAATAAGCAGCACTGTTTGCATTTACCATGGTTTGTCATACTTTTCTGTTGCTTTACATGCATCCGTATTTTTAATGTGGTGTCAGTATGAGGGGAAATGCCAATTGATTAATAATAATAATAATAATAATAATAATAATAATAATAATAATAATAATAATAATAATAATAATAATAATACCTTAGTGTTTTATGTTGGGGGGGTGGGGATGAGGTGTTATTGTTGGTAATGCAGGATCTCATTCCTGTGAGCATTTCTCTGCTGGGAAACAGGTTGTTTTTAAATGTTAATACAGGTGCTTGATCACATGCATGATAATCTTTTTTATAATACAAAAGGCATGTTGTGACTACCTTCAAAAGGCCTCCTCAAACTATCATTTTTACACTGTACAGAGGCTGAGTGGCTTGCATGGTTTGGATGCATGGTCCACCTGAAGTTCTTTATGATCTTGTGACTTGGAAAAACAAATCTATACAGAAGGAATTAAGATAATATACATAGAAAGAAACACTTTTACAATGAGGTGTACATTTCCGTCAATTGTAATACATGTTTGTATTACAGGGTCTACATTGATACAAAAATTGAATTAGTCCCATGGTGCCTCAGTGAAACCTCTCTCTAGTTCTGCACAGGCTAAGGTGAGACTGCAGTTAGAGTACTGTGTCCAGTTTTGGTCACCATAGCACCAAAGGGCCATTGTGGCCCTTGAGTGAGTCCGCTAAGGGCAACCAGACTAATCCCAGGGCTTAAATGAAGAACTCTGTTTAGCCTAGAACAAAGAAGAATTCGATGGGACATGATTTGAAGTCTTTAAAATCTTTAAAAGTAGTTGACAAAGTTTACCCTAACCAATACTAGTGAGAGTATGGAATGAGTTACCTGAATCATTGGATCCTTTAAGTTAACTTAACAAGGTTTTGAGATCAATCACCTACTGGTAACTGGACGAGCTTAGATGGGCCAAACAGCCTCTTCTCGTTTGTACGTTTTCTTATGTTCTTATGTACTTGTGTCACTGTTTCATTTGATTTTACCTTGGTTCAGTTCAGGATTAAGGTACACTCAAAGATCTGTGAGGAGAAGCTGCAGACACCACTAAATAAAAAAATAAAAAATGATTCAAAGAAGTTTTCTATATGCAATTTTTATGGAAACCTTTACTTTTACTGTTTCTATTGCCTACATAATACCTTGTTAAAGGGACTAAGGTAAATCATTATATTTCTATGTTATATATCATTGAAGGCTGACAGTGTATTATGTAATAAAAACAGAGATAAAACAAGTCATCTGAGATAGTAAAATAATGTTTAGTTGGATTTTTACAAACCTATGAACCAGGCCATCTATTTTTTCTTGTATGTTAATGGTGAAGTGTTTATGGGTTTAGCAAATGAATCACTCAGCTGTGTACTCCTAGGAGGTGGGTTCAAGGTCTTTCCTGAAAAGATGAAAAGAATCCATACTCACCCAAATCTATATATCTCTTTAATTACCACACATGCTCACAGTAAAAAGTATGCCATTGATGTCAGAAGATGCCAATCATTACGTTTCTTACGTCTGGCCTGAAAAATGTGTGGAAAACTCTTAATGATTGTTGTGTAGTGTCTGATAGAACAGGTCAAAAAAAACTTTTGGACTTTTTCTGTTTGCGCAAGATGCCTACCCATAATGTCTCTCCTGTACTAGCATACATTTCCACTGTCTGATAAGCCAGTGGAATTATACGCTAAATAAACAGGACCTTCCCTTCAGACGTTATACGTGGCAAGCCTGAGGTTTTACAGCTCTAGGCAACACAGAGCATTACAAAAATAAATAAATAAAGATGACACAAGGCAGAAATAAATCATATTAGACTATAATTCAGTCACGCTATTAATATAGAAAGAATGGGACAAAATATTGGGACACAAACTGCTGTAAAGGAGTGTCTGTCTGTGCTAATGTTAAAAATGCTGCAGGGCTATTCCAATTATGTCCTTATGCTGATATTGACTTGGGAGGGTGGTGGTGCTAATAATGAGTACAGAAGGGTGTGTCTGCCCAGCTGATAAGTTACAAGTGAATCTATGCCAATAGTAAGTTTTGTTGTGGTTACACCAGAGGAGTCAAAACCTTGGCACATAGTTGGCAAGTCAGTTTCCTTAACATAGTTCAGTCATTGGGAAATATACAGCTGTGATCAAAAATAAGATATTAAATTTGATACTGTAAATTAAAATATATAAATATATATACACACAGTGGCTCTTAAAAGTATTCACCCCCCTTGGACTTTTCCACATTTTATTGTGTTCCAACATGGAATCAAAATTGATTGAATTAGGAGTTTTTGCCACTGATCAACACAAAAAAAGTCCATAATGTCAAAGTGAAAAATAAAATCTTCAAATTGTTGTAAATTAATTACAAATATAAAACACTCAATGTTTTTCCTTCTTTATGCAAGTCAAGGTTATTAGAATAGTAGAAAACACTTGTGGAGGCTTTGAGTAAATTGTTGATGCTTGTAATACATCAGAGTAGAAAAAAGCAACATGTCTAAGACTTTTTCACAGCAGTGTGTGTGTGTATATGTGTGTGTATATAGTTTAAGTGTGTTATGTGAACAGTTCACATCTTGGGTACGATCCCCATCTTGAGTGGCCTTTTTTGATTTTTGAATGGCTTGGAGTGATGCATGTTTACTGTAGCAACCACAGCAACGCTCTAAAACTCCCCAGAAACACAAACAAACTGATTGCCTGACCACAGCTGGCCTTGAGAAATGTGAAATAATTTATTCATTTAACTGATCTATTAAAACAAATGTTCTCCATCCATGTTCCCTGTAATGCATTTTAGATACAACATGTAAGATTGATGGAGATTTCCTGTTATAAACCAGCTTAGAGTGTACTGATCATTACACTGGGTTTAGAAGCTGGGGCTGTGGTCTCTTAAAGAATACAGCAACAGTCTAGATCTGCTTCTAGGCTAACAAACTATATTACTTTACAATACAGAAATTGCATGATGGGGCTTATCTAGTCAACAGAGTAAGGGCCTCGGTAGGCATCAGCTACATTTTGATACTGGCTCAGAACAAGCCATAAATGATGACTCAAGTAAAAAAAAGAAAATTAAAAAATCTATGATTAACATCATTGATGAGATGCTGAATGAATGATCTGAGGCCTGAAAAGCACAGTGTTTTACATTATGTACTCCTAGTTAAATAACCACGTGGTGTCCTAATATATGGGCATCAACAGTGCCTGTTTTAGGCAGGTGTTCTGTAGTACCATAATTCAGCACTACGATGACTAGATAAGCCACAGCAAGTGTGGATACACTGTAGCTCAAGTGTGGATACACTGTAGCTCAAGCTAAGCGACTTGATGCCAGTTCTGCACATTATCTTTAGCCCACTCCCTCTGAGGTTCTCATAAAGTGGCCTTTCATCTACACTAAATTTGCATGAAGTGTTACCAACTATTATTCAAGGAGCAAAACTGTAGTTTAAGGTACCCCTTGGGATTGCATATGCAAGCAATTTATATTGTATTGCTATTAGTACTGGATTCATTCCAATAGTGAAGGCATTGGAACTAGATCACTAAAGCAATTTCAATTTCATTTATGGATACGCAGACTCATTTTCCTTTGTTATAAAGAGCTCTTCAATTCTTTTGAAGGTTTGAATACTTAAAAGCTATATATTTCTGTTTCAGACGGTGCGAGGAAGAAGGAAAGCCACAGAGTCAGAGCATACGAAGGAAGACCAGACAGGAGCCAGCAGGTGTAGCAGTGTCAACACAGAGACGGTAAAAGAGCGCAGCTACAGTCACTACAAACCTTACCATCCTTATCTCAATCAGGAATCAGAGACAGAAACTCAAACCGATTGCACAACATACTAATATGTTCCATTACAGAACAACAATCTTCCTTTACACTAATTCCTATGATAAAAATAGATCCTATGCTCAATAATCACTGACTGGCATCCAATGTCTTAACTCCCTATTATCATAGGCAGCATTAACACCAGTCCCCATTTCCTTGGTTAAAGGATATACAGTAGATTTTTCAAATACAATGTTAAATAAATAAATAAATAAGCTGTGTCTTCCTGGTATCTAATCACTTCTGACAAGGCTTTATTGCATTGAAACCAAATGGGAGTGGAACTGAGCTATAGCACAGAAAATAGGTTTCGCAGCATCAATAACATTGCTGAAGTCTTTAAAATCTTAAAAGTAGTTGACATAGTTAACCCAAGCCAATAGTTTTAGCACAGTACAGATACCAGGACCAGACGCTTCTTCACATTGTGGTGAGTGTAATGGAATAGTCTTATTGTTAAGACACTGTGTGCTCTTAGCATTAATAATTATAATTCCAGTGACACATGTTCTTGTTGCACTACTCATTTGGGAGGTGGCCTTTATTATATTATGAGGAGTGAATGGGAAAGTTGGTGACTGTTTGTTTGTTTTTCAGGTTTTAATGTGACAGGGGTGTAACTGGGTGTAAAGAGGTAATTGGGTTATTCGTTGCTAATGAGGACGACCACTGACCTTCAGTTCCCCTGACCTGTTGTGACATGCGCTCAGGGAAATGGAATTGGACATACTAAATTGGGGAGAAAATCAGGGGTAAAATAATTGAGTACTCTAAATGTTAATTTACAGGAAAGATCTGTGCCCTTGATTTCCCTTCTGTTACTGTTTTAGTCCCCTTTGTTAAAGGGAAGGTGATCATGGAAAGGCACAAGGGTTTTACAGCTGGAGAGCCTGCACAAGATGGCGAGGTATGTGGAGGCTCCACAGGTGCAAATGAGTCCGTTTGTTTAGTCAGACTCAAGGGAGATAAAGCCGGTGGGTTGAACTCTTGCAGCAGGATCTCAATGCTAGAAAATACTGACTCTTAAGCTGATTTACAATGCCAGGTACAATTTTATTTTAAAACTGGTCGTATGCATTTTAAGACAATCGGTATTTAACTGCATGATCTTTGTAACAGCTTTATGTAAGTAAGCTTATCAAAATTTAATATGAGGGGATTGCTGTCTATCGTGACTGTCTGCCACATTACTGCAGGTTTTGAGAATAATGATACATCACATTCCCTATGTGTAGATCATTAACATGTCATATCTACTGGGAAACTTACAATTACCCTGGGTTCATTCTGTCCTAACAGTAGGCACAATTAATGAATTTAATTCTATTGTAGTTAGGTTTCTAAGGAACGTCAAAGGAATATCAAAAGGATAAAAAGGTAAAACAAATAATTGCTTATGAAATATAAGTGAGTTTTAGTTTGATCACAGCAGGTTCTATTTTAAATAACACTGTCGGATTGGTATTGATTCATACTCAATAACAATAGTAAACAAGGGAAGTCAATTATATTGTTTTGTTTTAAGTAAATTACATGTTTTATTCAATTTCCTTAATACCTAACTGCTTTGATTTTCTTAAAGGCAATTACTTGGAAAATATATATTAAATTTAAGGACTTGGTTGTTTCTTTCCAATTATTTAACATATGCAGTTTGTTTTTCGTTTCACCAAAAACTGGTGCAAATTGTATTTTGATGTAAAGAGCTTAAAAACCTTTGCTGTTGAGACCATAAAAATGGCCCAGAATGTTGAATTTCTAGTATGGTGTGCGATTTTGAATGAAGACAGTGAAGATCTTGAAATAGAATGGTTGACCTTCAACTTTCCTCAGGTGCTTCTTCAGACTCGCCCATAAACACATCATTATAAATCCATTTCAAACTGGAAAAGGAATTAGCTGACATGTTTGTCTGCTTAGTTTTGCTTTATCTCAGATTCACTACAACTCAGGCAAAATTGAATTTCTGTCACTCCTTAGGATTCTTGTGGAACAGGTTAGAGGATTAGTCTGCAGTGGTGTTGAATGCAGTGTATGAATGGAATCTGAATTATTAAAAATAGGCAAGCTGGCATTCAGCTGTCACTGCCAGACCTGCTTCAATAACTTCATGGAGCAGCTCTTTAGTGTGGTTATACCCACCCTACAACTCTGTAGGCGGGCAGTGTTGTAGCAGTGCAGGTGTAGCCAAAGCTGGCCCTTCCACTCCTGGTCTTTGTTCCAGCCCTGTTCTATAAATTGTTTAATTGAACCAATAAAACCTCCCTCCAGACCCTGAAGTAGTTAATTATCATTTTATCTGTTAAACCTGGAGTGCAATGGCCCTAGAGGACACCCCTGTAGTCATGTGTTATGGGTTTGAGGTGCATACAGAAGTGTTGAAAACAGGACAGTATTCCCATACTGTGGTGAAATATGAAAGTTTTTATTTATTTATTTATTTATTTATTTATTTATTTAACAACTACAGATACAGCAAATAAAAAAGCAAATAAGGTACATTTTATATGAAGTCTTTGGGACAGCAAAATACTTTGTCACCCAAGCTGATTTGCATTAACCTTCAACAGTGAAGATATTTGTGTAGATAGACGCCCCATTGATGTAATCTCCCAGTCTATTTAATGACTGAGTGTTTAAAGTTTTTGATTATGATTTGAAGGAGGCAGCATATAAAATACAATTCAGCTCAACTTTCTGACTTTGTAAAGAAATAGATTCTGTTTTCAGAATTGATAAAGTGCAGTTCAGTCTGGTGCATTATTTTTAGTACATGTATTTCTACACAAAATAGGAATTGGAAAAGAGCAACGTCTGTCAAAACACAATGTTTTACAAGTCCGGGTTTGGATAGAAGTGGACTCGGCAGGTTACTGAGAGATTTCAACAGTATTAAAAACCTATTCACTTTATTTTAAAAATAAGCCATTTAGAAAGGAGCTCATCTATAAATTAGGCTGCTTTGTGTAGAAGGTAAGTGGGTTTGAGAACCTGTTCAGTGTGCTGGTAGAGAGGCCCTTGCCCCTGTACTGTATATTGGAATTGAATTGCTGATAGAGGTAACAGTTCTTCTGGTCATTTACCCACAGACTAAAATCCTTATCTCAAAAGTCTGGTTATTGCAGAGCTATAAACTGATAATGGCAATGCTGTACCAGTCACTGCCCCTGCCCTGGAGCTCCTTTTAGAAAAAAAATAAAAACCAACAAATCAATCTGAACAGAACCTCTTTTGTCAGCTGTGTACTGCCTTTACTAATCTTTGCAGGAGATGCAAGGGCTTCAGCCGTCTCCAGAATCTACTCTTAACCATTACAAAACTGAAGAATAGAACTGTTGATCCAAACCAAGTTGATCTTAACATGCTTATAACAAATGTATAGAAACTTTTAGAATGAAGAACATTAAGCCAGATTTACAGTACCAACTGTATTCTCAATCCCAGCTCAGATACATTATTGAAATTAGTAATGTAACTCAAAACAATAGCGCCCTCTGCTGACAACCAAAAGAGAGGACAGATAATGTTGTAAAAATATATTAACATAATGCCAACTAGACTGGCTTTTAGGGCTTTTTATCTGATGTATACCACCAAGACAATAACAAGGACAGTAATGAACCTCCCACTATATACAATATAGTACAGCCTATTGCCATTCTCAAAAGAAAACACATACTGATTTAAGTTAACTGTCATGAGAAAGACTAAAGTCATTAGGTTCAGCATTTTTGTGGGGGTAAATGTCTATGGCCTTCAGTTGCATTCATGTTGTAGCTCTTTGATTCAGTACCATAGTATAGTCTATAGTATAGTCATTTTATAATTTTGAGAGAATGGTCAAATAAAATACTGTAAACCTACCAAAATGTATACTTTTAAAACTTTTTCAGGATAACACACTTCAGTTTGTGTTCTAGTGCATGTATTTATCAAACTGGTTGTCCTAAATTGGTTACAATTTTTATATATGAACGCAAAATAGCACATTATATTTTCTATGAGCCATGACCATCCACTTCTACTTAGCAACATTTAACATTTACATTACATACACTGAGGTCAAACCACTCTACCCCTTCAATACTATGGGCTTGCTGTTCTACAGGACCTGGTGAACTGGACAAAGCCCCTGCTGTGGCAGGTGGGACACCTGGGGGAGAAGTATGATGAGTGGGTGCACCAGCCTGTCGACCGACCCATTCGCCTCTTCCACTCTGACTTTATCGAGGCCTGCTCCAAAACCTCCTGGTAGGAAAGGTTCGACTAGATTACAGGGTCCTTGTGCAAGGGCAGTTCAAATATCTTCAGTCCTGTCCGGGACAACAATGCATGGGGCAAACAATCTCCCTGTAGATCTCATATCTAGGGCAATAGTTGGTTATAGCTACAGCATAAGAAGTGTTAGCTACTGTGACGCAATACAATACAAATTAATTTTTATACAGAGCCCTTCATACCATGGCGTCCCAGAGCCCTGTACAAAGCAAAACAAGATAGTTCATACATATTGGGGGGGGGGGATTAAATAGACAAACAACAAAACATCCTGGCAAGCCTTGATACACCTGTAGTACACAATGTAAACAGTTAAGAGAATCACCAAATTTATACCGAATCAACTGCTAAAAAATCTTTAGGAATCACACATTTGCCAAATCTGCAGTTGCATTTCTTATGTTTGTGGATACAGTATCAAAAGGCTCATTGATAACTACAGAGTGTAACGACAATAAATATACAACATACGTATTTTATCTTAATCTGCTTTGAATATTTCACACACACACACATATATATATATATATATATATATATATATACACACATATAGTAGCCGCTTTGAGAAATGGAAGGCAAATCGTAGTATGCACTTCTGATAATAATAAAAAATAACAGTTTGAAATACAGCAACTGAATGCCATTTACATCGTTTATTTTCATTGGTTAATTTGTCTTGTCATGGTGCGTACAGCACTACTGTTGGATGACAATTACAGACCTCATGATCCGGCTCCAGTGAAACCAAACTCTATTCCTTTTTTTTTTTTTTTTTATCATGTTAGTACAATGTGCTACTGATCTCACAGTCTGAAGTGCTGAACTTTTTGAAGTCATATATATATATATATATATATATATATATATATATATATATATATATATATATATATATATATATATATATATATATAAAAATACACCAGTTACAACCAATTATATAAAAGGAAATTTAAAAAAAAGTAAGTTTTTCATTTAGACTTAAAATAATCCAATGTTTCAACCTGCCTAATGGTAACCAGAATAGAGTTCCACAACCGAGGTGAACAACAGCAAGAAGCTCTGGCTCCAGTTGATTGCAGGGATTTGTTTCTTTTTTTTGTTTTTTAATTCAGTAACATTGTGATTCCAATTAATTCAACAAACTATATTGTTAATTGATGATGCAACTAGGGGGCAAAATGTTAATTCATTGTAAAAATAACACAGATAACTTGTGATATCGTGTTTAAATTCAGTGTTTTAACATCGGTGTGATTTAATATCTGCGAACATGTTAAACTGTTATAACTATGTAATAGTGCTACAAAAAACAGAATAATATTTAAAAGAACAGCCCATTGTTACATTGTTCTATTCAGTTGTGTGTAGGGTTTCTGATTTTATGCTTTAATCAATAATCAGATAAAACATCCTGGAATAAAACTAATTTGTGTTTTTCTTAGTGTCTAAAACACGCCAGAGACTATTGCTTATTTTATGTTATGTGCTGTTATATTGATATATGTAGTTCTCACAATGCCTCAACACATCAAAAAATACTTTTTGTCTGAAAAAATTCACTTTTTTAAACTGTATAGAGAACAAAGATATTTTTGTCCATTTTCTGTATGTGAAGACCTAAATGAAGAAAGGTGTTTTTTATGTCTGTTCTCTCTCTCTCTCTCTCTCTCTCTCTCTGTGTGTGTGTGTGGTACAGGTACATGGTCCCTGCTGTCTGGTTACCCATGGTATTGTATCTGAGCTGGTACTGCTTTACATTGCTGGCCCAGGGAGACACAAGACTCTTCACTACTTTTACATCCGGTAGGTTAAAATATATATGCACACACACACACATTTTGCTCAAAAGAGCCAACTTCCCAACATAGGTCATTCATGTTATGTTCATTTTTTGTAACTATTGGTTTGTTAACGTTTTTATTTCTTATGCTTGAATGCATAAAATGTACCAAAAACAAGGTTGCTAGTTTTTCATGATGAGTTTCTTATGACTGCATTTCTATTTTAGTACAGAACAGAGCGGATTATTAATGTTAGTGTTGCATATCTTTTTCCTGATCTGTCTGTTTTTATTGTAATGGAAGGAGTTCATGTTAGCGGATTCATATTTCATTATCAATATTTTGTGATGAGGCTCCAGCCGTGGTGATGTTGTGACATTTTTCAAAGGGTGAAACAGCATCTCTGCCTGCCGGCTTTATAAAAACAAATGACAAAGCACTATTTCAAAATAAAAAATAAACCTCACTTAAAAATAAAACTGCACTTAAAAGGCTTACATTTAAATACCAGGTGTTTGCTTCAAGTTTTGTAAAGTTTAACAGCAATTTACGGAGTGAAATACTATGACCCCCCCCCCCCCCCCATTTAATGTTTTTATTAAATGCATGGTTTAGTAATTCCAAAGTAAGTACGTCGTCGTGCTCACAAGTAATTCACTGGTCACATGTTTGCTGCCTTTCCCATGTGTGCTCACATAACTCCTTGATTGTGTCCCCCCCATCTCTGTTCATGTTGTGTCCATCACAGAGTACACTATCCTTGTGCACAAGTACAGCTTCCCCTTCTTGTTCCTGCTGGGCATGTTCATCTGGTCTCTAGTAGAGTACCTTATCCATCGCTTCCTGTTCCACATGAGACCTCCAGCCAGTAACTATTACCTCATCACACTTCACTTCCTCTTGCATGGCCAGCACCACAAGGTAAGCCATCTCCAGGGCTGAGGAGTTGCCATTGCACTAGAGGGTTACAGAGGATTTTCATTTTTTAAAACAATAGATCAGGACAAAATTGTACACTGGGTGGGGGAGCATTTTTTATACATTATTTTTTATAATTAACAAATGCCACATGGCATCTTTGCACTGATGCTGTGAAAAAATGTTTTCTAATCAACAAGGATGCAAGCCATGAAGTGTTTTGTGTACACATGAAAATATATTCCGTTTTCAGTTATTTTGATGATAGAAGTAGTTCATGATCCCATTGTACCTGTTCAACCTGGAGTGGAATGGCTCTCCAGGACTGTGATTGGACACCCCTGCTTTACGGTGTGGTATCTCACCCTGGCCTCACAGTCGGATATTCCTCAGTCCCATGCATCTCTCATTACAGTCCCCGTTCGATGGCTCTCGTCTGGTCTTCCCTCCAATCCCAGCCTCCTTTGTAGTCGGGGGTTTCTATGTCCTCGTACGTGTGCTGATGCCCTTGGGCCTGGGCCTGTCTGTCTTTGTGGGGGGACTCTGTGGCTATGTGGTTTATGACATGATCCACTACTACCTGCACTATGGTTGCCCAAAAAAAGGAAGCTACATGTATGGACTCAAGGCCTACCACGTCAAACACCACTTTGAGCACCAAAGATTGGGTGAGACTGTGCTTGCAGGTCTTTCTGCAGCATTTAATATTAAACATCATTGTAAGGTTTTATGATCTAACTCTTCACACGTTTTGTATCAGAAATCATTTAAATACACCATTTCACAAACCATTTGTTATTCAAAGAACAATGTAAATAGATGGATAAATAATGACGAACTAAAACATATTTTTTTAGACTTTTTTGATCAATTGAATAAATAGAGGATACAGCACGATTGTTCATAGAGTACTGTAGTTATTCCACGAATGAGGAAAGCCAAAGACCCCACTGGGCCCCAGTGGGTTGTTCACAGCTATCCTCATGAGTAAAATAACTACAGCACTATAAATGTTCATGGAGCATTTTTGTTTTGTTTTAAATAATGATAATTAGGGAGAAGAAGGATGTTTAAGTCAAATTAAACAATGAATTCAGAGATTCACTTTAGATCAAGCTCTGCTTAGGAAGGCAGCATCATTTGGAATAATGTTATTCGTTAGATCGTTCTGCCATTATATTTGAATGAATGCAAGATAGATTTGAGTAAAAAAAAAAATTCACCAAATATAAAGAAGTTATTTCATGCTTTGATATATGAAACTGTTGTTTCTTAAACAACTGTTCTACAAAGGTTACTTACATACAAAACTTTATTCAATCCATCAAAGAAGAACAGTCTTTAATAACCAGTGCATTACCGCAGCAGCCGTGGTAAGAGGCTCAGGTTCCTGCAGCGGGCTCCCTGAAAGCTGTGTGTGTGTTTCTCTTGGCAGGCTTTGGAATCACCACCCGTTTTTGGGATCACCCTTTCAACAGCCTCATTCCAGAGGAGACCTTCGGGAAAGACCACTGACTGCCAGGGACTGCACCTCCTTCTCAAGCCCCTCCCTCCCTTCCTCCTACAGACCTTCCTAGCGACTCGCCTCACTGGGCCGACGTCCCTCTGAGCAGGTCCAGGGAAGAGATACCCATCAATGTTCTGTACATGTTCATGTATTTGTATTTACTACTTTCTCCAGTCTCAAATCCTCCCTCATCTCTTTATCACATAATCACATTCAATCCTAGCTAACCCTCATCCACTGGGGTCTAATATTTATATTTATTAATTGTTTAAAATAGCTTTCTTAATTATTATTTTTATTTACAGTACTGTTAATGTTTCAACACTGACCCATTGGGTTACACATGAGAATACAAACCTGAAATCACTAGAATCTAAAGGGGTGGTGGTGGTGAAACTGGATACATTGTTAAGCAGGAAGCCAGCTACCCAGTAGATGAAGGAATAATTCATTCAGCTGCTCTGTAACATGGCTTTATACAGAAAACAAGGAGTACCATAGAAACACAACTCTGAAGGCTATGCAGGATGTGCCAAGTTTCTGAATTCTCAGGGCACTACATGAGAGCCAGCCTGTTGTTATGTCACTCACCCAAAAAAAGAACGGATACCCATGATATAGGGCATTTGTGACCAATCTGTTCTTGTATTTTGTTTAATTAGTTAAGTTGCATTATGTTCTGCTATTTAGTTATATCTTTTAGACTTGCCAAAAGTGCACATACAATAGTCTACTGATTTAAGACTGACAGTATAGCCTGTGGAGCAGTACTGCTGTAGAGGATACACTGCATCTTCTGTTAGGCTGCAGCATTAGAGTGGCATCATTACTCTGTATGTGGATGCGAGTTTCCCCCGAAAGGGTGTCTACTAAGAATTAGGGATGGTGTGCAACTGTCGGAAATTAGAAGCCATAACATCTGTGGATATTTTTGGGAGACGTTCTACAGGGACCTGCAGAGGACATGGAGTCTGATGTAGTTAAATCTCCTTTATATAAAGCATAGGCTAGTTCAGCCCTCTATACCCCTGAAAGTAGAGGAGCTGTCTGTCCCCAGCACCTGCATTACATCTCACTTGAATTATAAAATGATGGGAAAGTGGTGGCTTGAACTATTTTATTTCTTATATACCTTTATTGTTATTTAACTGTTC
Source organism: Acipenser ruthenus (assembly GCF_902713425.1). NCBI lineage: Eukaryota > Metazoa > Chordata > Actinopteri > Acipenseriformes > Acipenseridae > Acipenser > Acipenser ruthenus. Next base: position 21,386,049 of record NC_081207.1, read on the forward strand.
AGAGTATTACTTCTTCATGCAAGAGGTAATCCTATGTGGTGACTCTTTGTTAGAGAAATGCTAGTGCAGGGAAATTGACACATGGCTGACTCCTCTGCATGCATTGGATTTGAATGCAAGGTCGTTGCAGAAACTGAACAAACAAAAAACAAAAATGTCCACAGATTTTTATTTCTTTGTCCTGAGTTTTTGTAATGGCGAATAAGCTGTAAATGAAATTGTGATTTAAATCTTAAATCTGAAAGCGTTTTTATGTGTGATGTGTTTCCCAGTGAGGACTGAACCTTGCCTGGTTCCTCTTCTCTAGTCCTGCATCCTCTGCTATACTCAGCACCTGCTTATGAGTCAAACTGACAAGACCACATCAGAGCAGGATGAAGGGAGGAGGGGGATAAGGCAGAAATCCACTATAGTAAAATAAAAATATAGAAAATGGGCATGGTTAGGAAACATCCAGGCTGAGATCTGAGAAGTGGTAGGATTCTGTTAATGTAGGTCTGAGATTTTAACCTGAAGTTCACTTACATGCATGTTCAGTGTAAAGGGAGAGTCTACCTTTACACCATTTTCAAAACCAAGCCTTCATCTTTAAATGAGGGCTAACCAAGCTCTAACATTAATAAAAAAAAAAACACCTTTCATAGTGGATTTCTGGTTTATATGTACATTTCCAAAAGCTCTATTGTAAATGTATATAATTTCTCAACAGCTTCAAGTCACTTTCTGAATCTGTTTACTACGAAATATTTTTTTACATTTTTTTTTTTTGGAACATAATATTTCTATGCAAATGGTGAACTGCAATTGTAAATAAATATATGTATATTTCGAATTTTTTTATGAAGATTGTGTCGTCATTCTGTCATAAGATTGTACAGCCTACGTGTGAATGCGGGTTCATTGTGTTTGTGTGTAATTATTAATTTTTACATTCTGATTTTATTTTTTTTAAACAATAACCATCAGAAAAATAATAATGAGATTAAATCATAGAAGTTTGTGACTTAATTCACTAGTTTACATGACTAGAGGTCTGGGGTTGAATACAGCTCAGGTCACAAGTGATTGAGCTCAATTTAGCCATCGACTGCCACATAATTCAGCAGGGTTTGATTAGAAGAGGATTGATGTGCACTTGTACAGCCAGAGCTAAATTGCACCGTGCCAAGCAGCAGCCAGTTCCATTGACCCTCACCTACTGTAAATGCATTTTGATTCAAGCTTGAAGAGAACAATATTAAAACATACTCAGCAGGGGTTTTGTTTTAAGGTAATGGCTACTTAAAATGTATGAAGTGTGATCATTTTGTGTATGTGTCCCTTTCTGTTACTGTGAGTAGATGCTGTGGTACCTGGAACATCAGAGCAGCAGGATGACAGCTCTGAATATACCTGCTACAAATGATAATCCTCTGTTTGAATTAATAGCTTTTTTGAAACCGTTGAGTTCTATGTGTTTCTGAGTTTTTAAAAAATATATATATATAGATATAGATATATATATATGTATTTTGCTAGAAGCTTTAAAATCCATTCATCAGTTTCAGCCACTTTAAGCTCAACAACTTTTTGTACAGTGCATTTTTGATTCTCATTAGTATTGACATTATCCAGATCAAGTGGGTCAAACTCATCACTGAAATATGTACACTGCAATTGACCTATTGGGGGGATTTTCAAACATCAGTGTAAGCCATTATCCTAAAATGCTTTTTATTTTAAGTGTAAAACGCTTAAGGCTACACAGGATAAATGTGCATTGTTCTTTGGACTTAGGAGGCCACCATACTTTGCAGTACGTAGTTGAAAAGCATATCATTGGATAGAATGGATTTCATGTTTTTTCTTTCTTATACTTTTACAATATTTATAAATATCAAGTACAGATATATGAATAAAGTTCCACGAATAAAATGTGTAGGCTATCACTTTTATTTCATTATTACAAAGGATAATTGTATGAAGAACTATTGTGATTATACCCCACCCCCCACATCTGTGTCTCGAGAGAAACTCAGGGGCGCACATTGGGTGATTTGAATTTGACAACATTTTAATATTTTACCTCAGACAACTTGCGTCACACTGTAAGAGGTTCGATTTCTTCAAAATAATTAATCTTCTACAGGTAAAGTTAATCAAAAATAGTTTATTCAGGAATCAAAATTCAAACAGGAACAAAGCAAATCAAAGAACACATACAACATATGGTAGGCCTCAGAAGGTGTAATGTCTGAGCTGGCATCAGTTACGTAATTTCCTTGACCAAATTTGGTCTTATTTCCCTAGCATGATGCGAGACACAGCACTAAAAGTTACATTTGTGTTTCTTCTTTACCAATGTCAGCAGAAACCAATGTTTATCCTGGGCTCCGTCACCTACATTCTACCCAGTTACCAAAAGTAATTACCTTCTTAGATAGTTGATATTCTTACCCTTCTGTTTAATCTGACACTTTTGATAACATAACATAACGAGAGTGACCATCAGTGTGTGAACTGACAAACATACTCCTTCCCTGAATATCCTCAATGTCAGGTGCCAAAATCATATTTAATGCATAATCATCCAATCCAATTATTTCTATTTTAAGTGGGATCCAAATTTATTTCCTGATAATCCAGAAACATTGTGTGTTTTATCTGTGTGCACAAGGAAAAACAATTACACATGTGGTTTAATTCTTATCATTAGTAATCTATTTATTTTTTAAACTATGTTAATACAAAACTTATTATATCCCATAGGTTGTATGTTAGTATACCTTCAACCTTCTCCACATTCATACCACAAGTGTATTATTCCCACCCCTCTTACACATCCATCCTCACTAATAACACTCATCCAAATGCCATCTTTCTACTATTCTTGTGGAGGGTCTACTAAACTTTACTAACCCATTTCCTTTTAATATCCCCATGTTTATTACACTACCAGTTCTTTTATGGAGATCAGAATCTCTTAAAAACTGGAGCTATAATTATAAAAATGATCACTATCCGCTGAATAGTATATGCATGCCCAATCATCTATTTGTAACACAATGGGAGCAATTCCTTTGCTCCATACACAATTACACAAAACTCCATTATATCTTGTGCTATTCTCTTATGCAACACCCACAGATGTATCAGTTTTGTATAACACACTGTTGCTAACCCATTGTTAGAAATAACATTACCATTAATTTCCCTACATTCATTTTAGACATATTCAACACTACAGTAAATCATTCAAATTCCCCCCTTGTTCCGTTGGTTGAATCATCATCAGAATCAGCCTGCAAGAAATCAAGTGCAGTGTTAATTCTTTTGATAACATCTGATTTCACTCGGACCACAGTGGGGCCTTCTCTCCTTGTCTTTCTTTTCTCACCTGCAAATGCATACTCTCATGTTGCGGTTTGTACCAGAAAAAGAACACCCAGTGCTTAACTCAATAACCTGTGTCACCATATAGACTATTGATTCGCATGATCGCTGTTGAGGACCTGTGAGCTCTTCTTGTTTCTTAACCACAAACAGCTCCGAGCACATCACCCATGCTTGAAAAAGAAAATTCAAGTCACTATCTTTTTATTTTATTTGTGAATAATAATAGTCACCACCAGGTGGCGGTGTGTAATAAGTGTTATATACCTAGTAGTTCTACCAATTCCCTATGTACCCTCACTACAAAGTGTGTACCCTTTATCACTCTCTACTGATAATAAATACCCCATTACCTTTGCTGTTATAGCAGCTGTGCTATTTTTAATTGTGAACATATTAATCCAATTTAAGAATGCATCTATAATTACCAGTATATTTTTATGTTATTTGCCATAATCCAAACCACGTCTGGTTTGCAATATTGCCACAACGCAACAATACTTGTACGTAGAGTTTAACAATGTAATCTTTTTCCTCTCTAAGTTATCCATTAGTATTGTCAGTTTTAAAATCACACACTTTTTGTTTTCTGCCACCAGTGCTTGCTGCTGGCTCCACCCATTTCTGCCTGCAAAACAGTCCAGCAAAAGCTAATGTTTCATATAGAAGTAAAAGTACTGCCTATTCTTGCTGCAATTAATAACAGCTTGCAATTTAGCAGACCAAAATAAAAAGAAAATGTATGTGCATGTAAACCTGAGCTTCATGAGCACCTGGATCAGACATGCTGTCCCGCTCTGATCATATTGCAGCACCTGTTTGTGATGCTTCTTTTAGGATATGGTCCATATACTCTACCAACCCAGAGCTCTTTGATCAATGCATTTTTACTGTTGTGAGTGCATCATTACTTTTGCTACTGCAGCCATCTGTTCTGGATTAGACAGTGAGAAGTTGTCTATTTTGTTATGCATTACTATCCTGCCATTAGTTCAGCTCCTGCGCTGAACTTCCACAAGAGGGTATTCATACCCTATATTCACAGACAACAAACATTAACCAACGGACTGGCTCATACCAGTACTACAATCCACCAAGCCTGCAGTCCTGTACTGCACTGTCAATCCCTCGCACCAACACTCCTATTTCATTTAAGATCTTATTTATGGATCAGTTATCACATTAATCTAGTTATCATCACCTCTCCTATGTATGCCGATACTGAAAAAGCAAACTCACAAGAAGCTCTGTAAAACATTCATTGTGATAAACATATTGTATCTTAATGTGCCAAGGGATCTGACACCAACACGTATATTCTAAACCACACCATACGTACAGCTCTGATAATGCTTACTCTGTCTTTCAGCTGATGCATCCAACTAGCTGTGACTCTGCAGCCTGTTGCTGCAGAGTTGAAATCTTTGTAGATCATTCCAGCTCTGAGATCGATTGTATAACCTCTTGTTCCCATAACATCCATGCCTGAAACGTTACCTTTCTCATTTTTCATTTTTCAATCCGCGATTCATATTGTAACAGATGCTAATGTGTAATTTAAAACTTACTACTAATTTATGCAACAACCCCAGAATAAAATCACGTCTGGCTTCATTCCTAATCATTACAGAATTACCAGTATACTTTGATAACACGTTTACATTTTCCTTAGATTGTTTTTTTTAAACAAAATTACATTTATGCATAATTATACACTACATTTTCATAGTGCAATGTGCACTCTCCTCCTCTGAAGGAAAACTGTACTTCAGTGCAGACAGGGTAACAATTAATAGTGAAAACACAGTGGCACTCAAAAATGATGCAGCATCCCTTTTTGTTTGTTCTATTTCCTTCTCTTTTGCAGCACAAACTGCTCTCAACTGCAACTGTGTTGTCACATTCAGTGCGCTTTCTTGTACATTTCTCTTAATAATGTCACTGAAGTTTTTTGCACTGATCCTCAAGCGTAATTTTACATTCTTTCAAATCCTTTGCATTCTTTCTGCACATTTCCAACTTTCCCTTATAAACCAAACAGACCGCCTGCAGACCACAAAGCTTAAAAGCCAATATTTCTTTCTTGTTCTTTTTCATGTGTGGATCAAATTTAAACAATTCTGTCAGTTTATTTTCTGGCTCTGTTTCTTAAGCCAAATCTCCTAACATGAATTCACAAAAATTACCGTGTTTTTCTATGTATCCCTTAATAAAGTCTTCCATCTTTGCAACCCTGATCTAATGCAAAAGCGTGCGCACACTCTGCCTCCAATCCAGGCTACAAAAAGTTTCAAACAGTTCTTTTATAACTTTTTTGGTTTTGCCTTTTTTTTTTTTTTTTTTTACCAATGTATTGTTCTAAATGTATTCTAAGGAAACAAAAAGCATATACCTTTCTGTTTTTATGAGCGGTTTGGTTTCTTTCCACATTTAATTTACACTTTTGTATGTACCTAAATTTGCGGTCTGATTGTTCCTTATCAGTTTAATCTAATGTGAACCGTTAATTTAAAGGCTTATCTAATGCCCCTTATTGTGACTTACAAACCAGACAGTAAAAAAACAAAGGCAAAACAGGTCTAACAAATTCTCTTATACAGTCAATTGGAAGGGGGTGTACAGTCCCCTTGCTAATTACTAATAACCCTATATACAATAAATACTATAAAAAACATCAAAATACCCCTGTAAGGCACAACGAGGAAACACCATGTATAATCAGCCAAATTTCGACAGTATGTTACCTAGTCACCATCTGTGGTTATGGCTTTGAGTACCCACTCCCTCTCTTATCACAGCCGACCATGTTACCCCTGTTCAGTGTAGTAAACACACTTTATATTCACCAAGATCACAGCCCCTCTGCTTCTAGGAAAGGGATTCTCTTCAGGTCTGTTGTCCTCGAAAGGATCTTGTGGTTGAGGGTCGATACCTCCTGACTGGCTCGTCAATTGTGAGAGGTTTGATTTCTTCTTAAAATAATGAATCTTCTTCAGGTAAAGTTAATCAGAAATAGCTTATTAAGGAGTCAAAATGCAAACAGGAACAAAGCAAATCAAAGAACACATACAGCATACGGTAGACCTCAGAAGGTGTAATATCTGAGCTGCATCAGTGGAAATGTTAGTTTCTGAGCCCAGCTTTCACAACATCAGCAATGTTAGTTTCTGAGCTGGCATCAGTGTAGATGTTTCTTAGCTGAGCTGACCCAACCTGACCAAAGAAATTACTTCGTACAGCACAGATATACAGCTAGCTTATGTAATTTCCTTGCCCAAATTTGGTCCTATTTCCCTAGCATGATGCAAAGCACATTAAAAGTTACATTTGTGTTTCTTCTTTACCAATGTCAGCAGAAACCCAGATAACAAGAAGTTACATTTGAGAGTTTTGCTCAATTCTCACAGGCAGCATAGAGCTATACCCACGCATCACAAGGTCGAACAACAAGACTGGTGATTGCAAACTACTGATGTACACCAGCTATGTACAGCTTAATTTTAAGAGTTTATTAACCCTATGTTGATTCACAACTTACATTAAACACAGGAAAATCACACAATGTTTACAGACAGTTTCAATGATTTCTCACTTCCTTCATCATTTAAATGGGAAGCATAAGTAACGGGTTGTATAATGAAAAGGAACAAAGGCTGAGGAAACAATAGGAGCTTGTGCCATTTTAACTGGAACAATGTGTACACTGCCCCACACAAGGTGTGTGTTCCAGTAGTATGTTATTATGTATTCTGTGACACTTACCTAAAGTTACAGCATGTCACTTTTAACAAAAGTAAATGGTGTGTACATAGGCTCAAAACAGCTTCTTAAGCAAAAACAATTTATGCGAAAACAAGTGTTATCTGTCTCGAGGTCACAGCTGCATGAAAAGCCAGTCACTCCCTACAAGGCCAGGGCAAGACATAGGCAAAAATCCTTACAACACTAATACAATAACTGTTACATATCAATAAAACCATGATTGTATAATATAATAAACATTATTTGTGTATTTATTAAATTCTCACATAGCTTACGTATATTTAAGTATTAATATTTCGTGCAGTTGTCTCTCCTGATCGCCTGCCAAGTTCACATTCACTTAATGTTTTTTCTTACTGTTAGCTAACGTTAGCCACGGTGCAGACCTTGGGTCAAACCAATGTGTTTGCTGCGTGGGAGAATTTATTGTGATTGTTTATAAATGTGGCCCATCCTCTGAAAACTTTTCCATTTTTATATTTGAATTTAAAGCAAACCAATGCCAAACACAACAAGGTATAATACATAAATAACAAACGAAAAAAGTGGAGGGGCAAAATATGTAGTTTTGACCCCCCACTATATTCAAAGTGGGGAGGCACGTGCCCCTTCTGCCTCATGGGTTAGGCACCTATGGGCAGCGGTAAATGAGCGCCTTAAGGAACCAGCACAGAAATAAGAAAAATTTATATAAAAGAACTGTTAAAAACATTGTGACAGTTGAATGCGACACAGCAGGAAGCTAATCACCTGCAAGGAGAGGCCAACCAGGCGATGCAAGAGAGAATGAAGCGGCTGCTGTGTGCGGAGCCAGAGGGAGAAGCCCCCGGGCTACCGAGAAGGGGGAGGAGGTGAATAGACCACCGCCCCTGCGCACCAATCCGGCGTCCCTCGCCCCGTACTCCTAGAACCCTGCCGTTGTGTCGGGACCTCCAGTTGATGGGCCTAGATCCCAGGGGTAATGGCCGTGTGTGCTGCACACAAGGGGGAGAATATGTGGCAGGGCAGAGCCCTGTCTGTAAATAAAGTAATATGTGGTGACTTTCCTGTAAATTTAACCATGCATTTGTACTGCTAAACAGGTAATTATAACCAAGCAGTTATTCTACATCCTGGATTACACCTGAATCACTATTTAATTGTATGCAATGTATGTGCCTTTGTTCAGTTCCAGCACACACCTTGGTTCCATTACTACAGGTCCACCTGCCTCCTCCTGTACTGTGCTGAATCAACCATTGCTGACTCACATCATCTGTCCTTTCTAAAACTACACACACAGATAAATATAATCAACTTTAATAAATAAAACAATCACCTGGTAACCTCAGAAATAGTCACTATTATTAACGTTTTTTTTTTTTTTTTTAAATCTAAATACTAATATTATTTAACTCCCTTATGTTTACAAAAAGTGTAAAGAGCAGTTGTATTAATAGTTAATATTCCCATCATATAACTATGATTTCCTAATATTTAATACTAATTGTAATAATACAACTATTGCCAGTAGGTTAGGAAAAATAACTGCTCTGGAAATTAAGCTGTCTCACCCTGTTTTATATGTTACATTTATTCCCTTCCTTGCTATTAGGGACAATGAATAAGGTTTCAAAATGATATGACTGTCCATAAAAGACTTAAATGGTCTGGATGCTAGCCTCTCGTACAATATTAGAGGTTTTAAATTGAACCTTTTATAATTTAGTCTGTTGTAGTTTTTTTAAAATAGTTTTAAAACATACAACAAAAACATATTTTAAACCTTTTTTAAAAATTTAATTGAGTTATTATTTTAATATACAACAAAATTATCTGACCAACGCATTTCACTATTACAAAAAAGCCAATCTTGTTCACACATGCAACTACACCTGTAATGAACATGCACGGGCTACATAGGCTGTCAAAAGATTGATGTAATAAGTGAAACTTAGAATTATCCAACATAAATCCAAAGCCTCTGTATACAGTAGGCTTTAGGACTGTGTGTATAAAAGGCAAATGTTTTTGAGGTGGTTACCAGAAGAGAAAGAAGACAAACCACATTCTTCACTAAGTGGTTGAACTGGCTGCTTGAAAGATATCTCCACTCTACTGAGGAGCCTGGGCTGAGGTTTTCCTAAGCTTTCCCTCAGTTACACATGAAGAGTGATCTTTGTCAGAGAGCAGAGAGCCAGCCAGCCCAGCAGTGAAATGAGAAGAGGACATTGCTCTTGACAGGTAACACTTCCTCTTTCAATCTCTTCATTTCCTGTTTCTCTCGCTGGAAAAGAGATTCTTAATCTGCTTTCCATCACATGCTGAGTGAGCAACATTTTAGAGGCAGGGAATCGGGGGCCTTTAGAATGTGAAGGGGGTGGCAGTCTCCTACCTCACTCCATCCCAGGACTCCTAGTTGTTTGTGGTGATGTACTGTGATGTAACTAAGCCTAGACTACCAAACTAATTCATTTTATGACTGCACCTGGTGGTATGAGCAGGCTTTTAACTCAGAGAAGGAGGTATGGACTATTCCAGTGAGGTATCCAAGTATTTATCTAACCTTTTTCCCTATTACACTTAGTCAAGAGCATTGACAGTTGAAAGGTCTAATTGAAACTATACACTAAAGGGATTACTAAGTGTTTTACAATTCAAATTTTTTTAGTATTTCTCAAAAACAAGTTACAAATTAAGAAATACACAACTTTACTGTACATAAAAAGCCTTAAATGAAATACCCTATGGACCACATTTACTAAGCTTTTGCTGTATTTAAAACCTTTGTGTTTTGATAATGTTGTAGTCTGTTTTGCCCAAAATACACATTGTGAGGGTGTGTGTTTTTTTGAGGTATAAAACATCAACCAACAGGGTTTACTGTAAAACCACCTCCCTGGTTTGTGTAGTGAGCATTTCAGGCAGGTGCTGCACACTTCCTCATAACTCCTGACACCCATTGCTCAAGATTGTCA